>NW_022987564.1:6665992-6981450 GCF_902827165.1 Trematomus bernacchii | reverse complement strand
GCCGTGGGGACCATGTGTGTGTGCTGACTGCCCGTCAGTGACACATCAGTTCAGAATATGTTTCTCTCCTCCCTGCCTCACCTCACATACACACTCACCAGCATCTCTGCTGTCTCTTTGATACTCAGCCTCTGCAGACTCTCTTGGTTGAGAAACTGAGGGTGGCTAGTTGATTTATTTATGAGTTGGGGTTCAATACTGGCTGCAGACCTGCCTTAAAGGCTATCCTCTATAGTCCATTCTTATTGATATAGTTTGTGGTCTTCATTAATATTACATTGTACCATTCTGACAGATATGCATTCCCAGAGGAAAGCATCGAAATAAAGTTGTCTTCAGTTCTTCATTCTAACTTTGACAGGAAGACAGTGATTGTTTCTGCTCGAACTGTGGCAGGTGTGAGTTTTCCTTGCTTTACTTCAAAATAATCTATCTTTCAGGGCTGAACTTATCAGTAAGTGTAGAGAAGTTTGCAATTTATTCTTTGCTTTTGTATGGCTACAGTATGTGTCCTGAGTGCATGAATCAGAGCTAAATTGGTGAGTATTTACTCCGAGCCCAGAGGTAGCTTTGATTTACTCAGTTATGGTCAACAGGCCAGCCAAAGAGTGTCTCTCTCAAATGACAAGAGATAGAAGTCTCTTCTTCTGCTGGATCCCAACCAGCTCCACAAAATCAATAAGGATCATCGGGTAATGAATAATAAGGCAGGCTATAAGAATGGCTTTTGGCTAAAAGTCTAACATTTCAGATGGCGGAAGATATGCCAAGCACTGGAGAGAATTCTAAATAGACTGGATAAATTGATAAGCGTTATGTAATATTCATGGTGCATTCAGGGCTTTCTTGTGTGTGTGGTTTTCTTGCATGTCATTTGGAACGGGTACTTTGCTCAATCCTAAATTATTCAGGCGCACACACAGGAGCACCGTGATAGGTGATGCAATCACAAAGAGTCACTGGCGATGACTGTCACTCGTCCCACGGGTTGTCAGTGGTCAGAGATTGGGATGTAAGACGCAGACTATTATTGTGATCTACTTAATTATTCATCCATGGATGAACTCAAAACCTTACAGCGAGGAGGAGAAGTTTGGGTTGACATAAAGCAAAGCTGTCATATGCCAAAGCACAGTTCAAATGGCTCTTCATATTTAAACATGACTCTTTTATGCATACACAAGGCAAATAATTTAAAGCATTTCACAGTAACAATTATTTGTAATGTCATTGATTTAATTATAAGATGCAGGATAATCTTACATTTTAAAACTGCAAATAATAAAAAGATATGGGAAACATTTCTCTTCCTTTTAACATAACATTTCTAAAGCTCTCTCCATTGCTCCTCCATCGTCTGTAGGCATGCCAGTGCTTATCTCACCTTCCGTCCACTTTGTTCCTCCCCCATTCAACTCATCTGACAGTGGAGAGTATCTCTAGAGAGAGCATCTCCAACCAGCCTAGCTTTGGTAGTGTGCTTTTCTTTTAACCAAACTTGAGCCAAACATTACTCATCACACCCCACTATCAACACCTAAGTGGATTGCTGCATTATAACCACATGATCATTCTCAAATCATTAAGAGCGGTCATGAATGTTACAGCCAGAGAAGGCATTGTCTATCCCACGTTGTGTTTACATACCAGCAGAACCACCTTTGATGGGATTAGAATCACTAAGATGTGCTTTAGCCGGCCTGGGAAGCTGCTAGCAGGGAGAATGGCATTTTTGATGCAGCGTGGGGAGGAGTGGAACTCTAAAAAGGCTGCATGACCTACTTAGAGAGCCGTGGAATTCTGACGACTCGTCATCCCACAAAGAGAGAAATCTTTCCCCTCATTTCCTGTTTGTGTGTGTCGGAGGCTGGTATGCAGAGGGGGCTCGTTCACATGTGTTTTGTTTGTTTGCAAGCGACGTAACGCACACACAGACACAAAAGCTTCATGAGTGTTATTTCTCTTAACTTCTCTTTTTTTTTGCATTAGTGTGTATATTCCACATCTCGTTTTTAAGCCTTTCCGTCTGTTTTATTTAAGAGCTGCTGTAATGAAGAGCCTTCTGACATCCTGCAACACTTCTGCACACCAAATCACTGAGATGGCATCTGGCTGGCTGTAGACACACACACCACACACCCACACACACGCACACACACACGCACACGCACACGCACACGCACATGAACACACGTGCACGCACACCTTCACTTTATACATGCAAGCAGGGGACTTGCAATGGCTTCTCCCTCTGTCCCCTTTTGAGGGAAAAATGCAATTTTCTTTGCGACATGGCCTTGTACACAAATTAATTTTCCTTTGCAGTCTAGCCCCTTCTCTCCCTCTTCTCTCCATCACCTCCCCTCGCGCTCTCTTTCTCGGTAGCTATGGCAACACAGGTGTTGAACGTCAGCTTCTCAAAGGAGACGGTATTGTCCGATTGCTCGGCTGTCACATTCCTGCTTTACCGTCACCCTGTAGGGTGAGAAGAGAAGAGAGAGAGAGAGGGGGGGGGGGGGGACTCTTGCTGATTGAACATGTATTTACAGTCACCTCAACACAGGCAGTCAATAAGCGATTCATTAGAAACGACAAGCACTCACTGTCAATGCCTTCAACTGAGTGTTTATTATGCCCGGAAATGAGCTATTGTAAGACAAGAGTCGACCACCTGGTCGGATGGTGTGTGGTGTGTGTGTTTGTGTCCATGGGTTGTGGTGATTGATGATTTGTTGTTGTGGACACTGTTGGCATGGCCCCCAGCCTGGTTAAATATATGCTGGTGGATTGAATCCCAGGGTACGTGGTGTTTGTGCATGTGCGCTGGTGGCAGTGGACCTCCCAGTTGATGTGAAGAACTGTTGGTCCAGGGACAGGCAAACACAGAGTAACTATCGGAAGTTTTTTGTTGTTGTGTTGTCAAACAGTGGTCACAATTGTCGAACTTTCCCCCATTTTGTAAGACAAAACAACCGACTTCTCATCCCGAAATGTTCAGATTTTGTACCTGCTTCTCTTAAATATTCCCTCGGATGTCATTATCCCATTTAGCTTCAAGAGCTGCTTTGCCCATCCTCAGTGCTCTCCTGTCACTAACTATTCAATCAATTTCAGCTAATGTTAATGATTGATAAGCCACATTAGCTTGCAGTGTTGACAGTCCCACTCGTTCAAAGCGTCCTTTGAAAATATGGCTAGTTAATTAACTGAGAAATTAATTGGACTTGAGCAGAAAACTGCAATGTTGACATCCAGAGAAGATGTGTTAATGATGCAAGCCTTATAGCCATGACCCTTAATAACCTCCTGGAGGGGAGAGATGAGAGGAGAGAAGGAGAAGGAATGAGGAGAGGTGGGTAATGACGGGGGGAAAGAGTGATGTCTGACAGAAGGAGGAAAAGAGGAGTGTGTGAAACTGTGGGACAGACTAAAAAGTAGGGGTGAAAGAAGGAGAGGAAAAGATGATGTTGATGATGAATGAAATAGAGACAGAAGTACTGGATATGGAGAGAGGAAGAGAGAGGGTTTGAGAATGGAAGAGAACTCCTAAATCCAAACAGAGACTTAGGCCAGGATTCCTGTGAGGTGTTGTTCCTCTGTAGGAAGATTTGATATGCGTGGACAGAAGAATCCCTAGACTGGCCTGAAACTGTGCTCTATCCCACTCAACACACACACCAACACACACACACCTCCTCCATGCACCCACTCACCCAATACGCCAGGTTTTTCTTTTCAATACACTTCCACAGTCCACCAGCGGTACACTTCCCAGACTCCCATCTGTCTTGTGTGAAATTTAAGACAGGTGCTGCATTCCTCTCTTCCTTGTCATAAAAGTTGTCAATAGATGGTCCTTCTAATTTGTAAAGGGATGAGTAATGTGCCAGTGTTTGTCCTTTCAGACCTGACTAAATGTCAACAGCGATATCTGCCTTTTCCCACTCGCTAAATGGCCTTTATTAGATAACCATAGACCTACTGGCAATGTCATCCGAAACGCACCAGCACAGGACGTGACTTGTGTGATGATCGTGGCGGGAAAAGTGCCCTTCCAAAAGACAATGTCAAACTGAATCTAAAATAAACCCCCATTATGTGTAACACGTCGGAAAATAATGAAAACATCCCACCATTTTGACTGACAGGAGAAGTCACCGCAACACACGAGTTGATTTTGTGTCAACATATTTGACCTCTATATTTGTTCTTTAAATCTGTGTTCTATGTGTGAGTACAGTATTTTGGCTTCATTGTAACCTTTTTAAAGTATAACGTACTGTATGCTGCTTTAATATCAGTCCGTTCCACATACTGTAAGGCTACAAGCAGCAGCTGGTTCGTTAAACATAATAACAGGAAATGGGGCAAAACAGCTAGCCTGGACTCTGGGCCGAGAAAATAGTCCTGCAAATAACCCCAAAGAATCACTTTCATACTTCAAACTAGCTTAATTAGATACAACATGTTAGTTGGAGAGCTTTCAAGTTTAACGGTGTAGGATGGTTCATTTCTCAAGTAACTCTCCAAGAACGTACATAATTGGTTTCCAAAATGTGTTTAACTGACCTTTTGAATAACCAGGAGAACAAATTGAACTGGCTCTGTAACCCTTGAGTCTTTTTTCAGTGTTTCTTCCCTTTTCCCACATCAGCCATAATTAGCTTTACATATAACATCACAGCCTCTAACTAAAGTGAGAGACCCAGACTCACACACACACCAAGCTCTGGGATAATCATTATTCCATGCCACACAGTTCGGGAGTGGATGCAGGCGTCACGGTTCTAGTTTGTGTATGATTCACCTATACAATATAACATTTATGTTCAGCTCCCTTTCCTCCTAACCTGTGTGACTGATGGTCCCCCACTCTATCAGACTGTATTATATGAGGTAAACAGGCTGGAGAGGACTTATAAAGGGTGCAGGGAAGGACTTTAAAATGTGAAAAGCAAAGGTCAGGACCAGCAGGACTTGTATATTTATGCTGGAAGAGTTTTTACAAAGATTGTGAAGGTGGGAAATAGCGAAGGAATGGCTACTGTAAGTGGAACTTTCAAAAAGTTATCGACCATAAGATTTTTATATCCCTTATTGACAAGAAATATGAGTTGTGTAAAACTCAAAAATACAAGCACCTTGAAGGGGGTAGCAATGTTTTTTTAAAGTTCATTTGAGGTTGGGTTGCCAGTGATAATACAGAGGAAAACATTTTTTATGAGGAGAGAAGCCTTGAGTCAAATCGACCGTGGTACATTTTGTAGCAGCAGAGATAGCATGAATCCCCAAATCAAGTAGATTGAGGAAGAATTGAATCCCTCTGACCCCGTCCTACTCATTTACTCCTGGACCAAATCATCATCGTCCAACCCCTTTTGTCTTTTTCCTGCCTTGCTTTACTGGAGACATCCATAGGAGATATAGTGGAAGACCTTCAGGGCCAAGAAACAATTAACTTGATAATGGGCTCTGTTCTTCTCTCTCTCATCTTCCCACTCTCTGTCCACATCACCACTCTACCAGGCTGTCAATTATTGCTTAGCCGATAAACCAACTGCTAAACCTCTTCTGTTCTTAGACGTTCATCATAGATTATATAACAAATAAATACAAATGTTGCTGTGTGAAACACTTTGTGCTGCATGATTGTTTGAAAGGTGCTTAAGAGCTAAATAAAGGTAATATGCGCAGTTCATCTTTTAGCAGACTAAACAAAAAATACAGCTAGGACTGATGGGAATGTCTCGGGTTTGGCTGATGTTTGGTCCCAAACAGCAAACAGTTTTGACCTGCTAGCTAGCTGAAAAGTTGGGGATCACCAAAGTTATAAACAATTTATCTTAAAGGAGACATACACTGCTAACAAAGTTTATCACTATCCATCTACTTGAGACATTTCACCCAAAGCCGTGCGCTGAGGAAAATGTCAGGGGATCTCCAAAGTCATTTGTTTTCATCTTCCCGGGAACGACCAATACCCGCACAAGTTTTGCCAGTCTCTCTATTGGTTGTTGAGATATTAGTTCTGGACCAAAATGGCGGACTCGCATTGCAATATTTGGAGCATAAGAAAAGCAACCAAATCAATGGGAGTTTAACTGCAATCAACATGTAAATACTTTAGAAACCCTGACTTCCGTGTTGGACAGGATAGATAAGACAGTCACACAAACCAAATCAGCAATTCAGTTAAAGAAATGTTGCATATAAATGAAACACCTCACTAGAAATGGAGTTATTTCTTTACCTGAATCCATCCCTTCTGAGGCCAGTTATCCTCTCCTATCGGCCCACTGTCTCCTCAGGGACTGATTGGCTCATTTCAGTGGGATTACACCTTGGTCTGTCCCCCTCACTGGTTAGCGCAACATGTTCCAGCTGTTGTCAGGCCTTGTCAAAAGCACAACAACCTGTAATAGGCTTACCACAGCACCTGCTTCCTGCACAGCACAGATTGCTAATAAAGGTGCAATGTGTTCACCCTGATTTTAGTACCACTTGCCAATTTGAGTTCATCTCGGATTTGCGAGTGAGCCCATGTGTGTGTATTTGTCTATGATTGTGTTTGGGCATGCATTTGGTGATGGATGATAGTTCATCGAGCGCAGGGGTGTCAAACTCAAGGCCCGGGGGCCAAATCCGGCCCGTGACTTCATTCTATGTGGCCCCGCAAGAGCTCTGAAAGAATATAATATGTTTATTATACGATTACATGCCGATCTACAGAAGCACGATGTCCATAAACTACATGTCCCACAATGCATCTCAAATATGCCTTTTATCTCCGAAATTTCCTTTTTTTTTCTAAATGTCACTTCTTTTTTTTGACATGAGAGAGAGAGGGAGGAGAGAGAGAGACATGCTCACTGAAGAGACTTGCAATTATTTGCCCTAGACTTCTGCTTTCAGACGTAGTTAATACCCTATCTGATAATAATCCAATGCAGAGGCAATAATGTAATACATTATTTTATATATGTTATATATTTATATATGTATAGTTATATAGTCTCAAAGTTACAACCGGCCCTTTGAGTGCAACCATAATGCCTATGTGGCCCGCGATGAAATTGAGTTGGACACCCCTGATCTAGCGTGTGTGTGGGTTTGAGAATAATCATGCATGTGCAAAAGAGGAGACGTGTGGAAGAGACAAGATGTGAAAAGAGACAAGATGTGAAAAAGAGACAAGATGTGAAAAAGAGACAAGATGTGAAAAAGAGACAAGATGTGAAAAAGAGACTTGTCACCACCGAAAGGTCTTCCAACGCGCCATCGTGGTTATCCTGGTGGCCATCTGAGCTCTTGAGAAAGCCAGGGATAGATTGAGCGCAATAACAAGATCCAGACTGCAGGGAGAGAGGGCGAGAGGGAGAGAGGGAGAGAGGGAGAGAGAGGCGAGAGGGAGAGAGGGAGAGAGGGCGAGAGGGAGAGAGGGAGAGAGGGAGAGAGGGAGAGATGGAGGGCAAACTGCCATCAGCCTGAGCAACTCAGTCTGTCACTGTGGATTTGAAAGGCCAGTCTCTCCCCAGACAAGTGGTGAATTTCTCCATCTTTTCCCTCTGTGTTGCAGGCATGCAATTTGAAGGAAACAGATTGAAAAAAACAACTCAATCACCGCGTCCTGCTCTCAATGTTTGCTTCATCTTCTCTCTATCAATCAACGTGCACTCTCGTGGTAAACTCTGGGGCCCGCATGTCTTTATGCTACAGCAAAGAGCCTCAGCTTTATACGCAACTCAGCTCGATCCCCACCTCCTCTTCCTCCCTTCCCCTCCTTTGGGGATGTGCAGCAGCTGTCAGCCATGTCTTTCTGGTCATTTAGAAATAGGAAGAAAAGGCATGTTGGGGGATATGTTACACCCCAGTGGACCTCTCAATAGGGGCTTATTGATGGGGAACAAATAGCTCCAGCTTCTTGAAGATCTTGTGTGTGCCAATGGGAGTAGGGAGTGTTGACCTTAATTCCACAGATAAATGACCCAATGAACTCAAGGGATCCCTCTTTATCAAATTGCTATTGATATACTAGTGGGACAATCAATTCAACTGCGACTAGATTGCATTCACACTAACACGGAGAACTTTCCTAGACTGTTGAAGACTGATTCGCATACACATCAGCCCCCTCTTGTTCTTGGTTGGTATTGACAGCCATGACAGAGTTTAGAGGATTAGTTGGGTTTGTACATGGGGATAATCTCCTTTAGATCTGACCTATCGGCTGCACCCTGCTAACTCTTGAGGGCTTTATAATGCCAAGCATATGTTTTAGCAATTGCTGGATTCAGCATTCACATTTCCTCTCCTGACTTGGAGATGTGGAAGTAATTCAACGAGGAGTGCATGCAGAAGCTGCTTTAGAGGAGACCAGCTTTTTACATCTGCTGCACTGTTGCTGCATGGATGCTCAGATATCAGAAGATGATTCAGAATCTGCACGGTATGAAGGCTGGAAGGCTGCATGGAAGTTGGCTTCAGCAAGGGCTGTGCGATTATGGCAAAAATCATAATCACGATTAATTTTGGTCAATAATTGATATCACGATTATTAAATACGATTATTCATTGACTTTGAAAACATCCATTTATTGAACTTTAAAACACAAATAATAATTTGAACAGTATCTTTTTAACTGTTGATTACCCTGAACGTATAATTCACTGAAAAACCAATACAAAAATAAATTAATAAATGATACATTTATATTTACATTTAAATAAATAATATCAAAAATAATAAATACCAATAAACAAGATCAACAAATATTTTGGAGCGCACTTCAACAAGCTACTAAACATATGTAAATATGATAAATACAAATAAATTAGACTAAAATAAATTAGATCAAATATGTTGCAGTGCACTGTCACAACCTAGCAAAGCAAAATAATCGTTTTTTTTTCGATTATGTTATTTTCGTAATGTGGCAGGCCAAAATCGTAATTGCGATTAAAATACGATTAATTGCACAGCCCTAGCAGAGACTCTATGTTTATGGTGACAGTGCAGACATATGAATTACGGCATTGCAGTGCGTACAACTGACAGGGGTTGTACACTGACAAATGTTCTTTAGCTCCTGGAAGTATCGCTGTATTTATTCTTTATCGTTTTTCATACTTTATAGGAAAGTGATGCGTTATAGACATGAAGCAAGAGAAGGAATGTGTTTCTCAATTCTCAGTTGGTTTGTGTGTGTCTCGGTTGTCATACGTACTTACATCAAGGTATTTTAGGGTTTCCTATACAACTATTTTTTTTCTCTTCACGTATCCGCAGTAAACATACTGAGTAAACAATGATTCCAAATGAAGGGAGGCAAAGGGTGTGTTATTGGGGATTCTGTTAATTGGATAGAGAGAAGTAATGAACACTTCATGTTCACACAGCTCTAATAAATACACGGTATAAAACCTTGGGTAAAATGACAAGCCATTATCTTTAGAGGCGAGGCGACACATCTCTTCGTCACCTGTGAAAGCACCTTTTCTGTGGTGAGATCCTTTAGGATTTTGCTCTCGGTAATCACCTGTGCTGTTGGCCTTGTCATGAATAAACGCAGTGTGTGTGAAGAGCAGATTGCGTCTGACATCACACCAGGCTCTCCCATCACCCCCCCGCCCCCCCCCCCCACCCCTCGCTGTGTGTGCAGCATTGGGTCTCAGGTTGCTGATTTGGGTGCAGTAATTTGCCATTAGACCAGGGACAGGTGCAGCTGCCTCTGTTTGCAGCGCTAACAAGGCATTTCATCATGGTTAGCTCCAGCCTGGTGCTCTGATCAGCTCTTGTTCTTGTCACAATCACACACACACACACACACACGACACACACACACTACACATACACATACACATACACACACACACAGTAGGGTAGAGTGAAGGATTTGGGTTGAGAAACCTGCATTGCCTTGTAAGTAAAGGAGCGGCTCTGCAGTGCGCTGCTGACGGGCTGACCCTGTGTAGGAAGGGAAGGCTCACTGGATTGTTTTAAGTCGGTTTTCCTCTGACTGTAAAGCACTGCATTGTATTCTGTTCGGAGAGGAGCACAGAGGAGCTTAATTCATAAAGCTTTCTTTTGAAAAATTGAAATCTTCCCTGGCTGTTAAGCTTGCGGAAAACCTGCCTCAAACTTTTCCATATTGTGGATGTTTTGTACTTACTATTGCTGCGATGTGCTTTGAAGTTACTTTCAGAAAAAGGAGCATTGAAGCATGCTGACCTTTTTAAAGATGTGTCGTTTTCCGATATGTTACAGACTTTTTATGTGAAATATAGAATGGTCTGAAAATTACCATATGGAACATTAGATCATTTGACATTTCTGGGCAGCTGTTTCTTCACATTTAGCCTAATTGAGTGCAATTTATCAGTTACACACTAACAATAAGCTAATGTCAGCATATAATGATGAATCAATACGTATGAATCTCAGTGGCTTTGTGTAAAGGTCACGATGAAGGAAACGTAATGGAGACTGAGGAGCATTTGAAATAAACTCCTCGTTTGCCATCTGTCGCACCAGAAATATCCTTTTAAATGATGAAAGTAGTCGAGCACTTTTTGTACAAATAAAATCGTATTTCACAGTCAGACTCCAGTTTGTGAATGAACTGCAGAGTATTGTATTGAGGTCACCCGAAGTATATGTTCTGTTAATGGATCGTCAACATTAGACAGGGCTATATGCCTCCCTTGAGTTCCCATTGCCAGGTTGTTCCCCTATCAGCCCTTACCCCACCAACTCTCACACACACACGCGCACACACACACACACACGGTTTCCTTGGCCGTCTCCCAAGGCGGTCAAACAGATTACTACGGGCGCTAACCCCATCGATCTGATCCAAATGGCCTCCAAATGCCAGGAATTAGATTTCAGACTCGGGAAGAGGGAAATAAAACGCTGTAGTATTTCTTGCTGCTCAACTTGGGAGTTAAGTGCTGCTGTGCCTTGGCCATTGTACCAGTTCTTCATCGGACCTCCTCTGTGTTTGTCAGCACAGTTACATTTGTCTCCTTTATGCCTGAGCGTATTTCTCTGAGAAAATTGGGATGTAAGATACAGCCTGTACCCAAATGTCTCTTTCACTGCTCGGGAAATCCTTGAAAATATAAATAAAGTCTTGAGTGCTGCTTTTAGAAGGAAGTGAAAAGAAAACACTAGACAGAGAGGCTATTTGAACTCTCATTCTTCTCATGTATTGAATTCAGGGACAAAAGACATTCAAACTAATCGATACAAAATGGCCTTAGATTTGATATTGAAATGCGTTTTTTCCGTAACTGATGGACTGTAGGCTAATCTGCAGGGCACCCTGTGCAGCTGAGCATCACCCACTGAATCAATCTCAGTCATGAATTGCTCCATTGTTGGGTAATAATGGAGGGCAGGTTTATAATACGGGTTGCTTCTGCTTTATTAGTGAGCCGATACCTCTCCACTCCGGTCTTTCTCTCCACCTATTCAACGTGTTTCTGCCCTTTCTTCCACCAGCCCCATGGACTTGCTGCTTTACTCTTTGTGTCCCGTTATAATCCGACGCCTCTTCCCCCCGTCCATCTTGCTTTGTCCATCTGGCATTAAGCTCCACAGTCTTTCTTAACTGCAAAAAGTATTGATGAGTGGTCGTGTGCTGCCTAATGAGAGGCTAAATATAAGCATTGCACACCGGCCCTGCTGCGGCCTCCTCCCTCATCTCGTGCACAAAGTGTGGATAGTCACACTGTTGGCATGACAACACACCGGTCAAGGCTCTGTGAGCAGCCACAACAGATTTTGTGCATGTGTGCCCGGTAAAAGTATAAGAGGATGAATGAACAGCCGGGATGAACAGAGAATGTGAGGAAAGAAAGAAAGCTTTCTATTTGATTTTAGCTATCGTTGAAGCTGCTTTCTTGCTTCTTTTTTTTTTCCGCCCTGAAAGAGATTGAGTTTCTCATATCGGCGATATTTCATTACTTACTGTAACTTCACATGAGTGATTCCATAGTCATCTGAGAAAATTAGATATATAATTAGAACTAAAATGGTTAGTTAATGAATCGTTTAGTAGACCGAAAGAAAAATAATTGGTAATTATTTTGTAAATCGATAAAACATTTAGGTCATTCATCAAACAATAATGACACAATTTGTTAAGATACAGCTTCTTAATATGGAGACTTTGCTTCTGTTATTTGTCTTGTGTCAAAATAAACTGAGGATATTCAGATTTTGAAAAGTTGGGTGAACAAAAAAGGGCAATTTAAACATGTTTTCTTGGGCTATGGGATATTTTACCGACCAAATGAGTAATAGATTAATCAGGATGAAAAACAGCACATGAGTCCGTCTGAAGCTCCCCACCCCCTGCTTTGAAATGCTGTAAACCATTTTCTGCAGAGGGAGGAACATAACCATTCTTTACCACCTACACGACATTGTCACTCTCCTTAATAAATCAGCTTAAACCTGCAATATCACCAAGCTCTATTGTACTCATGTTGACAAGTTTAGTTGCCCACATTTCTCTTCTGTTGCATGGTAACCAATCAGAGTCACCATCCTACCAACCATCCTTGTTATGGCCAGCTGGAGAGAAATGAATGATAAGAGAATGCAAATGGGATATCTTCTTTAATAGCCTGCTGTTTTATTCAGCTGTGTAGCCAGGATAAGGAATCCCCACTGTGTCTAATCACATCCTCTCCCTCTCATTCCACCTGAGGCCTATCAGCAATCTAGTTCACTTTTGACTGACATTACAGCATTGTTCTCCACCAGCATGAACGTACATGCATCAAAGAGGAACCTTCATTTCATTTCATCAGCAGATGTTCTTCTACTTCAAAAATCAAAGGGCATTCACACTAAAATAATCTGATGACTTAAATCATATGATTACATCAAGACTGGAGGGCTGTGTGGACGATGGCTGTATCAGCAGCTCATCGTGTGACTTTCAAGGTTGTCTCTGTCATCGACCTTAATTTAGGGCTCAGCGACGATCATCCTCAGCTCAAAACAAATTGACCCGACAAGAGAGGAACACAGGTTGTTAAAAATGTGTCAAGCCCGCAGCAACGTTACCTGGCGTGCCCCTAATACAGTAACCATCAGATCACAACACACGGTCCTACATGTCTGGTTAGGAGAATCATTCCTCCACATTCGATTTTATGTTTTTCAATCTGCGGTGGAGGCTCGTCTGTGCTGCTCTTCAGAGGGAAATCTCATTCAGTTGCCGGCTGACGGCTAACAAGGTCAAATAACTCTCAAGATGAGAGGGAGTGTGTTGGAAGACGCTAACACACACACACACACACACACACAACCTGCCATTCAGTCAGTCGGTCAGTTTATGTGTCTGCCTCACAGGAACAGAATTGAGCGGCAGTAATGGAGGACTGAGGAGGGAAGTGTTTACTGCTGATAGGAATATCATTACAAACTGTGGAAATCAGAGAATAACAGCAAAACCCGTTAGCCATCAGCTCATGTAGCAATCAATAGGAAGCTCCACTGTTTCTATTTCTCCTATCTCTCATTTCTCTCTCTTCTCCCTTTTTCGCACACTTTCTTCCTCTGGTTGCTATAGTGACGTGAAATGGCTGCGTTCTGCAGTGTGGATCAGAGCGGGGGCTCGCTCTGTGAGATACATCGTTTTACATGATGCTTTCAAAACACACAACCAAGGCTGTAATTACTGTGTGTTAGCATATGCCTCTGCGCTCAGAGAGTATAATAAGTTAAATGTTATTTAAATGTCACATCGTTTTTCATAAACAGTAGGCCTATACATTACAATAAACTGACACCAGTGGCTATACTTTTTTGCAGTGCATCCATCACAGTATGTCAGAGTACATTGTGCACGGCAGTTTTTCATGGCAGCTGGTAATTATAGATTGACTCACAGATTATGGTATGGCCAGACTTCTTTGACTAATATCTAAACAATCTCATTTTCTCTGAATAAAGAAACGAAAATAATTTATAATGTGTGTATTTGTTGCAGAGTCTGTATCTTAAAATATGGAATGAATATGGATTTGTACATTCTTTTGTCTTGTGCCAGTCTCATTGTTGCCCACCATTGGCTGGAATATGTAACTTTACCTCCCTTACTCCTCCTGCAGTATATCCTTGTTCTACTTCCTCTTGAGTTTTACAATAACACTTAACACAAATCTCTCTTTTTCTTGTCTCTCTGTCTTCTTCTTCTCCCCCTTTCTCCCCGCTCTCACCTCCACCTTCACCCCCTCTCTCCATGTACAGTGTGACAACGCCAAGGGGCTGAGGGCCTTCTTCGATGCCATATGCTACGGCCCCAAACACCTGATGATCTTCGGCGGCGTGTGCCCTTCAGTGACCTCCATCATCGCAGAGTCTTTGGAGGGCTGGAACCTGGTGCAGGTAGGGTTTGCACTGTACATACGTTGGTGTGTGTGTGTGTGTGTGTGTGTGTGTGTGTGTGTGTGTGTGTGTGTGTTCCAGTGTTTGTGAATCCTGGATTTGTTGCGCCAGTACAAAATACACTTGCTTATTTCTTTTGTACTTTTTTATACAAGTTTCCAAAAAAAAGATCTTGCCCCTTAGAAGTGCAGTGTGCAGATAGGACCTGGGTTTCAAAGGGGTCCTAACTCATGGCTTAATCCTTCATTAACCTTGCCAGGGTGAATGTCTAATTAGCATTGCTCTAATCCGTACAATCCTCCCTCATTTTAGGATCTGACAGAGTTAAAAAAAAGGCTTAAACCCATTGTGGTAGTTTAGCTCAACTTCCACTGAGCCTTATAAATGAAGAAAACATTTTGTCAAATGATAAGGGCATCTCCTGTGGCATATGTTTGTGGGGTGTTTTGTCATTAGTATGAGCTAATAAAAGTTTTACTACACAGTCCAGTCGATGTTAATTACCTGCTGAACATTCACATAATAGATTTTACCATTCAATTATGCACTTGCTTGATGAATGACATTTGCTGCCATTAAATTAGTGCAGCTTTATGATTGCTCACTGTAGGCATTAAACACCACTCGTTCTTGTATGTGGTGAACTTTTGACCCCCTCAGTTATTGCATACAGTTTCTCTGACTGTGAACTGTACTGCAGAACCAAAGAGGTGAAATGCTTCCTTCCAAAGAATACATTTCATTTGCCACAAACCCTACAAAGGTTATCGGGCACAGATAAGAAAAGGAGTGAAGCTCGTGCTTGGAAGTGATAATAAATTCAAGAGGCTGCATTTTGAACTGAATGTCACATTACTTGGCATATTTCTACCGCTTGCAATTACTGTGAATCTGCTGCTTTTCATGTTCCTTTCTGCTCGCTCGCCTTGTCAGGGTCACTCGAGTGAAAGATCGGCAGGATGAGGGAATGAAAGGAGAAGTCATTTTTAGTTTCTGTGTTTACTGCTTTTCCGTGGTAATGATCTCAGTCTAGAAAGAAGCGTTCCAGCCACAGTTGAACTTGAAGTGCTCTCAGGTATTTGTGTGTTTGTATGTGTGCTTCCTCTTTCTATTTATTGGCTTGTTTGTCAGTGATTACCTGTGAGAAGTGCAGTAGCAATCTCCTGCTCTGCAGAACACTGCCTGGTACAATGTGTTCCCCAGAGCACTTTACCAACCAGGCTCTTTCCCTACACACACAGACCAACAACAACCAATTCATGCCGGTTTGATCCTAAAAAGACATTGTCTGAACACCAGACGAAAAGTGATTTAGGGAAAATGGGAGGAAATGGCTTAGAAAAGACCTTGAATGAACCTGTGTTTAAAGTAGATGCCTTTTTAGATGTAACACTTGTATTCAATGGCAAGGGCGAATGTTGTTGCTGTTGCTACAAGCAACTAAATAGCTTTTTAAGGCAAGACAAGTGTGTAGTTACAAGGGCAATCTGAAGGTATTTATCTATATAAGATAGCTTTCTAGCAGCATGCAAAAACTCTTTACACGTTGAATCTGGGGCTGTGATTTGTTTTATGACACAGGACTTATGATTCAATATATTGAGAGACTGAAAGTGTGGCTATATAACACACAACCTTATATGCAGAAAATCTGAGTTTATGTGTAATCTGAGTCCATGTCTGCCACTGATATTTGCATCTGAACTACCTGTGCAGTGTTTCTGACAACACATACAGTTTTACAAAACACAAGACACAATTATCTGCCTTTTACTATTTGTCTACAAACAAGTGAGTGCAAATATGTGCATGTGTGTGTTGTGAATCTGATGTGGCAGTATATCAGACTCTTGGTAGCAGTTTTATGAGATGCAAGATGTCCGTGCAGACCAGAGCTACATCCCAATGACTCACCAAGCAGCCATAATGTTCACTGGAAATCTGGAGAAAGACATGTCAGTGGATGTAAACAACTCACCAGATAGCTATTAGTTGTCCTATGGAGCATAAATTGGCAGAAAGGTAGCACCTGTGTGTTTAGCTATCATGTTCTTACCAAGCTGGTCCTTGCACCTGCCAGCCAGACTGTTGGCCTCTCTGCTCCATCTGTGAGCCAATTGACTTTCATGAGTTCCCTCTGAACATGTGTGTTCGTTGGTACCATGTGTGTATGGGCATGTGTATTCATAAGAGACGGACATTTCTCTGCTTTCACCGGACAGCTTTGGTGGGATGTAGTATTTCTCTGAACGAGGGAATAAAGAGATTGACTAAGACAACAATCAAAGCGAAAGAGAGAAAGGGAAGTAGAGATGATTGGAAGTTTTGAATCATGAACCCCACACAATTCATATTCATCAGTAGGATTTTTGTTTTTTTAAACTGTACTAAAACTGTCATTCTGCATATTCATTACCCAGCCCTGGCACCCGTTTAGCCAAATTTGATGTTGTGTGGAGGGAAAAAGAGAGTTTTTCATTAAGTCTTTATGGGCCAGGCTTAATAAGCTCATCATTTCCACATCAAAACAGGGAGCTGGCTGATACCATCTACAGTAGAGAAAGCTGACAGAACAACCACCCCTGGAAAAAGCTTACTTGTACACCCATAAAAATAGCTTTCAATCGTTCCTGATACCTAATGAAGTCTGCTTTGAAAAGCTGAACAAAAATAAACTCAATTGCATACACTGCATCGTGCTCTATGCAAACATTTGAATGGAAATATCAAACTTAAAAAGCAACACTGGTATTACAAGAGCCAATGATTTTGTACTAAAATACTTATTTTATTACCAGATGGTAGAACTATGGCTTTAACCCTTAGATGCACGAGTGACTGGACCCTACACTCTTCCATAAGTGGGTCTAAAAGGACCCGTATTAGAATAATATGTGTTTTTATGCCATTTTTGTCATTTTGGTTAAGAAAAATCGCTTGTATAATATTTAGTATTATATTTTGGTTCACACTAGAAATATTTTATATTTAATTTTTCACTATTTATAATTTTAGAAATGTCTTTTACATTTTGAAAGAAAACGTTTTCCCATAGGACTCCATAGAAAATGCATGCGGGTCAGTTTTGACCCACTTATGGAAGCTTGGGGTACTAATACAAAAACTACAATTTCTTAAAATGTAAATTAAAAATGTGAATGGCATGATATCCAAAACATGTTTTTTGAGGAATAGCTGGAATATAAAATGATACATTTTTTTAAATTACAAAGATACTTCAAGAAAACCACCTCACCGGGTCCAAAAAGACCCACTTATGGAAGCTTGGGGTAGTAATACAAAAACTACAATTTCTTAAAATGTATAAAATTTAAATTTAAAATTTGAATGGCATGATATCCAAAACATGTTTTTTGAGGAATAGCTGGAATATGAAATGATAAAAAAATGTAATTACAAAGATACTTCAAGAAAACCACCTCACCGGGTCCAAAAAGACCCACTTATGCATCTAAGGGTTAAAAGCAATGTATCCCTAAACCTCCCTTATAAGGATTGGAATATGATACAACAATTCACAAACTAGTAATGCTCATTGAGACGATTGAGGAAGGAGAAAAAGAGGCAGACAAAAAAAAGATAAGATACATATATAGAGCAATAGTTTGTGCCTTTTAATTTAGACAATGGAATTGTGTATCAATTTCATTATCAACTGCAGAGTATGTAGCATTTGTGTAGCAAGAAATGCCCGGATGGTTACTAGATTTAGCTATTTCTATAGTATGAGTAGTGAGCATGGTTATATCAATGCACCCAAAGTGCATTGCGGCTCCTCAGACTCTCCAATATAGCAGACTGAGAGGCAGACAGTTTAAATAATTCATTGTAAGTCAGTGACGTTAAGATACAGTTAAAAGCAGTATGCCAGAGATCACATATAAAATGTAACGTAACAAACGTCGGGAAAAGTAAAGGAGGTATTTTTGATTTACATATTTGATCAGCAGTTTTAATTTAAAGATAGGGCAGACGGGTAACGATGTGATTGATACGGTCATGTGACGCAGAGAAAACATATTGCCTGAGTGTATTTCAGTGCCAACAGTCTGCAGGTAACAGCATACGTAATCATACATTTAGTAGGCAAAATACAGTTTTACATTTTGATTAGTAATAAAACGATATACTTTCACCTCTACAGTATAGACTACAAATTGTGATTTAAAACAATGCAACATTCATGATGAGAGAAACAAACCTAAGACTTGTAGCAGGTAAAGATATTTCCAAGATTTGTTATTTTATCAGCCATAGTTAATGGTCCATCAAGTTCCTCAATGTGTGGCTCTGTGAGACTTCCACCAACTGTCAGGCTGGAGAAATATCAGATAATGAACAGGGTGCAGCCGAGGGCCAACATGGTGAGAGACAAAAAATACACTTCCTGCTGAAATGTGTCCAATGTAGGAAATGAAACCTCATAAAACAATCCATCAAGGTCATCACATCCACAGCCACTGTGCTCCAAGAGATAAGACTGTAATACAAGTGGTCAATTGGTGGTTAATATGATAGCAGATTAGCTTGCTAGCTAGGCTAACCCTGTCGCTCACTTTTCAAGATTCAAGATTCAAGGCTTTTATTGTCATTCGTACATAGCTACTAGTGTAGTTATGTCGATGAAAATCTTAGGTCCCAGGCTCCTCCAACAGTGCAACACAATAAAACAGATAAAAGAATGCAAGTAAATATATAAAATAGTATAGAAAGGAAGTAGTGCCATAAGAGTCTATATAGGTTTTAGCAGCCAAATGAGAATCTCCCTTTCTCAAAGTACTGTACTTGTGTTCACTGTACCTACCAATTGAATTGATGCTGCTGTTATAGTGTCTCCTTTGTCGACATCCTGTCCTGAGCCGCTCTTCTGTGCCTCCAGTCCTCATTTTGTAAAGCTGTGCTGTACATGTGCTAAAATGACTGCCCAAGCAAATTAAAATGGTGGTTTAAAATGCTACTCGGGCCAACGGACAGATGGCGTAGAATGGATTGAGGGAATGGAGGAATAGACAGACAACATAGACTGTAATGACATCAAATGAAATTCAAAGAAATGGGGCAAGACGCAGCTGTGCTTGTGAGCTGCCATCAGCCACAAATGCCACTGATTGCTGTAGTTATATTTCCGCAAGACAATGAATGTTGAAGCCATCCTCTTGGCAGCCACCTTGGTCTGTGATTAATCTTGTGTTTTCCTCACCATGATATTATATAATTCCAGAAAGCGTTTGGCGAGCTTTGTAAATTCTTGCTGGCACAGGTATCTGTACCGAGTCATCACGCTGCACACACTTTACTCTTTTTTTCCTTGACTCATGAGGTCCTTTTCCTCTCCTCAGCAGTAGTGTCTATTTTCTGTAAATGCCTCATTGAGTGCCAGGAAATCGCCTCAGCCCACCCTCCCGCTAGTAGCTGGACCCTTCTCACTCACCAATTAGGCCCATCAGTGGTGGCACTGTTCATTTTCAGCGTGTGTAATGAAAAATGATGCTTCCAGATCATTTAGCCTCTTGTAATGTAGAAGAGAAGAAGAAGAAGGCAAGAGAGCGTTATTGCTACAAAATAGATTATTTGTATAGATTAACATATTTTGTAGAAGGCAGGTCATGTCAGAAACATCTCCCAACTGTTAAAGAAGTACTTAAGAGTGGCACATATTTATGTTATTATGAGTTAATCTGATTTTTTGAAAATGTAAAATAGTGTGTAAGTGTGTTTTTATGTCGTAATTTAGATTAGAACTATTCTAGGTATTCTATGCCTTATTGGAGGCGTGTGGCGCAGTGGATAGAGCCTTGGTGTTGGGATCAGGGGGTCACAGGTTCAAACCCCACTGCAGTCAGCATGTCATTGTGTCCCTGGGCAAGACACTTCACCCCAAATTGCTCCTGTGGGGATTGTCCACAGTATTGAGTATGTAAGTCGCTTTGGATAAAAGCCTCTAACATGTAATATAATAATAATAATATATTGCAAAGCGTCCAAAACTTTAGCATCAAACTTCTGATTCATTTATCTTTAAGTATACTGGATAATAGAGTCAATATATAGAGAGTGTAAAATATGGATGTGCCTTCTCAAGGTGTCATGGTCAAGACCTAGACATAGAGCTAACATTTACCTGTATATGAAGCCCATTTTTCTTCGTCACTTGCAGTATCGATCGCCTTTGCTTTATTAAGCCAGGGAATTTAACGGACAGCAAAGTTGCATCTCTGCCTCCTTGAAATTCGGCGTTCTTCTTTTTCGAAGCCTCCTCTAACTCTGTAAGGTCTTCTTTTTCCCATTTTCTTTCTCTCACTCTCCCTGAGTGCTACACCGGATGCTTCAATAAAACATGTGATGCCTAGCACTGCAGTATTCTGCCTCGCTTACGTCAAATCCTCCTGTGTACCATATCAATATTTCATGAATTCCAAAGTTTAAGCTAAAATCTGAGAGTGCAAGGGCAAGGACGGTGTGAGCACCACAATAGATCATCATTATCAGCATTATGAGTAAAGGTAAGACCCACCTGTTTGTGCTGAGTGTCAGTGTGTGCTCTATGGGAAAATAAAGGTTATACAAACTGTCCTCTAAAGGTTAAGTGACTCCAACCATAATACTCATATGAGGTTCTATGAGCAGTTATCTCCACGAGGTGCAGTCCAATGGATTAATTGCAGACCCCCTCGTCTCTTTCTCTCTGTTAGTGTTATTTATGACCATACTGTAGAGAGAAATACAGAATACTTAAGAGAGGCAATTAGGCCGGATTTTCATACTGTCTGAAATGCTTCTAGGCGACACCCAGGGGAAACAGGAAGTGGTGTCCTGACTGATTTCAACCAGACCAGCTGTGGATTAATGTTGAAGATCTCACTGATGCTTTTTAATGGACAGAGACTTGATTCTGTGATGTTATCTATTGATGTGGAGTATATTCCTAAATTCCATTTAGGACTAAAGTGGGTTGTAAATTGCATCCCCAGACTGCTGACAAAGTAAAACAAGGCCAATGTTGACATTTTAAAGTAGAGCTTATTCAAAGACAAATGAGGCTGCTGCACACATATAAAAATAGGAAGGACTTAATGCCAATGCTCTCTCATTGAGTCTATCACAGATTATCTCTCTTGTATTGCTGAAGGCAAAAAAGAGGCAGAAAGAGACAAGAAAATGTTAATTATATGCTGTGCTGTGCATTTATCAGACTTTTTCGGTCATGAATGCCGCCCGCACTTGTAAAATGCAGTACTGTAAAGCTGAGCTCACACACTCTCTATCGTACCTATTCGCAGTGTCAATTGGGTACCGTTTGCCAGGAAACACAGTAATTAGCTAATTAGCGACATTTGTTGAATGCAAGCCGTTAACGGGCTGCAACTGTTGGTGTCACATATTGAATAAACATGCTAGTTCATAGGCTCCAGCTTTGACAGGAACATCTTTCTCTTTCTGTTCTTCACAAGGAAGTAGGAACAACAAATTCAAAACGTTCCCTATTCTTTATTTTTTAACGCTGACACATCTCTTTGACACCAAGGTCTATGAGAGTCATTCAAAAGGAATACAAGATGAGTACTTGCTGAATTTAACCATTGCGTTTCACTACTATCATTCCCCAAGTGGTATGCGTGAAGGAGGGTGAATTTAAATACGCACTGCACGATGGTACAGGACCTGCCAGCCACCAGCAACAATAAACAAACTAAACACATTAATAGTACCAGCGTGTTATTGATGTTTCGCTTAGGGACTCCATCATACACACCCATCTTGTGAAGACTGTAAGATATATTATTTTGTGTCTCCAAAATCCTGGTTCCTATTCCTTTTCTCTCTTCTCTCTTTTGAGGTTTTCAGGCTTTGATATTCCTTATTTAGGTCATAGCACTTTGAAGAGCTAGCTGCTTATATTTTCTAGATGAAAATATAGCTTTTAACAAGAAAATCCTATGATAATTGGAACATGTTATTAATCTACATCTAACATGATTCAACTATGATAAGTGGCACATGTAGAGGTTTATTCAGAAGTCAAAATGCATCCTCTTACTCAAGCTAAAAGCAAATTGACAGTTATTTTTGCATTAAAGAAGGTTGATTATATAGCGATTGTTGTTGTTTTATGTATTTGTCCATTTATAACAAACCCCCAGGGGAACCACTGGATACACAGACATGAAACTATTTTTTTTGTGCAGTAGATTGCGATAGATGTCTCTGTTCAGTAATGTCTGAATCACCTTATCTACTTCCTGGCGTTATGTTGCCACTGAGCTTTTTACAAACCCCCTAACTACTGCCTCTACCCGGCTCACATTCAAATCCTACAATTTTTCCAAGTATAGGGACATTTTAGATACACAGGGCTGGGTATCAATCGACCCAAATATGTGTGTGAGAAACAGGTTTCTCTGAGGGCGGCATTAGGGAGGATCCTATGAAACAATATCAAGAACAAGGGCGGCCTCGCCAAGCAATTGGACATCAAACAGGAGCCGGCTCCATTACAGGCCATTAAAACCATAACGGCTGCTTGGAAAGAGCGAAGCTTAGAGAATCGATAACGGGCAGTTTAACTGTCTGACACAGCTCACTAATATCTGAAGCATCAACCTTCAGAGAGAGGGTGAGAGAGAGAGAAAAAAAAGGGGGAGAGAAAGAAGACTCGCACCAACTTAGTGGGTGAGAGAGAGGAAATGGAAAGAGAGAACGACTCTTGAGATCATTACAGAGTGCTTTCCAGCTTCCTTTTTCTTTCACCCCTCCCTGCTTTACAGTATACATGAACAGTGATGATATAACACCATTTCCACAGTAGATTGGCCTTTAGGATGATTCCAATCCTACACACACACACGTAAGCACACACTCACACTACACAGGAGGATAAGCATCGAGCTATCGAAAAGCTAGAGAAAAACTGCTTCAACTTAGGAACAAAAAGGCTTCTATTGTAGTTAATAGAAATCTGTTAATGTTACATGTATTCAACATTAGGCACAATAAAGTACAATAGTGCTGATGTGTGTATTCACCTTAACTCTTCCTGCCTTAAAGGTGGGGTAGGTAAGTTTGAGAAACCGGCTCGAGATACACTTGTTGTTATATTCCATGGAATGCTCTTAACATCCCGATAGCAATGAATATCTGAAGTGCTTTGACAAAAAATCCATAAAAAAGATGTCATCTGTGGAAGCCGTAGTACTGTAAAAAGCACGACCAATCATTTTAGCCGGCCCGGCTAAAGTAACTGGATGGCCTACCTGCCTGTCAGCCTTCCATCTGTGCACAAACTTATCTCGTGCCCTCATTGGTCATGTGCGCGTTCGTGTGTGTTGGAGGAGGGGCTCTGTAAGGAAGTGGCAGATTTCTTCCAGCTGTGTATTTTCAAATTCTAGCGCACTCGAGCCGGTTTCTCCAAAATTACCTACCCCACCTTTAATTAACTACACTGCCTGAGCTGGTATATCGAATTGCATTCAAACGGATCAAAGTGTTTTGTGTACCAAACCCCAGATCCAGGCAGAAAGGCTTGAACACTCTCTCCACCTCCTTACTTGATTCAATTCCTTTTCCTCTTTGTCACTCTTTCCTCCCACACGCTCCTCTTTCGCTTTATCAGGGCATCAGAATGCGGAAGAGTTAAGCCTCCTTGAGATTGATCCTGAGCTCAATGCTATTTTCATTCCCTGTTGGTGCAGTCATTCAATACTTCTCTTTTTTTAAGTCTACGACTGCAAATGGAATCCGGTATGATGAGTGGTGATAAATGATAATGTCTCTCTTGCTTCAGGCAACATCAACAAAGTCTCTAAAGGCGTAATCAGAATACAAATGGACATAAATACTGTGTAAGAGTCTACAGATGTTGACGTTTGTTTGATGTCACGATTCATATTGAGGGATTGTCGCCATTGTAACTCTCTAAATGTAGCAACATTTAAATTCCAATCATATTCTGACATAGTAGTTACACAAGTTATTGAAATCTTTGAATAATTGTAGTTTAGTAGTCGAATAGTAGATCTTGATGACTGCATGGTTAGGAAAACATTCTTTAATCATAGTTTTCACATACTTTTTTGCCATTTTAGATGGCCATTAGATTGTGTGTTCACCATTCAACATTTTCAAGACTTCATTTTATTTTCAGAGATGGTGTATGCAAATGGCTTCTCTCACAAATCCCACTACCAGTTGGTCTCCTCTTTGAACAGCTGTGCCACTCATACTCATACTCAAACAGGCAAACAATGGCTCAGATGGATAAATGGACATGCACAGATGCAGCAGCAGAGACGTGCATGCAGGCTTGCACACAACATTACCATGTTTCTCTCCCTCCATGTCAAATCTCTCGCTCTCTCCTTTTCTTTCCTCCCCTCTCCTGTAACAAAAGGGGCTTTCCTTTTTCAAAGGGCCTCAGAAACCCTTGGGCACAAAAAGTAGAAATAGCTATAATTGGTGAAGACGTGGTGGAGCGCTTGGCACAAGGAGGTCCCGTATTCTAATTACGCTGGCAGAGATAGGGGGGAGGGGGGGGGGGTGGGCTGGTACTTGTTTCAGAGCGCAGAAAGACATTGGAAACTGCTTTCATGAATAGTCATAACATGCTTTCTGCTGCATTATGATATGTTTATGGTGGGACATTTGTCTCAAGATTTATCTTTGTTTTTGTAGCTGCAGCAACACATTTCCATGTAAATTGGTATCATGATGTGCATATTCAAAATGACTGCGCACTTTCTCCATGTAATATGAAAATGGATGTTGTGAAATGGCAGCCTTTGAAGCTTTTTCATGGTTTCTAACTGCCACCATCACACAGCACGACAGCAGGCCATTTCTTTATGATGCTCTCCTTCAAATCAGGCAATACAGTTTGCAGTGTGTGCACAGTAAACATTCAACCTGACATTGAAAAGAGAACATATTTACAATGGCTTGTTTTGACACACGTTTTTAGAATGTTTGCAAAATGCAGCCGTTTGGAAACACACTTATCTTGTGTGATATTAAACGGCATGTCTTAAAGAATACACTGAAAAACCCTATTATTACAATGGTTGACTTTTATGTCATATATAAGCTTCTCAAAGTATTTTTATATGAACAGATTTAAAGGTTACAGAGTTTCAGACTTGTCAGGCAGCACAAGAACCACAAGACTCAGAGTTAGTGAAGAGTAATGTGAAGTGTGTTTTATATATAAATGTCCTGAGATGCAGGCAGCACAGCACAGCTCTGTTTAAAATTTTAATTCAAACCTTTTAGTGGTTTGCATCAGGAGGGCCTGAGAGACAAAGCAGACAGAGCAGCACAGCCCGCTCATTAGTACAGAGTGGAATATGTCTGTCCTTATACCTGTCTCATACGCACACACACACACACACACACACACACACAACACACACACACACACACACACACACACACACACACACACACACACACACACACACACACACACACACTGTGCAGTAAATGCATATACACAGTTACACAGGTGCCCCCAATTGCACTGTAAATAAACTGATGAAGACACAAAATACGATTTATAGACAAACCTTATTTCACTTTTCCACAAAAACGATAAAGCACGCACAAACACACTCATACACTTATTTAATGTCCTCTGAACGCTACAAGTTGGCAGAAGAAAAAGGGGAAAGTTGGGCAGAATGGTTGAGCACACACAAACATGCACACACACTTTATACTGACTTGGTATACTGTATGCATTCTCCACATTTTCACAAAGATGTTTCTACTACAAATCTAAAATGATAGTTAATGCAAGTGCAGAATCATGCGGCTTTACTAATATATTTACATTTTTATATATACTAGTTTTGAATCTTATTTGTTTTTATTTAAAGATAGATCAGATCAAATGGAAAGGGTTGAGGCCCTGGTTCATGGGCAATAAGCAATATGGCCGCCAACATTATCTAGTTTTAATGATTACATTTACAATTTGTGTTGTTGTGGTTTTTACAGTGAGCATAGAGCTTGTCAAATGTAGTCGTGCTCTGTGAAGCTTGACAATCCTCCAGGAACTGCTTGGCTATTTTTAATTAAACAAAGCACAGAGATACATCTTGAGAATCAATACAGTATACAACAATCACAAACAACTTTGCATTCTCCTACTTAAAAGCATTATGTTGTCCTCTTAGATTTAGCTGTGTATTGATTTCTTCTATTCTCTATTGAAAGCTCAATCCAATTTGTAATACCATCACCTGTTGTTGGGAGGATGATACATCATTTTCAGTTCAAAGGTGTCCTGCGGTTCTTTCATGGACACCAGCACTTGTATTTTTACATAAACTGATGGAACCGCTTTCATGTCTCAGTTGAATGAAATCAGGTACCTTGAATTCTATCACAGTAAAAATACAATAATTATACCTCTTGCTAATTGCTAATACAGTATCAAATTCCCTTCACACACCCTGGCACTAGGCCTTTCAAACCACTTCCTGCCTCGGTTAATTAAGCTCCTTGCCCAGTTTAAACAAGATCTATTGCAGCCAACTCATCTGAATGATATATATAATATCCCTAGGGCGAGAACTTGAGCACATTTGCACAAGACATCAATTTAGTGCACCAAAATAATCACTCATAGCATTCATTGATGTATTTCTTTCAATAGTCAAAGTACAAACTGTAATGTTTATATTTAAAGATCTCTTTGGTGGGTTGCGATGGAGAGAGAAGGTCGTGAGATGTGGACTTTTGTTGACCATGTTACCTGATATTTACAGTTCAATAGGTTAAGGCCGGGGGGGGTCACGGCTCCCTGTAGAGGAGCGCTGTGCATTTTTAATAAAGAGACAGCACAGACTTCCCAGCAGGGTGCCAGCTGCCTCCCCCAGTGTTAGGAAACACACATAAACACACCACCATTGACCTTAAGCTACAATAAACACCATTAAATATGAATAAGGACAGCATTGAAAGTAACCACCGGCACTTTCTTGTTTTTTTTTTCTTACACACACACACACACACACACACACACACACACACACACACACACACACACACACACACACACACACACCACACACACACACACACACACACACACCACACACACACACACACACACACACACATATACACACACACACACACACACATTTCCTGGCTCACTACTTGGCCAATAATAATCTTGACATTTTCCCTGGTGTCATTAGGACACTCTGTGTGCAGAAACCGCACTCAGAGTCAAGGCTTTGATGGTGCATGAAAAGAAAAACACCCAATTCAAACTTTACATGGTTTATCGACAGCCCAAACACTGATGATTTATGGTTCCTTCTGCTTCCTCACACCCACGCCGGAGTGATTTTCACATCGCAATGAAGTGTGCGACACTTACCACTGACAACGTGAGGAAGATAATTCATAGTAGGCGATTAAAAGACAACAATGCTTCTCCGGCGAGTGTGAAATATTAATTTTGATCATCGATTGGTTTCACGAACAACTCCCCCTTCCCCCTCGTCATCCACGGCGACCCCCTCCTCCGTGAACTCTCCAACCTGATTTCATTGATCTCTAAAGCTAAGAGAGAAGGAGCCTGGATAGATCATTTACTTGGAGCGGGTGTTTATTTTGCAGAGGTAAACTTTGATTTCAGGCTCTGTTGTGGCATTACTTCCTTTTCCCCCCACCGGCAGAGAACAGTGGGAGTAATGAGCTTAATTGGTATAATTATGGGGTAAGCGGTGAACCCTTGAACACACGCCTTTGCTTTTATAAACGGATATTTGCAGATTATGGGGGTAAAGTTCTTTGTCAGCGTTTAGCTAGGACTCCTTTGTCTATGAATGGGGGCTGTAATCTGTAGAACATGTTCATCACAGCGAATCATTTAGCAGTATTCTTCCTTAAGTCCCAGTATTGATCATTACATAGTTTCCTAAAATAGAATACATCCAAGAAAGCGCATTCAAATTAATTACAAAAACAGAGGTTTTGGGAAGTATTAGTCAACTAAATTCCATTATTATGTTGATATGTTATGATGTGTTAAAAAACGTAAACACATGTCAAATATTCTACAAAAGGGCTGCTGAGAATTATTTTAGAAAACATCATTTGTAGGACACCGTGTTGGTTTATCACCATATTTAATTTGCTTTTATTTGCAAAATGATTAATAGTATAATGTGTCATTTGTCCTTGTTAAAAAGTATTTTACTAGCTCACTCAATATATATGTTCAAACTAAATCAACCTTTAAGAAGAACAGGCTTAAAATAAAAGATATATAACACCCATCTCAAGCCCTCCAACCTGTTAAGTGAAACTCTGCCCTGCAGAAACCTTTGCTTTGAGTGGTCTTCAGTCTTCGGTGTCATCCTGCTCAGGGGTCTTTCATGTTACGTGTCTGACTGCCAGCCCACCTCAGACCCCTGCCATGTCTCCCTCGCAACCCAGGAGATGGAATTTTAAAAATGTACAGTCCTCTTAGAGCTAGCCTCTTGGCCCCTGCAGGTCTCTGGAAATTGAAAAGTCAGACAAAGTAAAGAAGAGAGCTAAGGTAAGATGGAGGGAGGCCATGTAAGAGAGGGAGAGAGGCTTTTGTAAAGCTGGACAGACTCTGCATCACCCCTATGGCAGGTTCTCGTCTCTCGTCTTTCTCTCTCTTTCTCTCTCTTTCTCTCCCCCCTCCGCAGAAGACGCCAGATGCTATCAGAGGCCGTCATTGAAAAATGCAACGCGTGTTGAGGGCAGTTCATTGAAATGAATCCCCAGACTGGTTCCTGTTTTCTCAGAGCTCTCCACAGCATATTTCACAGCTGAATCTGCTTCATGGCCACCATTCGTAAAGTAATTGAAAATCCATGGCTGATTGACTCAGACCCTTGGTAATTAATTTTCCTTCGGTTGCCGTAAGACCAACACCCACATCTGTTCTGTGTGAAGCTATTGTGCCTGGCTGAGGAAGTATCGAAATAGTTGAAGTAACTTTTCAATTGGATCGCTCACATATATCTATTGGTTCTTACAAATAGCAATAACAGAGAGATATGTATATTAACACACACACATATAAATATGTCCAGTGACAAACTTTCTAAGACCTCATTTTAAGCTAACCTAGATAACTGGCTCTGGGGATTGCTATGTTTTTTTCTGTCAGTGTGTCGGTTGGTTGGCAGGTCCACAACTTTGATCAAAATTGAAATGTGTCGACAACTATTAGATAGACTGTCATGACATGTAATACAGATGAACCTTTCCTCTTCTGATTTCCTCCTTCCTTATCTCTGTTGCTCGGAAAAAAAAGATTTCAATGTTGTGGGTAGTATAATTTGAACATAAAATATGGGCATAAACCCTTCAGTCCTGTTATTTATTCCTCTTAACTTGCCTTTAATAGTATAATGAGTAATAGGTAGCTCAAGGTGCCTTCTGCTCTACTGCCTCTCCTTAAAGAGGGATGTTGCACAGAGGCAAGAAACAAACACAACTGAAGGACATTTTGGGGAATAAAGGTCGTTTCTTGGTGTGAATCTCTTATAGCATAACTCCTCTGGTGTTGACTAAATCCGAAAGTTCCAGGTTATCCGCATGCCTTAGACCCCATGCAGCACAATATTGCTTTTTTGGTGTGAAAGCGAAAGAAGGCACCCTGATGTTATACGGTCTGGTATGACATTGATGCAGACGACACGTACGCCACCGAATCCACCTTTCTACTCTGAACAAATCAACATCAAATGGAATGACATCGACACAGGCAACCAAAGTGGAGTTACAACAATGACATCTGAGAGTTCAAGCAAAGAAGAGAGAAACAGGCACAGACCTATAGTAATAGCATGTCTCACATTGAAGGACCTTGGAGCCTGTGTCTTGGAGATGAGTCGCTGATATATACCCAGCATGCTGCGTGTGAGAACGGCCCGCATTGACACCCATGTCACGTCTGCAGTGGAGCGCGGTATGGCACTATAATCATGGTCAGCTTATAGAAGAGAGAGAGAGAGGTGTGTGTGGTTACGGAAATTCTTCTTCCAAACAATGATCCTGTGAGGATAAAGAGGCATTTTCCTGATTTACTCCATGTTTCGGTTGACATTTGAGTCTATTGTGATGACATGTAGATATAACACTCATGTCATGTTTCTTTCCCCCCCCCCCCCCCCCCCCCCCACATTGTCAGCACCTTTGGACATCTATTGTCCGTTGTCACTATATCTGTGTTTATCTGTCAGGCAAGGTGTCAGGGAGGCCCAGGAAGCTTTTCTGAGCACATATCATATTATATTCCACGTTCATACTTGATGCCGGACTTGACATCTATTTGGGGACATTAAGGAGAATCTTCAGGCACCGCAAGATTTTCCATAACGGTTTAGCATATTCAAGTCTATTATTCAGGCTTTAGCAAGCAACTACAGTATACATTAATATGAGTCAGGGTAAGGAAAGGATGCTGACAACCTCAGAGAAAGGCCTCTTACAAGGAAGCATTTTTGCGAACACCTTTGTAAAACGTGTTTTCAACGCTAGGGATTTCCTAGCAAGTTTGTTTTAATTGTTTGTTTGTGACATTTTTCTGCCAATTTGTCTTTTGGAAAATCTTGTCAGGATTTGTCTTGACGTAGTTATCCTGGATCGTTCCTTGTGGCAGTAGTCATGGCATTGTTTTGTAGCAGAAACCTTCCCCAGAACAAGGACAAAAAACCCTGCGAGCGGGTCAGAACTCAGTCTGTATTTTATTTAGTGCTTTTGTTCAATGGCCTCGGTCAACCTACTACTCCATCTCTACCGCTTGTTGAGTTGTTAAATAACCATTCTTCCTGCTATTCCAAACACCCCTTCCTCTTGAGGGCTAAAGATGAAACATTCAAACTTGAAGCTGTTCTGTTCAATGGTACTCAAATTTCTACATTACTGTTTTAACGCCTGTTGACAGACATTAGAATTCCCCTTGAAGGAGTGATTCTCATGTTTATGTTTTTTTGTAGGCCCTTTGGTCCCAGTGTTGCAGAATCATTTATGTCAGCCTCACCGTAGGGTGCCTTCTGGGTTAATGCAGGCGTGTGGAAAACCTAAGCATTGGCTCTTTAGAGTGTAGCGGAGGGGAGATGCTAACCACCCTCCAGCCACGCTCCAGGGAGGTGAATGCTGCTTCCACTCGCCTCAAAGCTCCATCAGTCACACAAATCCACACTGAATGGAAGTTGGCTCGGTGTGGAGGTGGTTGAATAAGAATAAAGTCGTTTGAAGAGATGGAATTAAGCTCTGTGTGTGTGTAAGCGTGTGTGTGTGAGAGAGAGAGCTAGAGGGAGAGGAAATGGCAAAACATGCAGCCAAAGACCGAAGACATGTTAAGAAAACATGCAATATGTGCTAAATATTTTCCCAAAAGACAATTGTCCCGCTTTTCTGCTGAAATAACAAGAAACCTACTGACACATCCTATACCAGAAACATAAAGCAATCAATAACCTCTTGAAGCACTCTTGACCAAAACCATCCTGTTCAGCCAATTCTATTCCCAGCACAACCACTCTTTCAGTCATTTCAGCTTAACACACAGTGGTTCCCACACCCACAAAAAGCCCCTGATTGGAACCCCAAACCCTTTGACCCTGGAGTCATAAATCCCCCAGGACGCGGTCTTTCCCCGGTCAGCATGGGCTCAAGCCGTTGTAAAGGCTGAATTTTGAAATGTGGAGAAAAGACCTATTTTTCTCCTCCAAAACTGACTTTTGCTCTGAGGGTATGCATGGGAAGAGCGAGAGCATACACACAAAACAAAGCAATTTGCATGGCAAAGAGGTGTTCTGACAAGCAGGGAGGCGGCGGAGTTGTTGCCTAGAGGACTGGACGGCTGTTGAGCAGTGGAGAGGAATCTGCTCTCTTCTCTCTGGAGAAGTGTAGCCTCCCCTGAGGTAGAGGAACGCTGCACAGTAATGCATTATATGAATATCAAATAAAGGCGCTTATAAAGTCAGAAAACAGTGAAATTCAAAGCAAAAACAAATGTGGTGGCAGAAGAGAGATGTATAATAATTAGTACACATTTGCTTTGCCATGTCTAAATGCATGTTGCCGTGTTCTCTGTTGTTCAGATGCGTCAAAACCAGAAAATAATCTGATGCTTCAACTCTAAAAATGGAGAATTCAAGGTTTGGAGCCAAATCTCTGAGGCTGTTTCCCAAAAAGATACTATGTTATGTGAATGGTAGTGTAGGTGGCACTCAGGGAGATCTTCAAAAGCCAATGAGTGATCTACTGTATGATGGAGCCGTTCTGACAAGTGGAAGAGCAGGGGGCGGATGTTTGCAAACCAACGCACCCTGGTCTTTGTGATCTCCAGAGGGTCATGCGTAATGATTTAAAGTGTTTGGAACAAACAAAACATATTTATAGACTGCAGAGGAGTCGTCATTTGGATGCAATTCACCTCAAATGTTTTGACAAAAAGATCCTTTCTGCCATTTAAGGACGGATCTTCAACTCAGGGACAGCACAAGGCATGCTGCACAGAGCAAATAATCATTTTATAAGCTACCGGAAAACAGTTTTGAGTTGTCCCGTAAATGACCTGAGGATAATGCCTGGAGCAGTTTGACAGAGTCTCACCTGCTGGACTCGTTCATTAACCATTGCCCCAAGATATATGTTTTAGATTGTGAAAATACTGGTGTTTCACAGCCACAGTGTGCCTATCAATATCAGGAGATTGGACTTGCTGAGGGTGGGAGGGAGAGGCAGGGGAGGGGGAGACAAATGCAGAAGGTGCTTGCTGGGAGTTTCAGTGACAGACCGGGATTTAACACAAAGTCAATACTTCTGCAAAGTGCAATCACAATGTGTTGGCTAAAGAAGATGGCTGCGATGGATGCTTCACCAGGGCCAGTCTCAGGGTCTCGTAGCCCCAGATGAGAGATTTCTTCACTTCTTATATATGTCTTTATATCTGTAATGTCCTTTAATTGCATTCACAAACGATTATGTAGAGATACGTGAAGTATAAAGTGTGGGTGGTCAATATAATCAAATGTGCGTTTGCTGTAATTGCACTTATCTCCATATTTAAGTGTATACAATGATTTAACCATTTTTAAAACATCAGGAAGAGAAAGGACGAGCTCTGAATGTTAAGCAGAAAGTAAAAAGATGGGGGAATTGCAGGAGAGCTATAACAACGATTCACAAAGATGCTACTAAAGTGGATTTGTTCATAAAGATGCCAATCATCTTTGACTGCATTGATCCAGTCTGTTTATAGAGAGATTGTCTGTTATACTGTCAGTGAGTGAAAGTAAGAGCAAGCCCACCATATCGGATTAAAATAAAGACCACTTACTTTTTTACAGAAATGGATTTCTTACAAAAAACTCCTCAAATGTTTAGGTGTGTTTTCTAGAGAAGGTAGCAAACAGGTGGCGTAGTGAAATGTAGTAGCCGGAGAAATGCATCATTTCCCCGGTAAGAGGACACTTGAGTGTTAATTTTCAACAATGATGGTTTGTCATAGCTGATACTCTGCCACTATTTGTTCAAATGAGCATCATTGTGACACACAGCACGGGAGGGGAAGAACTGGGCTCATCCATTATGGACAGGAAGGGAGAAATCTGGCTGAATTCCTATCCGGTTATTATGGCGACTAGCAAAAAATGATCATGATTTAAAAAAAGAAAAAAATGCATTTGCAGAAGTAAGTGTAGATGACTTGAGTCTCATGAAGGGTGACTGCTGTGGTGCTGTTGGTGTGCACAAAGTGTGCTTCTTCCCCCCCCAAAAATAAAGCCCTCTGCACTTCCACTTGCCACAGCGCAGCATGTTATGTAATTGCTGGGTGTAATGAACATAATGCGGCGTCAGTTATAAAATCCAGGCAAATGTTGTATCACTGTTGCATGTAAGGGCGCATCATTCACTACAATCATTTCATTTACTCTCTTTCTCACCTTTTTCAATTGCACACTATATCTTTACGTGTTATTTTACTGCATTTCAAGTGCTTCCTGCTGTGGTTAATGTTCTGTTACGAGGCATTGGGAAAGAGGTATTGTGTGAGCAGGTGGACTCTTTCTCTACAAAAAAGCACAGGGTCTATATTTAGTGCCGGGACATGTGTGTGCATGTAATGTGCATCGTTCCTGTAAAAGCAAAGATGACCACCAAAGGTGTTGCAACCATGAACACCAGGCGGGTGCCCAGCCTCTGTGATGTTTTTATCTGGAGAGGGGGGTGCTGCTGGCAGGGCTTAGCCACAGGGAACAGCTCCCCTCTGGTTGTAGGAATAATCTGTAAGCAATAATCCAGCAAGCCCATGGCGGGTCACATTTGATTATACAATTCTTTTCCCCGTGGTTTATTCTACCAGTGTTTTCTGAGCACTCGTGTCCAGCCTCACACATCATGCTGCTGATGGGAGTAAGGCCGCGATGTAAGCAGATTACAGAGGGGTATTTCTGTCACAGTTTGATTTAAAAAAGGCTATTTTCACTAATCAGAGAGTGTATTACTATGTAGGTTTGCGTGTGCATATGTGAAATGTATCAACACAACACAACATCAACAGTCATTGCAGAATAAGTGAGTATTCACAATGATGGTTTTCCAATGTTAAGAATAGTTTATTTGTGTGTTGTCACATCTTACTTGTTTTTGTACATAAAAACTTAACTGCAAATATGTTTCCACTGCTTCCTGTGTCTTCCGCTGTTTCTAATGTCTTCTCGGTATTTGACTCAAAACTCTTGTCTCAGGTATAGCTGATTAAATATGTATGAAGTGCATATATTGGAGGAAGTAGTTTTTCTGAAAATAAATCCCACAAGTGAAGAAGTCACAGTTTGAATGTTCACTCCCCCATATTACCATTGTTCTTATATCTTCTGCTATATTCAACTTAATAGATTTCTGATCATTAAGCCTCAAATAAGGACTGTAGGATGGAGCAAACAGAGGTTCTAAAGATGTCAAACATAATATTCTTATAGCCATTCATAGAGTTATATACCTTCTGACCGCTGTTTTTAACTTGTAATGAGTGGCCATCCTAAGTACCTCACAGATAAGAGCAAAGAGCAGTGTGTGTCATCCAAACACTTTTAACCCAGGCCCTGTTTCACCATTAGAGTTGATCCTATCAGTTGTGGGTGACCCAGTCTCAACACTCTAAAGCCAAACATTTTTTGGAAAGCGTTCAAAGTCAGCTATGGTGTCAGTTTATCACAGTCCGCTGGATCAATTAACACCTTTGGCTTGTTGAATGGACAATTGCTGTACAATTACTTTCCCCCAGATTAACACAGTAACTATGATTACAGGAAAAGCACCCAGGAATATAACCTGTTCTGTATATGTGTGCACCGCAGTCACTTTATCCACTCCGTGTAGAGTAGAGCAATACAATCACTTGCCGAACTGTGACCCCTCATAACATTTTTAAATTGCTGAGAAACCTTGTGGATGTAATAACTATGTGAAGCTACGATCACATGCAAATAATGCACAAGAAAACTGGGTCTGTTCTGTAAAAGCATGTTATGCCTCTTGATCTCTTGACTGATATCTCCAGGCCATCTCTAGTCTTGCTGGAAGTAGAGAAGAGATAGCCTGGAAATCAAATTAGTCGTCTAATGGAGAGAGATGAAAAGAGAAGGAAATATGAGAGAAAGAGGGAGGAGAGGGGGGAGAGCGATAAACCGGCAGGATTACGTTATTGGCTTTTTTGTGAATGGAGGAAGAGAGAGAGTGAAAGATGGAAATGGGCTTGGTGGTCTGAGTAATATTGACTTCAGGGGAGCTTTTTCAAAGATGTGTAACCTATTACAGTGGCCCTCCCACCACAAGCTTTGTTTCAGACCTGGGACAAGTCACTGGAACTCCAGCAGTACTGCAGTGTTGTATTAGATTCCATATTGCCCAACTCCTGTAATGCAATCCTTTGCTTGAGCGATCAAGGAATACTGCTACTGACGCACACATACAGTACAAGTCGATATACAGAAGCAAAAACACTTCAGCCAGAACAAATATGGATTCATGAGGCTGATACCGATTTTCTTTTACATAGATACATAACTTAATTAACAAATAGAAGTGGAATGAGTCCCTTAAAGGTACTTATTAATGCTGAATTACAGCAAGACTAAGAGAAAAAAAACCTTATTCTGCAGTTTCATTGAGCTCTACATGTTTTGGCTTCTTTAGTTTTTAGGCATCCTTGTTTTTTCACAGCTACCGTTTTGCTTCTCACTCTTACCACGCTCTCTTTAGGTCTTGTTTCTCGCCAAGCACTGCATACTATATGGCCAGCAGCACCGAACTGCATACACACAAAGTTATAGACTCGCTGGTGAACATAGTGTAGCATTTAGCACTTAAAGACTCAGATATTACCCTCAGTGGTTAGTGGAAACCCAATCAGAGCTTAAAGGAGAGTGAGTATGGTATCATATGTGCCTGAACAAGTGTGGAGCCCATGTTCGACAATCTATGCAATGGCAACTCTATCTAAAATGGGTTCTATCGGATCAGATTTAGAGCAATAACATTTCATTTTCCATAACCTATATTAACCAAGACATCGTCAGTCTGACATACAGGACATACAATGTGATAGAAGGGGGATCCCATTGGACAATAGAACTGAAACCCTTTTCTCTCATTTAAAGCATTTGTTGTTATTCTGCCAAGCTTGAACTGTTTATGAGCAATCTGCATCATCGCCTTTTCCCACCTAGCACTCTTGTTCTACTTTGCATGAAAACAAGATGCTGCCATCCTTGGAGAGCAGTGAAAAAAAGACAGAGGATGTACTTGAAAACAAAAATGAGAGAGAGGGGGACAACTTTACCCAGGAAACCATCTGGGTGTTCCCAGCTTCATCCTCCTGCTCCTGTCTTCTTCTTCTTCTTCTTCTTCCTCTCTCCTACAGTACATACCACATGCTGTGTACCCATGCTTTATTAATTGTTGCCTTCATTAACAATTTAATTGAAAAGCAAGAGGAAAAGTGACATCTGAATATTATTGGACCAAAATGGAAACATACAATCCTGTAAGTATGGGCTCTAAATGCTTTCTCCAGCAAAGAATCTTCAAGTGTGCCAACTTAAAAGATAGTAATTTGCAAATGCTGGCTGTCTCCAGTGAAATGTTTGCCCACTCACAACATGAAATGCCTGTGTGTGGGCTTCCCCTCGCACTGCCCATACATAACCTACAGTATTATAGAATGAATATTACACTGCTGTTTACTGGCAGTTCTGTCAAATATCTCAATACTGAGCGTCAGTAAACATGCAGCTTCTCACCTGGGGGAAGATGAGCTACAGCTTTTTCAGTAAGCAATTTTCATGCCGCTTCGCCCTTTTATTTTTCTCAGGCTAGAAGATAAAACATTGTGTGAAAGTAGGGACATGCAATATGTGTTTGGATGGGGCAATATGTGTGGTAGTGCATGAATACACACTTGCAATCTTTTATTTGTGAGCCAGCATTTTTTTTTTGTACATCATAGGAGAATAGGAGGAGAAATATTTAAGCTAAAAAAGCTTGCCAATTTAAGTGGTTAATGCAAAAATGTTGATCAAAATAAGGGACTTTGGAGTAAAGATGCCTTTGTTCAAATAAGACATATCTAGCAAAGTGTGCAAGTTGTTCTTAAACAAATGTCTCTTAATAAGTCAATATATTCAGCTTGGTGCTAGTGGAGTGATTTGCCAGAAATACTGTCTCTTGTTTCTCATGAATTCATACCCCAGCCTCCCTATCTTATCCCAAATTCCAAATAATTTGACTATGAAACACCCACCGTTTGGTTTCTTTCGTTGATGGAAAATAGAAATTGTGGTCAGCTGGATTTTAAATCAAAGAACGGTGGCATTGCTAGGCTGTTTGGAGGTTGTAGGCAGAAGTGTGTGTGCTGCATCCCAACTGCTGTGAGGTTTATGCCTCCGTAATTGTAGGTATTCTGTTTCTTAGCAAGCCACAGTAACTTCCCCGGTTGCCTGGTAACCTCACTATGACGATAAGACTCCAGAAAGTTGAAGTGCTGGGCAAAAAATACTTGCCCTCAATAAAACCTCATTGTGCCAACGGAAGTACATCACCAGACCCCAAAAAAAGATTAAATTATTAATGTTACTTCATCAGAGAAGAACCTGTTCATCACTTATAGCGAGAAGCTGATTGAGAAAATGTGTTTTTAGGGCTTAGAATTTTTGTCTCCACCCTCTGGCAGTGACAATGATTATCTTATAAGACAGCGATGAAGCAGCAGCTATCTAAAGTGAAAGCACCATATAAAAGAGACTCAGCATCAAGAGGACGGATAAAAGTTTAAAAAAAATGCACTGGAACATTTGAATAGAGTGGTTTTGGAAAACTGGGAAGAGGCAGTGAACTCACCTGCAGGCATACGTGCGCCATCGCGTGAAAGTCGCCACAACTCTGATAATCTGAGGGAAACAAAGAGCTTTCCCTCGCAGCAATAGGCTTAATCAGCATTGTGTGAGCTTCTTTGGCAAAGTGTTGCACGTAACGCACGTTCATTTCTCTGTAAAAAACCCACACTCCAGCTCTAAAGTCTCCAGGGGGTAGTTGATGCTCAAAACATCTTGGCAGGACTTTCACTTTTGTTCTAAACATCAGGACATCTGCACTTTTTTGCAGTGTGTTCACTCCAACCTGGCCGAGTAAGCAAAGAAAAATACTAACTCATGCAATGTTATCCCCATCCTCCCCAAAGGAATCAGTGTAGAGAGCGATGGATGGAGAGGGAGGGGGGAGAGAGAGAGAGGAGAAAAGAACAATAATGGTCTCTACAGTTCAGTATCTGCTCATTAATCATTCATAGGCAGCCAAGTGGCAGCAGCAGGGAGCACAGTGAGATTTCAGGTTACGCTATCAAATCTCAATTTATAAATAGAATAGTTATGGAGCTAGGCGGCAGAATACCATCACTCTCAGCCCCCTCCACCCACCTCCTCCTGAGTATTTACTGACTTCTCTGCGTCAAACCTTTGGCTAGCATGCAATCATACTATGTAACTACATGAGTAAGACCCCATACATGGTCTTAAAACTGAAGAGCAGTCACGTGCAGGATGATGAAATAAAGGTAGAACAACTGTTCTATTTCTCCCTCTATGTAAGATTTGCTGTAGGTCGTTCACATAGATTTATGAAACTATGTCAGACATCCTTTTAAACATGGTTGTTCCTGCTCCTCCATAAACATGATCCTTCTCAAGCTGCAGCTTAAGTGGGCGTCAAATCTCCTCCCATTTCACATCCAATCCTGTCGATATCTGCCGTACACTCCACCACACCTGGATCAATAATAAAATGCTTCTTCCCGACCCCGTTTGTGATAGCGGTGCTTTACTCGTCTCCAACGCTCAAGGACAGAGTTTCCACAGATGGCCAAGCCCGTCTCATGGCAGAGGTGATGAGGTGACAGAGACACGGCGGTGACAAGTGACACTTGTATTGATTAATGATCCACTGAACTGCCACATCTCACATGCCAAGCACATACTTGACTACTGTACGACAAATAGGCCCTTGTCGAATATTTGGTGATGTAAGATGGGACAGAAGAAGGTAACTGCGTCTCATTCGATTTGCAGCTTTCGCTTATTTTAATCGATAAAGTATTGCAAATGCAGATAGATACTGTTAAGAGCACATTTTAAGCTAATTTACAGCTATTTTTCCACATTTTATGTATCGAGTCCACCCATTACTTTAGAACAGAGTGCACTAGCTTACCAACTACGCAGCTTGTGTCAGTGGTCAGCTTGAGGAAAGCGCTAAGCATCTTAATCTGAGCTCAAACTGCTTTACACAGCATTAACAAGTAATATGAGCAACCATCAGCCTATCAATGATTAGCTAGAGACTTAACCCTCATGCTTGAGCCTTATATCTTGGATGTTGTATTCTTGGGATGTGTAGGTTTGATAGAGGACATTCTGTGGGTGGTCGAATGTGTTTTTCAATTGACAGATTTGTGTTACTTCGTCCTCTCGTCCGCTGTCTCCTAATTCTCACTCTTTGCTATCTTCTCAGCCCTTTTCTTACTTACATGAACATCTTGTTCTCCTGACCATAACACTTGTCTATGGTGTGCTGAGGAAACCGAACAAGGGGAACCTTAGAAGAGGAGGCGTTGCGTGTGTGGGTGAGATGTGCGTGCATGGTAGATTGAAATACCTGCAGCGAGTAAATGAAAGCCTCTGCCTCGCTCAGCAGCAGTGCGTGTATGATTGAATGCTCGTGCAGGGCAATCCAAACGGTGAACACGATGCAGGAGAGGTTGGTGGCCTGCACAGCACGGGTTCAGTGGCAATGTGCATGTGCAATCAGGTGCTCAGACAAGGCCAGTCCTAACAACAGGCCTTGTGTGGCGAGTTTAAAAGCACGTTAGGATGCAGGTGAAAGGATATTTTATCACCCTTCGTGATATCAAATGTAAAAGTAATACATTATTGAAATCACTTAAAGGTCACCTTTTATGCGAAATCCACTTGTTCATGTCCTTTATACATCAACATGTGTCCCCTCTGTGTAAAGAGATTCTGAAAGGTTCGGGAAAAAATATGTGCTCACTTTTTGTCCTGATCCATTTATTTAAAAACCTGTCTGAAAATGAGCTGATCAGATTTTGGCCACTTAATGATGTCATAACAATTTTTTGGCTTGAGTCAAAATTAGCCAACCAAGGTATCCAGAATGGTGCTTCATACTTGACAATATCTTATTGATACATACATAAGGAACATACGACTCAGAGAAGAGGATGGGGATGAAAACATGAGATACGAGTGATGTGATAGGGTGCAAGGCCAACAACATAAATTGAGCATCGCTCAGTCCATGTGTGGGGGTGTATGAAAACATGGCATTACAACATGATTGACGTGTTTGAGCAGTGGTTGCAGCGGGCCATAAGGTATTAGAGAGGAGGCGACCGACACATCACTCACCTGTCTAGAGGACAGTAAGTGGGCATAGTATGTGTTGATGTGTACTGAAGTGTCCTGCCACAGTGCAGTGTCACAGTCTGGCATTTGCACAAAGTGGAACTCAACCTATTTAAATGCAAGGCTTGCTGGTCATCACTCTATACACATTTCACCATTTCTGAAAGTGAAACTAGACCGTGCATCCTCGGTACCTTTTATAGTGATCACAGATTGATTCTAGGATTTTTTTAACCCCAAAAATACAAGAATAAGATGAAATCTATAGCTGACTGACATGTATTCTGTGCTGTTCCCCATAGTTTTGACAAATGCATTAGAAAAAACAAAACATTTATAAATCAAACCACTGTGAGAGTGAATGAATGTGTCATTGAGTCAGAACTACTACACAAGGTTTGATTTAGATTTTGTAATCATGCTTCTCTGTTCCATTCCTTCTGCAGAAGGCTCGTAGACAATGATCACTAATGGAGGTCAAAGGCCTCAATTATTACTCTGGATTCTCCTTATGTCTACATGTAATATTATACTCTGTTTACCAGTGCTATCTCAATCAGACTCCACTTCCTGTATTTCAGCTTCTGTGTGAGTGCTCGCACACACTCAGACACTTAATGCGCACACACACACACACACACACAGCTTACATGTTTCATCTTAAAAATAGCTCCTAGCCATTTTGGAAAATGAAAAACCAATAACTTGTCATATTGATTGTGACGTCCACCTTTTTAAGTGTGCTTTTATCTGTGCACTGGAGTGTGTCCAGGGTCTAACTGTCCAGTAAAAGGTGGAGCGCTCTCTCATATACTGGGTGTAGGGCAGAGTGACAATTCATTATAATTCTTTATCTATTTTAAATGGATTTAGATTGGAAAGGCCCCTTATAGGAGTGAGTCTTCATAGTGAGGCATCAACTACATGCAATCAAAGCCTGGATGTATGTGTGTTACATACTCTCTCCAGAGTGACTCAACATCAACGTGCCCGGTGAAGCCGCTTTGTTCTCCGTGCGCTATAAGTACATCTGAATTCCCACCTAGTAGTCAATCGATGTAGCAATATATCTCCCTCACTCTCACATCCTGGAGCTAAATTGCGTTGAATTCGAGCTGATTCACTCTTCTCAATTTTACCCCCTACTCTGAAATGAAATGAGATGATGTATGTGTGCATTGTCTTCTTAAACGTCACGCAGCCCACTCCCACCAGCGTCACTATTCACTATCAGATCACTAATGAGATGCAAACAGCACTTGATGCCTTATAATTGGATGCCTTTCCCTTGTTCAGATTCCCTGTCTGTATCGTTCCCTCAGTTGTCTCCCTCCTCCATGTCTGCCTCTCTTCTCCACTGGGCTCTCACGCAATTCCTCCACCCTCTACCTGCAATATTCATCTCTTCTTCCCTCCTCCATTTTGGTGCTAATGAGTTCTGGATGTGGTCGGTGTGGGGTCCAAAGCCTCTCCCTCACTGCCGCCTCTCCAGCTGGGTGCTCCCACGGTGCACCAAATGCCTCTCTTGAATATTGAATAAGCCCCAGGACCACCTCCGTGCTTCCTGATCAACAGCACTACTCTTTCCGAGCTCTGTCTCTGCACGGGGTCTCCGGGCTCCGCCAGGATGGATGGGCTTTGAATGTGTTGTGTTGTGGGCGAAAGGTAGAGATAATAGGCAGAGGTGGGATGAGCGTTTGAAGTTGTTTGATTCTATCCCATGCAATTATAAAACCTTTCCTTCAAGTTGTATAACTTGCTGAAGCCTTTAAAGCACCATGAAAGAGTGTTATTCTGGGACGCATCCAATCAAGAATTGATACTCAGGTAATTGCATGTGAGTGATATTCATAGTAGCCTCTGAATAACCCTTGAAAGTATGGGCACTATTGTTATACGCATTATGGGAAATGAGTCCAAGAAAACTACTTGTGTATCTTTTCCAAAATCAATAACATGTCTTTATTTAATTGCACACTTGGATTGCATCTATACCAGAAAACAATAGACATTTCAATGTTTTGATATGTGGAGTGGCGATACAGGCGCTGCAAAATGAATGCGTAGCAGCAATGAAGTAAACATTTCAAATCTATTATTATGGTGGCTAAATCATGAAAATACCAGCATGTTCTTTGTCAGGGCAAATAGTAAGGAAAGGAAAAACAAAAGTGTTAATATTGTAAGCTTTATTTGTGTTGGTGTTTTATAGGCTACAAGTGTGCAAATATTGATCATGATATTCAAGACAATTTATGGTGTTATTGATATTTGCTTTACCAAGATACTTGATCAATGAATAACAGAATGTCTTTAAGTACTTGTTTTTGTATAAGTAGTGAACATTCATGGAGTAACATCGATTTTCCTTAACTGGAAACCATTTTACAGAATTATTATATAAATAAATGTAGTTTCTTCTAGGCAGAGGCACAGCTATTGTGTGAGTCCATTTTTGTTAAAGAATACATTTTGAAATGCTGTGAGATTTGATTTCAGATTAGTTTGTAATGTAACACCGTTGGTATTATAAACATGAAAGGCAGGAGCCAAGCACTGTGAGTGAGCTGATATTTACCTACCATTCATTTTTTTTTTTATCCAGCCTCTCCATGATAGCCACTTCATTATTCAAAGGCCAACCACACAATTAGCAGAAGCAGGTCCTATTGCGAAGCAGTCCCGCTAGGACCAATCAATGCTATTAGATCCGTCAATGTGATTAGACACACTCTTGCATCTTCCTTATTTCTCCTTTAAACTGCTTGTGCTAGGAAAGCCCATGCCAAATCAGGCAGGTATATTGCAGGAGACATACAAATAATCATTAAGCAGTGGATGTTTGTAATAAGGGACTTAACGGCTGTAGGTCTGTGGCTGTGGTACAACATAGTCCCAAAGACAAACCAACAGCTATTTCTTACAAAGAGCCTGAATAACAGACTGGGCAAGAAGCAGTCATAGCGTCTATTTAATGTAATGTGAATTTACTGAGCTCATTTTAGCCTCAAATAGTCATGAACTACTGGAAGAATTACCATTTAATTTGGTACATTCATGGTTCCCAGATGATGAATCTTAGTATTAATCCACCTTTTTCTAGCTCCACAATTAGGTTGACATGTATGTGTTTTTAGTCAAATGTCTCAACAATTATTAAACTGGTTGCCATGTAATTGCCAGGGAATTTCATGGTTTCCTCAGGATGAATTGTTATTCCCTGACTATTATTCTTGAGCTATCATCATGGCAGAAAACTACATTTGATGTAGCATTTAGCTACTGTATAAGCATCACTGTGCTTAAGTCTCCAGAGTGTGTTTGTTGTTACCAGCCACCATGCTGATATTGTTTTCACCTTGTGAGAGTGTGGGCGTGTCATCCTAGCAAATTGTGGTCCTGGTGACACCTAATGTAGAGCAAACTAACGCTGCTTTTAGTACTTTCACAGATGTGTATATTTTTACAGTGTGAGCGCATGTGTTTTCTATAAATTGGCCCTCTCTCACTTAACAAAAAAGAGTTTGATTATGATTAGAATAAGCCCAAAGAAGTTCCTGCAAAGCTTTTGTACTCATTTGTAATAGAATGTGATAAGCGGCTGTGTGTACAGAATGTAAGAATAGCTCACCCCTGCGAAATATTAGGGTTCCATCTAAAATATTAACAAAATCTCTCAGTGGGGCCAGACAGTTGTTTTACTGAGAGCCTCAGTGACCTTGTGGCAAGAGGAGAGGGAGAAGCTGAGCCAAGTTTTTATACTACTAGCAAAGAAAAGCTACTTTAGTTTGTGTGTATCAGAGATATTTGAAGCGAGGGTGTGTTAGCGTGCCCCTGTGCATAATCTGTGTGTACGTGCACACCACGTGTGAAACCGACACTGGTTTAGACCTCTCCACCAAAGACCACGCAATTTAGGATGGCCCTCTCTTAAACTCTGTTACATAAGTCGCTCCTCTCAGATGTATGATATCATGGAACTATTTTAGCTTTCCTTCTGAAAAAGGCTGTTCAGAGTGAGAGAAAAACTGGTATCCTTAAATAAAACATTGGCTCCCCCTCTCATCTTGACTGTCCTCACAAAAATGTGTCAAGCTGACTTGGATTGACACGTAGACTTTGACTTCTTTGGGATGTTGGAAAAGAAAATCATGCATTTTCTTTTAGTATATAATAATATAATATACAATATATCCTTTTATGTCAAAGCCTTTTCTCCCGCACAACTGATGGCCTCCTATCCGGTGAACCAGAAGGGTTACTGCATGACCGAGTTTTATCTGAAGAAATGAAAAATTGATTGCTTATAGTGTCTTGATGTTATTATTGGATTTTTCAGTATGTGAACCCGCTGAAGCAGCAAGTTTTCTGTGATTATCCAAGTGGTCTCAAGTGGGGGAAAAAAAGATTATTGCTCTGCGACACATTTGGTTTGCCCTTAAAAAGCTTTATCACTGACATGTCTGCATTTACACAATCACGTATTATTTTCCAATGACTTGTTACTTGTTAGACGCTTTTATCCAAAGCGACTTACACACTCAATACTGTGGACAATCCCCACAGGAGCAATTTTGGGGTGAAGTGTCTTGCCCAGGGACACAACGACATGCTGACTGCAGTGGGGTTTGAATCTGTGCTCCCTTGATCCGAACACCAACGCACTAACACACTGCGCCACACGCCTCCTACAAATTTAAGACGAATGGATTTCAAGAACTTGAGCTCGTCAGAAGTTTCTGTTCGATATTTCATTCTGTGTTGTTTTTAGGATTCTCAGGTCAGTGAAGTGTTGTATCGGGTTGAACGGTGGAAATTGTACAAAAACAACTCCTACAAAACGTCCCGGCCGACCTGAAGTAAAACCCCTTAATGGGGAAATAAGATAGGATCGGAGAGCTTCTTCTGGAAGTCTGTTCCTCTTGCAGTCGTGGCTCGTGAGACGGCTTGTGCAATCAATTTGGTTTTTAGAAGATCACTAGCTCTTATTAGAGAAACCATAGAAGCATCTCCCACTGTGGGTGTAGCAAACAGCCTTAGCTAAACGGAGATTAAGGCAACGCTGGAAAGACCCCTTGAAGCCCTCTAAGGCTGGTGGGTGATTTTGGATTTAGCAGTGGTAGCAAGATAAAGGCCTTTCTTCCTGCTTAATTGATGGCTGTAATCCATGTGTGGTTTCAAAAGCCTGTCTCGTTGACGAGTGAACACAAACCCCTGTGGATCTTTGCAGGAAGTAGTGATTTAGAGGGCCAAACTGGGGGTTTCCCACTGGAGGGGCGAAGACTTTGTACATTTGGGATCCAGTGAAACTGCTAGGCTAATGACATAGATGTTGTTGAGGGTGTAAAAACAAGGCAAGCCTGCAATATTGTTTCAATTGTTTGCTTGTCTAAATATTTAAGGTGTAATGAGGACAATGCTCTTTATTTGTATCCCCCATATTTAAATAAAAGTTACATTTTGTTGCTTTACATTCCCGGACTGTCAGTTGAGCTATCTAAAAATGATCAATGACTTTTAAAAATATTTTCATCTTTTGGATATTTTCTCACATTTCTGTCATTCCTAGCCGGTTTCTCTCTTCTCCACCATGCTACGGAAGATGTTTAGTGTTCAAATGTGTGGTTTCAACAAGTGTACAATTATACCAGGAGTACTATGATTTATGAGTAGCGAAGATGACTAGAAATGGATAGAAGCTTAATGAACAGATGGCAGTCCTCCCTAAAGTTAGGAGATGCTTGAACTCCTCGAGGCTTTGGCACACTTTTAGGAAATCGACTGATGTACCCCTTAATTTTAGTCAGAATCCTAATATCCTTGCGTTGATCGCTATCATGAATCACGAGTTCTACTTAATCTCTACAAAGTATGTAATTAACCCTGCACTGATTCATATCGCTCATTATATTACTACAGATAGGACGCTGAATATACAGTAGAGCATGGTGCCTTGTTATCTCAGCCCTGCGTTGGTACCTAAATATTAAACACCTTTCATACCTTTGCTCTGAAAGTCATGTATGTTCGCAATACAATGTATCTTTGATGTTTGTTAAAGACGTCTTTTCAATATTACAAACACCTTTGTCATGCTTTTAAAATAATACTTCATGTGAAATGTCTAACATGTTCTTGTTATGGTACAGGTTAGTTACAGTTTTACAAATATAATTTGTAATTTTGAAGCCATTGGATATAGAATAGATAAGAATGTATCTTTATTGGTTGAAATAGGTCTTCTTCTCACCAGGAAGCAGTTAGTTAAACAAACACATAGACAAGGTTACACATTTATACAGTTTCTATCAATGTCTGTGTCTTGAATCTGCTCTGTCACTTTGTTGACTCGAGAATAATGGTGACACTTGGGATGAAGGACTTCATAAATACATTTTTAGTTGCCAGAGAGGAATCTATATCGGCTTTTGGAGCTCAAGATCTCATTTCTATTTCTTTTCTATTTCATTTGTCATTTATTTATGTGTTCAGGGCTCAAACTGGCTGAAGAGTGGACGGGGGCTAGCTGCCAGGATAATGCTCGCTTTCTTCCTCGTCCTTTCTGTATAGAATTGAATCAAGTGCTTTGGGGTTTGCCTACTGTTTTGCTTGCCATTGCCACAGTCCTAGAAAGTCTATTCTTAGATCTACAGTTAAGGTGACCGTACCAGGCAGGAAGCTGAAACGTTTTTGTACACTACTTTCAAAATCTGCTGACTACCACCAAGGCCATTAAAGTTTCCTAAGTAGGTAAAGTCACTGTGAGCATTCGTTGAGACACCTGAGAGCCCAGAACTGTACCAAGGTATTTAAAGGTTTCCACAGATTGACCATGTTGGACATGTTTCATATTTTATTTTGTGCAGGTAATAATCATTCTTTGGCCACATTAGTAGAAATCTGGTTAATGCAACACCATGTTTAAAGGGCCTTAGCAGGGGCCAGATATCCAGCTTTACCTAATGGTTCGTTTTATGTACAACTAAGGCCCCATTTATACAGAGACGGAAACGAACCGAACCGAATTCAATATTAAAAAAGTATTCCGTTCACACGCAATCGGCTCAATAAACGTGTCCGTCCACACGATCTGGAGACACTGTAGTACATATGCCGGGCCTGTAAGTGGCAAAAGCAGCGAAGAAGACCACCCAAGCATGGTTGCCATGGTTGCCTGGTTGCCCTTCGGTTTTGTTTGCCGGTCAACATGTCCGTTAAAGTTTAAATCTTCTGGACAAAATTAGAAAAGTGCCGGTCAACGGTCTTCTTTGTTATTTATTGAGCTTTAAAACGAATTGATAACGACTCTATATAATAAAATAAGAATAATAAACGGAGTCTCTTTTCCTCCCCCTCTCCTGACAGCCCGTCAGTATCCGTCTCATGCAGCTGGCTGATCCAGTAATGACTGACCCGACAGTAAACATAAACATATTTATAACTAGTTTAGGTAGTTTGAGAGGTAATTCAAATAAATTCATCACAGCGGGCGGAGCTGCAGGTGATCATGCAGAGCTGCGTGTCTCCGTCAGCAACAGCTGATCTCTGATCTCTCTCTCCTGTCCGATAAGACTTCACTCGCGTTTATGTCCATATCGATCAAATCTAGCTGGAGGCTCCTGCTGGGTGCACTGTCCTGCGAGATACCGGGACCTGGCTCGAAACACTCGGTTGTTGTTGTTGGCGAAACACATCAGCAATGACGCGGGTGACACGGGGGTGAGCAGGAGAGGTGGGAAGAGGCGGGGCTATGGCATATAGGGCGTACACACGGAGCCGTTTGACCCCCCCAGAGCGTTCCGTCCGCAGATCTACCCATCTTGGGACCCGTTATTGTTTGAGGGGTCCGTTTCCGCGGTTCCGTTACGGCCTCGTGTGAACTAACCGTCTATACGAAAAGTAGCAGATACATCCCGAACCGTCTCCATGTAAACGGGGCCTGAGACTACTAAAAGTAAACGTAGTAAACAATAAAGTGTCAGCTCATTGTCTATTCTGGTGAGTGCCGGCTGGTACATTGTACTGACTAGCAAATGTTAATCTTAATGCAAAAATTAATTACAGAAATGTTTGCCTCTCGAGAAAATGGGTGACCTATTGTTGAAAATGTGCTACAAAGTGGAAGAGAGGGAGAGAGCTAAACTTCATTAGCATGGGAAAGACGAATGAAAGGTGGGACGGGTGTAAATGAGGACAATTATGTAGGTGTTGATAATGGAGAAAACACATTTGAATATTTATTTATTTTTACAATTTTTAAACTCAAATATAGTACAACACCACTTGTAGACTTTCATCATGTTTTATGAGCTCGACTGCACTGTATTGATTGTTCAAAATATTCCCTAGACCAGCTTGAGTTACACACACACAGCTTTCCAACTATATTGCCATCAGTGAGGGAGTGTGTTTGCTGCATCGTGTTCAGATCATTAGCGTGTTATTGCTCTGGAAAAATACTTTAAAAGTTTGCCTTTCAAACTTTGGTACACTCTCCTTTTTTGAACATTGATGTGCTCAAAATATGCTTAGGTTGCAGCTCATGAACCGAAAAAAAAGGTGTGTGTAAAAAGCCAATTAACGTTTGAGGTTCAGCGTGTGTGCGTGTGTGGTTATCTGTATTGGTGTGATTGTGTGTGTGTGTGTGTGTGTGTGTGTGTGTGTGTGTGTGCAATCTAGCTCAAACTGCTTGCATGAAGAACGCAAATGCTTTTAACTTAACAACATAGAGATGAATCATATTGCTAAGCTGCTCCTCATCAAAAAACTTACAAAAACAGGTAGTCACACAACTATCACTCCAGGACACACAACAGCAACAGAATAACAACATCTTAAAAGGCTACTCATACAAGGGGTCATCCATTCCACCCAATATTTAGAGATCTATTTCCAGTTATACACTAAACTATATTTAGCTGACATTTAAATTCATTTCAAAGAGTTGATTTGTCCACACCTTTAGACTACTAAATAAGTGTGTTCTTCATAAACACTCTAAAATGACACCTGAGCTCTGTTAAGTGCCCGATAAACATTCCTGTTGTCATCTTGCAGTATACTAATTTATAGAAATAGTTATCACTGCAATAAGCCATATTTAATTTAGTCTTAATTTAATTTTTTTAATTTGATATTCTGTTTTTGTACATATCCCACATTCTATTGACATGTATATAGACTTTTTTCTACTTTTTATTTTGTATTTTATTATATATGTTTCATTGTTGGAGGCGCTCAGGTCAGAAGAATGTAATTGCCATTTCTACACTGTAGCTTTGTGCATATGACAATAAAACCTTTGAATCTTGTGAATTTGAGTGCATGGCACACCTGAGATCTGTCATCCAGTGCTTTGTGACACAGTTATTAACAGTGCTACTCTTCTAACAGTACACCAGTGTAATCTGACTATTTGTTGCCAGGATTATTTAGGACTGTATTTAACAGACTCTAAACTCACTGTAGTTCTCTCTCTTTTTTTGTCATTCCAGCTTTCCTTTGCAGCAACAACTCCAGTCCTGGCAGATAAGAAAAAGTACCCAAACTTCTTCCGCACCGTCCCATCAGACAACGCCGTGAACCCTGCGGTGGTAAAGTTCCTCACCTTCTACAACTGGAGCCGTGTGGGGACGCTCACTCAGGATGTACAGAGGTTCTCCGAGGTCAGTGTCTCTCGTTCATTCTTTCAAAATACTATATTTCGATATGTAAACTGTGCCATGAACAAAAGTTGCCATGGAAACCTGTGGTTACATTCTGAGCTGTTACAGAGAGCTTGCACAGGAAATGAGAGCCAGTTCTGTGATGTATTCTGAAGTATTGAGCTCGCTCTCTATCACAAGGCACAGCAACCTCAGTTTTTCTGTAATAATTCAATATCAAATATAGTGCCAGGTTACCCTTCTTTTTTCTTCTTTTTCCCAAAAATATAATTGCACATCATTAATAAATAAACACACCTCATTCAGGTTCGTTGTGGCGTACCTTAAAACAGACCATAAATGAACCTTTGTATAACTTGCCTGCATAGTAACAGTTGCGTACATCTCTTTATACTTTTTTAAAGCAGATATTTAAATTCCACAGTGGTCATGTACACACAGACCTGTCAGTGAATGGTGTCAGGGGGACATTTATTTTGTACAAATCTTTGCTATCACAACACACAATCACAAAGCTTTAAAGTCAGTTTAATAATCCCAGCCTTCCCCTGCCACTTCTCCTCTCTTGAAGATAATGGGTAACATTTCACTATTAGTAAACACAGGGTTTTTTTATCTTGTTGATGGAGAGACTACGAGTAGTATCAATACTGAACACTGATTGGTATTTTGTTTTCTTAAAATCATAATTCAGATGTTGCCAACATTTGAGTGGGTGGGAATCAATTCGATTTCAAGCTATTCTCCACTATTTGACTAAAGCAATATTTTTCCACCCACATAAAACTCTTTGGATGGATTCTCCATGACTTGGATAAAATGGCTAGATTAACATTTTGAAACTAAAACTGGAGCCTAATTCTAGCACTAACTGTGGAGGAAACTTCTGTGTAGTAATGCATGGAGTCACCGACTCAGGAAGGAGACACGGTGAGAGTTGGAGCTTTGATGTCAAACACTGATGGGTTTATTCAGAGTATTCGGCCGGAGGATTCACATCACAAATCAAAGAGTCAGAGGTTCTGACTACACGGTAGAGTTGCCACGTCAATTCTGAAGAGCCTCTCTCTATGCTAGACCTTTTAACTGGTTCACAGAGAGAAATCAACATCTCTGAAGGAGTAGACTAAACACTGAATTTGTGTCCGACACTCATGGCCTCAAGGATTTCACATCCTAGAGCCCACAAACACCGATAAAGAAGTGCCTCAGTGTTCCCACAACAATTACCCTTCGTGCCAGTCAAGTTGACCGGTCACACACTGGTGACAACAACACATATGGCACCAAGGCCTTTCCTTAAAGGAGATAACACGTCACAGAGGAAAAAGGTTAGATATCTAGAAGAATTATTCCTTAACACTAACCATATGTTAACTTTTTTTTTACAAGCAACACCGATAAGAACAGATGTTAGAGTACATCATGTGTAATGGAAATGTCTGCATCAAGCACTACTCAGCCCACTGTGGAAATACAAATAACTTTATCTGTAAGTAAAAACCGTTGACGTTGTTGGCACTGAAATACATTTTAAAGCTTGCAGACTTATTTAGAAAATGGTTGTAAATCAGATTGAAGCCAGGAACAGGAGTCGACACATTTGCATTCTCCAAGGAGAAATCCTTTCCCTACTAGTGTCGAGTAGCTTTTTACAATAAAATCAATAGGAGAATCAATATAACAATCCAATGCCAAACCATGTTGCAAAAACAAATTGATTAACTAATGAGAAAAACATATTCCTGTTTGGGAAAGGGTTGCACGTTAGCGATAAATACACATCTGTCACGCGTTTGACGACTCATGGGACCAACATTATATTACATCACCGTCACAGGAACACTCACTTAAAAAAAGCCTTGTCAGAGGTATTGAAAGCAAGAATTTAAGAGACGCATTGTGAGTTCTTGCCTCGAGGCCCTGGTAGAAAACAATCTGCTCAGCAGCTGGAGGGGGGGTGTATAAGAAGTCTCACTGCAAATCTCAGAGAGCCCAAATCCCTTTATCTCTCCCCTCCTGAAAGCGCCGAGGGGCTTAGGACGAGAGGGAGACGGGCGGCCCGATTCAATCAACCTGCCACAAAATTGGCCTCTAATCCTGATTTACAAATATGCAAGCATCGCTGCCATACTTTATGATTTGTACAATCCTCCGTCAAGTTCAGTGCATGTCGGTTTTCGGTACATCTGGAACTCACGGTAGCATGTGGAATACAAGTGGCTAATGAGATGTGAGGTGCTTAATGCTGTTTGGATACTGCCAAAGAATAGAACAAACATAACAAAGGAATGCATCATGAGTACTTTTGTTACCTTTTTATTGAGTTGAAATTATTCCATTAACAGATGATTTTGGTTTAGTTCAAAATATCTTGTCGAACTTGTCTCTCACTCTGACTGACAGAAACTCCAGAAAGAAGCCACCTGGAACAGCTTCTAAACCTAAACACAGAGGGATATGCGGCAGTGCAGTTTCCTAGGGAGACAAGGTTAATGTCATGTAACAATTGTTAGTGATTCAGTCAGTGGCAAACACACACACACACTTATAATATGGTAACCTGTAACCTGTAAGCTAAAGCCAGATCGCACTTCTATTTTTAGGAGTAATTGAACACACCAACTCATCCTATTTTAGGAGGGACATGTTTTGGGGGGTTTGGTTTATTATATTGAGAGATGAGAATAAATATCTGTAAGGTGTTTGCCAGTGTTAAGGTGTCTGTACACACACCCACACACACAGCAATCAACATTATTGAGATTGCCAGACAAACAGGGCTCATCGGGAACAGAGCAGTCATGACAGAGAACAGGATTAGGACTCTGCCTGGATTCCTCTAAGCAAACATGTTTAATCACACCATGCTTAACGATGGATTTAGAAGAAGTTACTATCACAGCAATCTTGCTAACAAAGTGAAAATGTCTTTGTGTTTGTCCTAGATGGTGCATTGTACACATACATTTCTTTAGCCATCAGCTGCTGTTTACTACAAATAAGCCGGCAATGTCATACATTCCCCTGCAGAGTGACTCATGCCATTGTACAGGGCATGTAAGGCCATGAGAGGAAGCCATTCAAGAGCTTGTCATCAGGCTGTGGTACAACCGTTTGTCACGCTAGTTTGTGTAAGCACATGACTGGCATTACAGCCTGAACTCTGGGATTTACATGGAGATTTATACGCGGATGTGGCACACACTTTTTGAGGGACAGATGTGTGCAAGACCCATCACACTGCCTCTTTTGTAAATTGCATGACATTGCAGCGTTACATCCTCGGTTTTGACTTTTTTGTTAATCAACATTACATGTTTTGAAAAGGTACTACAGTCTACTGAGAAGCACCTGCAAACACTCTATCATGTACGACACTAACAAACACACACTCAGCCACACAAAGTGCCCTATTCTGTGGACATGCCTAATGATGTGTTAATGATCGGAGGTTAAACCACCGCAGCCTGTTTGCCTCAGTGTGTGTGTGTGTGTGTGTGTGTGTGTGTGTGTGTGTGTGTGTGTGTGTGTGTGTGTGTGTGTGTGTGTGTGTGTGTGTGTGTGTGTGTGTGTGTGTGTGTGTGTGTGTGTGTGTGTGTGTGTGTGTGTGTGTGTGTGTGTGTGTGTGTGTGTGTGTGTGTGTGTGTGTGTGTGTGTGTGTGTGTGTGTGTGTGTGTGTGTGTGTGTGTGTGTGTGTGTGTGTGTGTGTGTGTGTGTGTGTTTTATAGCCGATCAAATTTGTCAATCTACAGAATAGTTATTAACAACTATTTAAAAGGTAATCATATGTTTACATCCTTTGTCAAGCAAAAAACAAAAATTCTCTTTGACTATTCTAGAAACAAATCATGCAATTGTATAACATTTTAACATGCACTTTCTATAATTTAACAATTATTTGGGAAACTAATCATAGGATTGATGGATTAAAAATGAAAATAATGCTTAGTTGCAGCCCTCCAAAATATGCAATTAGGTGTAGAGGGAATATTTTATGACCTATCAAACTGTATAATGATGACACAAGCACTGCTGTACTACCAATGCATATTAATAACAACCAAGGAACTGATGACGCTGCTTTTACTTTCCCTATACAATAAATGTAGCCATGCTTCTTTGTCACGGTCAGTGGAAAGGAAGACCGCATCCACGGGCAGCGAAGATGTGGGATAATACTTCATTCTGTCGTTTACACCCCAAATAGTCACGGGGTATCCCTCAACCACAGGGTCCCAATTCATCTTCATTTTTGCTTGTGTGTCACTGTGCTCATATGCAGAAAAAAAAGATTCTGCATTTAGACACGATCATATTTTGTTAAAGTTCTTCATAGGAACAAATGCATTCTAGAAATCATACTGAGTGCATCTGAATTTCTTTGTCATTTTTGTCCATCATGTGTGGGTGTGTACTTACATAATGATGTGTGTTACATGTGCACTTGTGGCCAGCAGAGCAGTAGGATTATTTCTCTGCTGTATTTGCTGCTGGGGATTCCCCGGCCGCTCAGACAATAGAGGATGTTTTTGTTATGGGGGGAAAAAGCTGCTCACTTTTTTCCCCCTCCTTCTGCACCTCAATCCATCCGTCCCTCCACCCCTCGCTCTATTTAACACACTCAGTCCACCAAAACACGGATGCATTTGTCCTTTTCCATCTTAGTGCAAAATCAAATCAAATGCAAAATCAAATAAATCAAATCAAATAAATGCAAAATCAAACCAATAAATATCCTCTTGTGACGAGGGCTTTTTCAATAAGAGGCGAATGGCTTACTGTGTGCTGTTGTACTGTATATGTTTGTTTGTATGTGATGGCAGTATCTTATTCCACCCAGCTGTGTGCTCGGTCCAACACTCCTCCTCCAACACCAAACTCACCTGCTGCAATGCCTCTCTTGCCTCTCGTTTCCACTTAGCATGGAAGCAGCCAAGCTTTAGATCAACACTCTACACAACAGGACTTTGTACCTTGTCCAGACCACCACACCAATTGTTCCTGAAGAGCAAAACCTGGTTGTATTGATCCACCCCGGCCTCCCTGTTGTTTCAGCTCAGCGAACAGTACATTGGAGGGAATGTTTGTACAGGACTGAGTGATGTACCAAGTGATTGAGAGCTCCCTCCAGGGTACCAAGGGACAGGGCCATTGTGACAACAGACATTTTGAGACATAGGGGAAATAAAGTTGTGTTGTTCAGTTACATTGATTTTTACAAGGCAGCAATCTTCTAGTTGATTACACAAAGTATTTACAATGTAACAGCAGTAGCAAAAGAAATAGCTGTGATGTTGAAATTATTGAAGATGCTTCCAGCTAACCGATACTACCTTTTGTAAATATCCTCACACTTTGATGTGAAGTGGTTCTCCACCTGATATCTATCTTTTGAATATGAAACACTTTACCTATAGGCTTAAAAGATGGAAGCTTAAATATCTTCAATTACAGTGACAAGGCTTGTATTTAAAATGAATATCAATATACCTAAACATTAACAGAACAACACAGTCTAAAAATGTCCATAGCAACGTGTAAACTACTCCCTGAGAATAATCAGTATTATTCCACATATTTCCCACAAATCAATACAAATGTTGCAAGTCTGGATGTTGGTCACCATATCTCTATCAAACTGCACTGGAAGCATATTGTCCATGAATAGTTTGTGACATTTCCTTAAGTGTTTTGATGCTTTTGTAAGTAAAAATGCTTAACATAAATCTGTATCACTCAAGGAATGTGTGTTTACATTCCATTCATTGTCAAGGCACTCCCCAGTTTGCACTCGTAGCAATGTAGAACACATGAATATGCATATAACCTATGGCACATATGCACAGTTTCGGACGAATGTAGGGTAAAAACACAGGGTCTTCATCTGTTAGCTGTTGCATATTGTCTCTGCCAGCCGGTCTTGGCATACCCATATGAGCTCTGATGTCTCAACATGACCCCTGATGCCAAGCCTTCAGGCGGGGGCGGAGAGGCCGATGGCTGGCCGGAGGACATCAGAATAATTTGGCCAGAGAGAAAGAACGAGATGTTCCCTGTGAACCCCAATATGCAAACTGTGGATCTTCTTTACAGCAGACATGTTGACACAGCTGTAACATCAAATAATAGCAGCCTTTCAGTCAGATGCTCCCATGCCAGAGCCTTTATACGGTGTGTTCTGTCTCACTTCCTGACTGGAAGACCTGGTACAGAGCCATCATTAATATTATTAGTTACACCTGTGCTTTTCCTGCTTCAAATGTATACGGGGAAAAAAGACAGTTTCTGAAATGGTATCCTTGAGAGAGGAAGCCAGAGGGATGAATCATAGTGTGTGTGTGTGTGTGAGGGTCAAGAGGAGAGATGCAGAATGATAAACCACCTCAAGCTCGCCATCACAGCGGTGCTCCCGCTCCATCCTCTGTCTTCCCTGATCCCATTACCCACCATTCTGCTGAATCGATACATCAGAGCAGACATACAGCTCCTGCAGATGCATGTACAATATTGCACATGTGTCTGCTGTTTGGTCAAGATTTGAATAAGCAGTTGAGATCATTAAAAGCAACTGTGTAGTCTTTGTCACTCTGAAAAAAAAAAAAAAAAATGCACATCACCGAGACATGTGTATATCGGATATTGTGAATGTTACAACTCGACATTTAACAGAGTGAGCTGAAATCAGGATATTGACGGTTTTGATGTCTTCAAAAGCCGATATGTTTCTGACATGCTCTCACGTCAAGACACATGTTTTACTATTTACAGAACATCATGCAGACAACAGCTCAGAACATGAGAGCCTGCAACATCTGTATTGCTGAAATACTGTTTATTCTTTATTGTTTAAAAGTGTAATATCTGAAAACTGGAAGTATTATTATTAAGGAGTGTATGGTTAACTGACAGCAGTACAATAGCTTGGTTTATTTAATTAATTTAAACATGTCTGTTTTAACAAAAACCTCTCCTTACATTTCAAGGTTATTGAGTTGAATTAAGAACAGACCAAGGAAAATGGTACATAGTCATTTATACATCATACTCATGTGCTTTCTCATTCTTTCTCTCTCCTTCTCTTTTAGGTGAGAAATGATCTAACAAGTGAGCTGGAGAAAGCAGACATCCAGATTGCAGATACGGAGAGTTTCTCCAACGACCCATGTGTCAATGTCAAGAAGCTCAAGGTAAGCCATCCAGCCTGGGAGCCGCACAATTCTATCAGACTAAATGAAAAGGTGGAATGATTCAATGATAGTTTGAATAATTCTCAAATACAGCAAATGACTACATTTGATCCAATTATGTTGGTATTTGTATTTGAGTAGCGTTAGCGAGAGCTCTAATGAATCTGTTCTGACCAATGGGTGGTTTATTGGCCTCTTAATGAAGCAGAAATGCATGAAATTCAGATGTAAATGCAGTCAAGTGTGATGGCAAATGTATCCAAAATATCTCTAAAGGCAACCAGAGATGCTTCTGGCCTCTGTTGTGTAACTACAGTGAGTCAGTGCCACATACGTTTACAGTATAAACATTGTCAGTGGAAGTAAATCAAATACATGACCATGTGCCTGGTGAGCTCAACCAGTAAAATAGAAACTGTCAGATGTTATAAGAGCAGAAGGAATAAAGAAAAGGTCTGATATATGAGTGGAAGATATGACGTACAGTATGTGTCATGGAGCAGGTTGAACAAATGTCATGATGAGACAGAGGGATCGAGAAGGAACAGGAAGATAAGCTGTCTTTTATTTATTTAATCGTTTATTTGGCAAGGACAATGCACAGTAATGAACACTTAAAACATTCAAATGTGTCAAGCGTAACAGTGCCAGATTTAGCTTTGAGCTAGTTTCCATCCGCAGTCCCTCACATTAAACATTTAAGAAAATTACATTTTACAAACATGGTAAAAACAAAATATACATAATATGCAAAAAGTGCAAAAGAGCAAGAGCAGCATACACAAGTATTTACCTTAAATATATGTGTAACCCTCCAAGTTGAGGGCTGACATTGTAAGCTGACACCATCCTTCCTTGATCAACTCTAAATATGCAAAACACGGTGTCGCCTCGAAAACTTTTCAGAGCGTTTTGATGGGGGGGGGGGGGGGGGGGCGGGGGGGTCCTCGGACACCCTAATGGTCTGTTCCGCTCATCTCGAAACAGCAGTTTGCCGTCCCCCCGACAACCACGTAATATGACGACGTAGAGGGTGACACAGATTTTATTGTGAAAGCTTTTTTTGTAGTGCACTGTTATGTGTCATTGTGTATCTGCGACTGTGTGGGGAATAAGGGGGCCATCACAGCGTCACTGTGGGATCCACAAATAGAGCACTTACATCTGTGATCCAGCTGGAATATTCAAAAAGCAGACAGGCATGGCGCTGAAGCAGCCTTCTACATCTCACTGCCTTTATTTAACCTCATCTCTTGTTCTCTGTCCCGAGTTCCCTGTTTGTTACTGGACAGACTGACAAAACACATCCCTAAACAAAGGCAGGCTTACACACACCCCACTCTCTCACACACAAACTCCAACAATCACTTACATATAATCATGCTTAACATCTTCAAATTAAACATAAAATAAGCTGAAATGTTATAGACCAGTGCTTTTTAAAGTTTTTGTGACTGAAAGACAATTCAGGTCGCTTGCATTCAATGGAGGGCCACATGAGATAAAATGGCCTGAAATCTAAATTAGGTCCAAAACACTTAATTATTTATTATGGTTTAATTATGTATCATGCATTCAGAACTCTTGCCATTCAGATATGACGTAGAAGGGGATGGTCCATTTCTTTTTAAACATTTTTGCCTTACTGATGCAGCTACTTTTGAATGACAAAGGGCCATCCAAACATGTATAACCTTCTATTTGATCTGTTGATAAGTAGATTTCAGTGTTTCTCTTGGGTTGTGAATGTATGTGTGGCCCCCACAGCTACAAGCCCTAAAGCCTGTGCTATAGCTGCCATACTTTGGCTGTGATTATATTGTAGAATACTAGAATCCCAGTTGTACCCAAAACATTTCTTTGATAACAAATGATTCTACATTGTTTTGTTGGTTTAAAAACACAGAGGATTGGCTCAAGACAAATGGTTTGCACTGATATTATCATTATAGGTTTGTCCATTTCATATGGTTTGCTATTGATAATATCATCAGCAGCTGCGGTTCCTGTAATCTGCAGTGTTTTCTTGCTGCTCCTTTCAAACTGATAAAGCACCTCTGCTTGTCCAAATCCCCAAATAGCACCAAGTTCCAGCAAGAGTCTCACACTGTGGACACAGAGCACACAGACTTTTATTCTGAAGGCCTGTTATTAACAGTTCAAATAATAATGCAATATCTGTGATCATAATATTATGTAGAACATTCAATGCTCACCTTGTGATCATAAAAACGGCACACACACACACACACACACACACACACACACACACACACACACACACACACACACACACACACACACGCACACACACACACAAATCTTTTCTGCAAGATCATGCACTTGATCACATCTGCACACTTGCTGCACAGTAATCATCAGAAACACACAGGGGGATGGGGATTGTGGGTTGAGGCAACACGTTGACAAGTCTACAAATCATGTCTCCCACAAGCTCATAAAAAAGGCCATCAATAATACACTGTGTGTGTATGTGTGTGTGTGCCTAATAAGCCTTAACAGTGCCTGATTGGGCTTATAAGGAACATTAATGCTCAAACCATTATCACGTATAAATCACTTTGATGAAGTTTCTAACACCCCTGTCTTGGTTAAGAAGCCGTCAAGGCTGCCCATAACACTACCCTCGATAACAATTATTTTCATAGTTATACAAAAGCGCAAACAATGAGGGTCATTTGGGGTTCTGTAGTGACCCGGTCTGTCTATAATGGACAAACTCACTCATGCCCTTGCCTGCAACGACACAGTCAGACAGGCCAGAATTTATACTGAGGCTGTGGTCCGTGGCCATAGCTAGAGTAATTTGGGTTAAGTGCCTTTCCTTCAGGGAAGGACATTGAGTAACAACTGGCACACACACACACACACACACACACACACACACACACACACACACACACACACACACACACACACACACACACACACACACACACACACACACTTGTACACTGACACACACACACACACACTAGTGATAAAATAAATGAAATAACGCAAGCATGCACCCCAGAAAAGTTCAGAGTTGTTACCTGTCCTCCTGGCACATCTATTGTGATGGTCTGGCTGTGATGAGAAACCACCAAAGAAGCTTTTGATTGAGCTGCTCGGCTTTCTGAAAACTCTCAACCTCTTTAATATTTAGAGAACATATACAGATGATTTTGTGATGGAAATAATCTTAGAGCTTATGTAAAATGTCAGGACAGATATTACATTAGCAACTAAATATAAAGACGGATAGGTACATACACAGTATTTTTTTCTTTGTCATGACAAAGTCAATTTGCAACATATTTTCCTCATATTATGCATATAGTGGATAGATAGGCAAGATATTATCCATGTATCTATCAACTTTCCAACTAATTTGAATCTAATCTAATCTGTCCATACGTCTATCCACTATATGAAATGTATTGGCTGTGCGGTACAGTAGCTCCTTGGTGTCTAATTGCCTTGAGTAATTGGAGCTAAGATGACAGTGATTGGTTGCTTACTCTGATCTGTGGATACATGACATATGGTAAGGCTGCCTGGGGGAAGAGGACTTCATGAACTGTATTCATAACAGTTTCTCATTATCAAGAAAGGCAGGAAACTAGTAGGTTCACTGACATTAGAGCTTGTGTGTTTGTCACTTGTTTTGTATTTTCTAAAGCTGCCTATGTAATTGAAATGTAAAAAGCCCCTGCTCTTACAGTTTCAGTGTTGTTAGGTAAGGTATAGCAGTTTCCTAATCAATAAAAGACAGAACCAAACATTTAAAAACACTGCATGTAGCACTTAAAGGACACAACATAGAAAACACACTTAATATTAGGTATGCTTCCCTAAAAACAACTGTTGGTGAAGAAAACACATAATTAATCAAATACATTGACAGCTTCAGCCCTTTAGATTTCCTTCATATTGCTCAGTGACCTTCTCCATTTATTGTCTGGACTGTCAGGGTTAGTTAAGGGCCCTATGTTCGACTTTTCCCCATGCATCACACACTACCTCCAGCCATGTTGACCAGACCTATATTCATCAAAACTCTGTCAGTGGTATTGGATTTGATTTGGGGCAATAAAGTATTGTGTGTGTGCATTATGTGTGTCTGCAGGCCTGTGCTTGTGTTTCTACAGTTTTAAACATAAGCGTGTGCACACTAAATAACAGACCGTTGGCCCCGGAGCCTGATCTTTTTTCCCACCATGCTGCACTCTGAATTATTTACAGAGTCACTCACTGGGCCTTGTGCTCTGAATCTCTATGTAAATTTGTGCTCTTGAGCCCGGTTGGCATTGAAGGCAGTTCTGCCCGCTGACACTAATGTCTTTGTTGTTATGGATTGACACTTTGCGACTTGATATTGCTTTAGCCTCTCAGCCACCCAGACTGTGTAGCTACTGATGAGATAGACTTAGGGAAGAAAATACAGTACACAAACACACACAACTGATTCTATTTCCATTTGTAAAGAGTGATGTCCCAGAGTGCTGAAAAAAGGCATCACAAACAAGGAAACTTATCAAAACAACCTATCACAAAAATACTGTATGGTGACACCTACAGTATCACATAAAACAGCTTGCCCTGTCGCGGTAACTAATATTTAATGTAACATTTTGTGAGCATGTGTGTTTTTAATTGATCATGATGTTTTATTCTTTTTTCCCCCAGGACAACGATGTGAGAATCATCATTGGCCAGTTTGACGAGAATCTGGCCTCCAAAGTCTTCTGCTGCGTAAGTCTTCAGCCTTATAAGTGATAGCTTACAGATATATATTTTACACAATCAATTTCTTGCCAAGTTACAACAAGAATGCTATGCTATGTTTTATGCTTATTGCTAAACCAATGAGTTCAGTATTCTTCAAGCGTTGCACTCGACCTAAACTCTCAGTTATCCCTAGTTTTACACAGCCAGCAGCTAACATTACATTGTCTCAACCCCATTTTTTTCCTACCCCTTGCCAGGCGTATAACCTCAACATGTTTGGCAGTAAATACCAGTGGATTATCCCCGGCTGGTACCAGGGCAACTGGTGGGAGCAGGCCAACAGCACCAACTGCACCACCAAGAAGCTGCTCACAGCCATGGAGGGATACATCAGTGTGGACTTTGAGCCGCTCAGTGCTCGCCAGATAAAGGGCATCTCAGGCAGAGTGAGTGCTACCTGATGTTATTCAGCAGAGTGTTGTTGTAACACATTATTCAATCTGTATAGAGACGCAGTTAGTGTAAAACATTGAATAAGGCAAATATTTCACCACAACAAACCTTGATTTTTAGGTCATTTCAGAAAAACTGGGTGGTTGCCAGAATGAATCTACAGTGTAGAATAAGAAGCCTGAGGTTAATAAAGTGAAATCGGAAACATTTTTGGTTTTGTTGAAGGTCTTGTGGAATTTTGGTTTATTTTGTCAGACCATAGCTTAGTCATCAGTGAAAGTCATCATTTTTGATTTTGTGCTCAATCATTTTGTCATTGTTGTGGCTGAACCTGAAGTTTTCCGGTGAATGTGTATACAGTATAATATGTGGAGAATTATTTCTTCTTATATGCATGTTTTTTAACTATAAATCTCAGGTAAAACTAATCATGTTATTTATTTTCAGCTTAAACGGCATTTTCATCAACTTTGCATCTGAAATTGCGTTCTAATAATCCCTTCTACTTAGACAAAGTTACATTAACAAAAGTACATTTGAAACTTGAAAAATGTGGGATGAATTATTCTAAGGAAAAAGAAAATATTCAAAAAGTTTGGAGATTCACACTTTCTCTTTTTGATCTGCTCTCTTTTCTTGCCTCTCGGTCAGACCCCGAAGGAGTATGAGAGGGAGTACAGCCGGGAGCTTCAGCAGAAAGGTGTGGAGTCCAGCAAGTTCCACGGCTTTGCCTACGATGGGATCTGGGTCATCGCTAAAACTTTAACTCGAGTGATGGAACTGCTCCGGGTAAAACAGCGGCAGAACACCTTCCACAACTTCACTGTGGATGACCGCGAAGTGGGGAAAATGGTGCTGGACGTCATGAACGAGACCAACTTCTTTGGTGTCACGGTAGGTTATGCAACAGATTGACATGAAACTAAATAAATGAACATTAAGAAATATGGCACTGTCCGACTTGTGGACATTTGGAACACAAGGATTTTGTGTTGTTTGTGACATACAACGAGGTAGACGAACAATCACATATAAATATGCAGATACAAACATTGTTTAAAACCAAACAGTCAAAAAACTTTAAGAAATGTTAGTTTAGCATCCATTTTTTGGGGAAGGAGTCTGTGTATGCAAATACGCTATTATGTTTTCTATTATAAAACACAGTATGGAGTAGGCAAATGTCAGAAGAACACATAAGGACAATAATTACTGATCTGTAATGGTGGAAGTGTGTTTGCAGAGAAGGTTACTTAGCCTTCCTTGTCTTAGTAAGAAGCCTAAAGTGGTGTCATTTGGTGCTGCCGACTCACTCCAATGCTTTCATGATTGATCCTCGTGGCTATGCTAGCTACAGTACAAGCTGTGTGTGGGTGTGAGCGTGTGTGTGTGGGTGCGCTCACTCTGACTTCCTATTGAGCTGTTAGAGGATATCTCTTGTTCCCCTGTAAAGGCCACTACATTATTGAGGGTACCACGCTGCTCTTAGCCTAGACAGCCAGTAGGCATGCAGTAAAGCAGTACATTCCTCATATTGTGATATAATATTCAGTACTGTGTTTACCAAAAAAAATTCAAGTAAGTAGAAATGAGAAAAAGATTGACTGTTCTGGAAAATTGTGGTAGTGTTCAATAAATATTCAGAAAAAAAGTATTTGGACGAATCATAGACTAACGCTAAGTTGGAAGGCGAGAGAGAAATGGATATAGTTAATAAGGATAGAAATACAGATTCCAATGCATTACCTTAAAGTAATAGAACGAGAGAGGGAAAGAGGAAGAGGAAAAAGGCCTTGGTGAAAATCAGTGCATGCCGGTGATATTGTGAGGTCCTATGGGGCTAATGTCCCGGGGGAACTGTATACGTGTTGCAGCACACCAGATCCTCAGGGTCAGCATTGCCCCCCCCCCCTCTACTCTCACCTCTCTCAGCACAGACCCACTCGGGGTTGCTGATCAGGAGCAGGCTGACATTGAGTCTTTCCTCAGAGACTCGGGGAAGCAAAGCAGTGCAGGAATATTGATGGCCATGTAGCATTTCACTCACGTTTCTCTCAAGGCACCCACAAAGATTATGAAGTCTGGATAGGTCAGGTTCGGTTGTTTGAACAGGCTAGCAAACTCCTTCTCTCCCTGTCAATATTGACTGTATTGACCAAAGTACTATAATAACCCTGCATTCAGATTTTGAAGAAGAACTAGAGAAGTATGTGCCTCAAAAAACACTCAAATCAAAAGGTAAAGCGTTCGTTATAAAGAAAAGCCCTTTTAAGAATATCAGAATCAGAATCAGAATACCTTTATTACAGTAGTAGTCCCACGGAGGGGAAATGTGCGTAGTTACAGCAGGAAAAAGAGCCACAGACAGCTTAATGTTACATATGTTAAATATGTGACATGCATTTAAAAAAAAGTACTACGTTATGATATAATAAAAACAAATATATAATAAAAAATTAAAAGTTACATAATTTTAAAAAATACACATCCTGTAACAGTTCTTAGGATCCTGTCTGAACGCAGCGGAGTTATAGTAGAACATTTTACAAAAAAGGAAGTAGTTAAGTGAGGTGTTTGTACATTGCCTTACATTGCACTTATAGAAGCAATAGACAGTCATTACGAGGTAAGTGGTGTTTGCACTGTGTAATAGATATATAATAGTGACACCATCTATGTTTAGATTGCTTCCCTATTAGCCTTGCTTTCACTACGCAATTCTGTCTGTCTCAGAGCCCCAGACCGTACATTAACCATACATAGCATCACTGCTTACCAGAGCACTTTGCTTGGACAAAACTAAACAAAATGGCTTACAGTAGCTATCCCAAGGTAGTGGAATAAGCTTAGAAACTCTCCCTGAAAAAAAAACCCCTATGTGACAGGGAAAGGGCAAAGTTTTAAAAATCATTCTTTCTAGTATAGATCAGTAAGTTACAAGACCTTCCTATCTATCTAATGCCATTGGGTGTTTTACTCTGCTTTTATCATAGCATTAAGATCAGGGTTTCTGGTGCTTTGGGATTCTTATGGTTGATTCTCACAGCCAGGATGCTAGCAGAGCTGTGTTGCTAATGATATATAAGTAGATTGATCTTCTTGTTCATATGAAGCTACAACAGATTGTTTGGAAACAACTGCACTGTGTTCTGTGTTGTTAATAGCTCTGACAAATGAACAACAATGACCACTTGGGAATGCTAGGGTGTGAATGATTAGATGATAACCTACATGACAACCTACAAGTAGTTAGCCACTTGATTTTTAGAATTGAGTGATTCTGCTGTTTTTATAACGCTATATGATTGAAAAGTTTTACCCACAAATATAAAAGTAATGGGAAATGGATATGATGTAAATCTGCACGCTCTTATTATGCTGATTCTCCTTATGATGACATTTTGGGATGAAAGAAATCTGAACAAGAATAGTGTGCATCTGGTTGACAATTAAGTTGTTTAAAGATAGCTGCATTGCAAAATAGTTAGAAGTGTTTTTGTAACATAACATTGACAATCTGTTGACTATTATAGCTGTTCTTTTGAGGGATTAACTGATCAAAAGTGTTCGCTTTATGTAGCTCACACTTAGCACATAGACATCTCCACCCACGCACAACGAACAAAGACATAGGAAGGCAATTTCCCTTCCACACTGCTTACATCTTTATGCTCTTTTTGTATTCAGATTTCAAAAGCGGCTACTGCACAACTTGCAAGATTTATTCGTGAATTGCAATTTTACTGGGTTTCCATTCAAATGCAGCCATGTGCAAGCACCAGTAAAATGGAATATTCCGGCTTGTTACCCTTGGTTTAAATGTTATCAGTGCATGTGTGCTTGATCATACGGGATTTTACTCTGACTTGAACCTTGTGTCTTTCCTGATGTCACGATTTCACACAGTGTGTTTTCTGTGTAAACACACGGTCTCAGGGGACCGAACCGTGTCCATTCTACGCTGATCTCAGTCCTGCTGCTATATCTGTGCCAAGAGGCAGCTGCAGCAGCAGGAGAGTGATCACGGAGGGCTCCACATTATTGATCTGGCTGCTGTCAGGGCCGCAGAGAAGAAGGCTGACGTTAGCTGAGAGAGACTTTCAGGGCAAAGAGAGTGCAGATGGCTGCTAGTAGCACAGGATGATGTACGTTAGAATTCACCAGGGAGGGCTGCATGGGAAGACAGCACGTTGTGATTTGAGGTGACAACTGTGTGGGTATATGTTTGTTTTTGCTGTAAAAAAAAATTCTAAGGTCAGTGGCCATCAAGTATATATCAATGTCTGTCTTGGTAATGGTAGCACAACCTCAGACTGAGGTAAAAAAGAGTTTGTTTTTCTCTGTTTATCTGTGTTTATGTGTGCATCACAGGTACATTCACTTCAACTGTGTTCCCACTTTAAACCCTTAAAGCCCGCAGGATGTCACACCTGCAGCCCACAGACTGACATCTCATTTGACCCCAGCACAGCTGTCATTGACAGCACTCCATCTTCCACAGACAGAGTGATACCTGGCCACCTCCACAGTCTCACCTCAGAAACACACATTCACACACACAGACAGTGTTAGACTGAACGATTGCTCCATCAGCCAGCATTGTCATTCAGGTCTGAACCTCCGTTGAATACCAGACAACGAACTAGTGTCTGGGTCAATAGACTCCAGTGAGGTTGCCTTAGCTGCAGAGGAGCATAATACCTTGTGAAAAGAGGCCTTACAGTAGGTTCTCTGAATATTGGTCAAAGGAGGTTAATTTAGTCTTTGTATCACAGACATTTATTTCCAATTAACAATGTCAAAGGCAGTGCCTCTGCATATGTTTGATATACTTTGCATATTCTCTAAACCTTGTCTGGACCCGAGAGAACAAATTGGGCGCTGTTTAAAATAGCTTCACTTTTGCTGATGTGAAAGGCAATTACAGTGGCAATGTTATTGCACAGCAAAAGCATGATAGTGCAGCTACTCTAGAAACCTAGATACATACATTTACAGTCATTACGGGTTCAAGTCAAGTTCCTCTATTTTAAAACCCACATTGTCTGAATCTGTTTAGACACCACAGTCATTAAGAATTACATCGATATAATGAGCTGAACCAAGGTGCACTGTCCTACTTACAATACAGACATAACTGCATAGCTTGCTGAGGGAAAAAGCAGTATGTGTCTTAAGACTGGCACGGTGGGTTACGCTGTGAGCAGAGTATCGTGGTCCATCACCAGGCTAAAGGCAACACTAGAGAACCTGGGTCTCAGGAGTAGCACACGCATACATCATCAGGGACACATGCACTTACATGAGCAAAATGTGACAACCTATTAAGTGCGTACACATTAACATGCTTGCACGCGCACACTCTGACAAACATCAAAGACGCCACACAAAGACTGGGATTCAAACGGAGGGGTGGGATCGTGCTCTGCTACTTCAAAGCTTGACATCTTTTTGAGGAAAAATTGGTTCTCCAGCTTCCTTCCACATATTCCCCCCTCAGCTGTCTTTTAATCAGCCAATGCAAATGCTCTCCCTCTCTGTCGCTCTCTGTCTATCTTATCCGTCTACCTATCTATATTTCAACCTATCTAAATGTCTACCTATCTATCTGTCCATCTGTCTTCCTATCTAACTGTTATCTGTCTGCCTTACTGTCTATCTGTCGCCTAGCTGCCTGCCTGTCTTCCTCTCTGCTCTCACCTGTTTTGTTAGGCAGGCAGTAATATGTAAACCCAGTTAAATGTGTAATTAAGGAGCCCTGTAAGCAGATGGTGGGCTGAATTAATTGAACAGTCTTGGTAGATGAATAGGGAGACAGAGAGATAAAGAGACAGAGGGAAGGAGAAAATATGACAAAGGAGAGAAAGACTGAGCAGACATGGGATAGATAAGGGGACTGAAGCCAAATTGATTTGAATATGTCTTTCGATATTGCCACAAAGTTGAATTGCTTTTGTCTACCTTGTCTGTGTTCGCCAGGCGCCGTCTGGCTTGGGATTGCTTCTCTTGTGTCTGTGGAGTTTAAATCAAAGACTTGAATTGGTATTGTTTTAGAGCTGTTGTTTGACCGGCAAATGCTTTTATGGCCAGCAATGAATATTGAGAAATCAAAATGGAGAATAAGATCTTACATGTAGCTAATTTCACCGCACTGCCAAGAGTCCTACCTTTTTCTATGTGAGCAAACACGGTGAAGGCAGCCTTGCTGACCTGATTTTAGCAAATGAATGGGCCCGAAGATGATTTTGTTTACCTCTATAAACAGGTCAATTTGCCCACTTCTAATCAAATGACATGCTGTTTGTGTGGGAGCCAGGACTGCTCTGCGCCTGCTAACACTCTCGCATCATGAATTCACTGGGCATACATTTATTACAACTAATCTCACGCTTCATCTTCTTCAGCATGATAGAATGTTTTTCTAACTTAAAATGTGTTCGCTATATGTGTTTACAGTGTTCTATGTTTTATTGAAGGTATATATCATTTATATATTGTTTCCTTTTTAGGGCCAAGTCATGTTTCGGAACGGAGAGAGAATGGGCACAATCAAATTCAACCAGTTTCAAGGTATGTCTGACACTCCTCAAATTAACCTGTCTCGATTTTCTCTTCAGGTTACACAGTCATTTTAGAACTCCTGTGTATTTTCTCATATTGATATCTGTCACACCTCCAGATGTTCCCACTTGCTCTTGATGTGACTCCACACTGGAGTAAGATAAGTGCTACAGTTAAAAAAAAAATTTCAATAAAACCTTTAATTGTTTAACACATTTTGTAGGATTATCCCAGCTTGTAGGAAAGACACTTGCAAGTTTTGTGAAACCAAAAGGCTGCCACGGTTGATACACTGGATCCTGACCAATAGTGTATGAAAAGCTTGCAGCAAAATCATACAGTTTACCCGGGGCAAGGGAGGCTAAATGATTTGAAGTGGGAAGCCTTGCACTCACATTTATCTCATTAGTTGTTTTTCTGGAGAGGGTTATTTCGCATGACTGCAAGGGTTGTTTGTCAGTAAACATAAAACATTTTAGCCTGTAGTTTTAGTGAGGAAAATCTCCACAAGCATCTCCATGGAGTTGCATATCTTCTCTATGGAGTTGCATGTGTTCTCTGTGTCTGTGTGGGTGCATGTTGGGTGAATCTAAAAGTGCAAGGCCCATGGCGCTTCACTGTGCTTGATCTCCTCTGTGGTGATGGGATATATCTGTGTGGACTGTGAAGGTTTGTAAATAAAAACATGCCTCAGTACTCTCTGTCCTCACAGCATCACCCTGAGGTTGGTTTTGAGCCAGCATGCGTTGCTAAGTGGGAGAAAAAAACCAGAGATTGAATCTTTATGCAGGGGATTCCCAGCTCCCAGGCTCCCCCGACTGTATGTAGCCACTGCATGAAGCCGTACGCTCCTTTCTGACTTCCCATCTTATCTCCTCCACTGCAGAGGGACTCCATCCCTCTGGCTGTATATATCACACTGTGTGCGTGTGTGTGAGTGTGTGTGTTTGTGTGTGTCTGTGTGTGTGTGAGAGATAGAGGGCAGTAAAGTGCTTATAGAAATGCTTGTATGTCACTGTGCGTGTATGCTAATGATGTTACAGCCCAGGCTCATTGGGTGAGACTAAAAAGGAAACCACATATTTATAATCATTTAAATATTGTGTGTTCGACATAATGAATACAATGTATGAATAATTCGGTAGTGCGAAAGTAGGAGTTTGTATTGTTGCATAGTATAGGGAAGACGAGAAGTTACACAAACAGAATTGAACCATCAGGGTAGTGGGTGGTGAGTGAGACAGACACTGTGTCCCACTTCCATATGAGTTAGCAATTGTACACACTGCACATTTATACCATTAATCATCCTGTTTTTGCAGTAAATAAACAAGTTATCAGTGCCTTGCAACAACAGAACTGACATTAATTAAACTGTTAGTGGAAGAACAGAATCAATTAAACTTCATAAAAAACAGTCTTCCAAAGACTGCTCAACTTTTTATTTTTTAAAGTCATCCCCTCAAGCACAACCACTATTAAATTCTTTTTTTTCCACAGCTGTGAGTAGCACTTCTCTTCTGTTTTGAAATGCATCATTGGACAAGAATATACATCAACAGCAGCTCAAAAAATCAATCATCCAAAGTTTTCCTTGTGATTTTGTGAAATATTTTAATTGTGATACACGCTTGAGACGGAAAACCTGCTCATGTGCTATTGAACTGAGACACAGCTGCAGAAAGGTGGATTAAGCTGCCATCTGAAATACATTGAAGTCCGACTGACACACAGTAGGAGCATGACCCTCTAGGTCACCTGTAGTAATGAAACAAAACAGCAGGAGGAGTGTGCTTGTGTGAGAGAAAGACACAGGGAGAGTTCAGTCTAAATTAGGGTCTGGCCGCTTTAGATAAGCAAGGAGGAAATGTTACCATGATTAAAATGTGTGTTAGGGCTTGATTTGAAGAGATTTTTAAGAAAAGATTAGGCAAATTCCCAGCCTGAATCATAGCCACACTTTAATTTACTAATTTATCAGACACACTTAAGTCTTTCAATCTTTAGTTTCTCTTTCTCTGCTCCCGGTCCCTCTCTTCACTCCATCACCAACGCTTTCCCCAACGAAATCCTCCCCCTTGTGACAGCTATCACTCACTATCAAGCTCCACCCCTCCTTAACCTCCACTTCATCACTTCTTCCTCACTTGTCAGGTATGGGGAATTTGTCAACCTTTTGACACACACAGAGCCTGAGCTGGATGGAGAGGAGAGCAGGGACAGCCCAAGCTAGAATATTTCAAAAGGCAGTGATCCTCAACATGACCCGATCATCTGTCCTCAGCCTCTGATCCTCCATTTCACCCTGTCAGGCGTTCTTAGTCAGGGCCTCCATGGCTCTTTATTCCCCCTGTCTCTCATGGGGATGAGAGATAACTCGCTACCAGAGGTCTTGATCTCAGCTGCAGTCCCACTGAGTACAGATTTTAAATCAACGCACTAAAAGGCGCGTCGATAAGGAAACGTGGCATTTGTCGTTCTGTAAAAGAGGAGAATTTCAATTATATATTTGTCAATAAGGTGAGGTTGTGATATGTGTACGTAAAAGGTTAGGATTTGTTGGGATCTTTAGAGCTAAATGATAGGATTTACTATCTACAACACCCCTCCAGTAAGTATTAATATACTGCTTTTTTTACTCATTACTGTAGGAAGTTCAAATAGCAACATCCTCTCTGCTGTCAGTTTCCCTGCAGGCGATAGTCTTCTCACAGCTTTTCAATTTAAATAGCTCCCAAGAATATCATTGAACTGCACCACCAAGGCTTTTAAATGAAGCAGCAAATGATTTCCATGTTAGAATTTCACAGATCTGACATGAAACAAAATAATATGAACTTGATCAAAGACAAGCTAATGTGAGCCGCATAGAGGACAGAAATGAATTCAATCACATTTACAAACACTTCTGCAAAGACGGGTCAGAATGTAGTGATAAAACATATCTGGCTTTTCAGCATTAGAGAGTTATACTATGAATGAGGTCTGGGAATCACAACCTTGACATACGTACTTTGCAGGATAAGACTTAAAAACCTACCATGCACGTAAAAAATTCAATTCATTTTAATGCTGTCAATGTTTAAATTTGCTCCACCATGACCAGCTATTATTAAATCCCTTTCATTAAAATCCAGTGGAATCAAACTTTTATTGATAGAAACAGAAAGAGAAGTTTTTTATAGTGCTAGGTATTTCTTTCAGTCAGACTGTGTTTTGTAGTTATTCTTTCGTTTTTCTTGTTATGGAAAGGTTTTGTCTGTTGTCTTGCAATGAAGTAATTTAAAATAACAAGAATAATAATAATTTCTTTATTGTCAAGAAATCTCGTAAAAAAAAAAACAGAATCCAAGGACTGCAGCAGATAATACTTTCCCGTCCTGAGTGTGGCATTCAGCCCCAAGCCATTTTGTTCCAATAGAAGATGTACATCTTTAAACATGGTTCACAAAAATATATATTCAGAAAAACATGTTTTCTAAAATCGTTCATTGTACATTTTGACAAACAACACTCCAACAGGAATACGTAGTGTATCCATTAGGGAGGATTTTGATCCTTTTACAAGAGCCAGTTAAATAAAATCAAGAATGCAACCAACCTTATTCTTAAATACTTTAGTCATGAGAATGCCATGTTAGGAAATGATAAATTGTCCCACATGCAGTTCCACTTACTTTACAGATATTGAATGTGTCTAAAAGTCATGAAATGTCTTCGCAAGGGCAGAGCTCAAGGTTGAGTTTAACAGGCCGGCAGCCATCGATAGTCCCTGTGGGGATAGAGTGCCAGAATAGTATTTTAGCATCTCAAAGGAGGAGTGCTGAAATACAATCCCTTCTGCTGTTTAGGTCCTAACAAAGGACGTGGTCAAGGGAAACACGATTATTGATCCTCGTTCAGCACTGAGAAGTTTAAAGCACCTGATTGTGTATGCACATTACATCTACAGATCTGCAATTGTCACATATAGCCTGTCCAACATTTGCTGATGCTTTGATGCAAGAATTGAGAACAAATGAAGTGATTCACAGAGAGGGGGGACGCGGTGCCCTGTGATGCTGCAATAGCTGATGTTATCTGTCCTTTTCCTCGTCAAGGACAATGCTGCTGAGGAGTTCAATGGACCTGTAACAGTGATAACACAGAGGAGCAGAGATAAATGAACTCCAGAAGAAATCGCTAGTTGTTTGTAGAGGTTACGAAAAAGGAATCTGAATATTCTGTCCCCCTTCCCATCCTCTTCTTCTCTGTGAATAATCTTTGTGAGGGCAGGAGAGTGAAGGCCCAGGCTTGTCTGGCAAGGTCAAGCTTCCTTCAATATTCCACCTGAGGGACTTATCATTGTTTCTTAAGGAGGAAACACTAAATCCTGAAATATTTGTGTTTCATCTGATCTCCACAGAGACAGTGAGGTTTGCAAGATGCGGATACTGCAGAGTAAAATCCCACGACTGTATCTAAAACATGCTAAAGTCAATATATATTGCAATATCAATACAGACTTCTGATTGCATGTATGCATTGTTTCCTTCTATACGAGTTGGACATTTTTCTCATAGTGTGCAATTCCAGTTTACCCTTGCTCAATTGATTTTCTCCAATGTCTTTATCTGTTAGCTTGTTTTTCTATGATTTTGAGTCTTTATTGCCCTTAAGATGTCCTTGAGGTAAAATAAACTGATTATTAAGGCTGTAAAAAAACAGGAATACCATTCAAGCTACAAAAAAAAATAATCTAGCTGAGTGCATTAAAATTCTATGTTAGGGATCATTTGTTATATTACTAATGGGTTTTGGAAAATGTGCCTGATATTCGAAGCTTTATTTGAAGACCGTGCCAGACTGTTCTGCTTAAAGTGTCCATTCTTTACTGTGTGTCCAATATGAGTTTGAATAAGATTCACTTGTTCATTTAAAGCCATTTTATGAACTCTTCTTTGTATAAGTGAACAATGTTTTAGCATTATCGTTGCAATATTAAACATTTCACATAACTCATGTGGTAATAAGGGAAACATCTCAAATATATATTTCAATATATCAAATATCAATAACCATGTTCCAAATAAATGTTCTCCAGAAATACACACTCTGCTACTATGGCAAATCATGACCCACCCTACTCTGCCTCTGATGGCTTAACATGGATGACTTCAAAGGCAGTTTCAAAAGCATAAAAGAGAAGGAGTTTGCACGGTTTAAAAACATGTATTTATTCTAATGTGTGTGTTTGTTTGTGTTTTCTTACAGAGGGCAGGGAGGTGAAGGTGGGAGAATACAACGCCATTGCTGATGTGCTTGACCTCATCAACAACTCTATTAGGTTCCAAGGTATGAAGAAGGCTGAATATCTGTGTGTTGACGCTTTTGTGTATGACTCAGGGACGAAAAACTCACTGAAGAAGAAAACTGTGTCCTGAATGCATCTAATGTGTGTTTATATGTATGTTATAGGCCCCATAAAGAAAACTGTGTCCTGAATGCATCTAATGTGTGTTTATATGTATGTTAAAGGCCCCATAAAGAAAACTGTGTCCTGAATGCATCTAATGTGTGTTTATATGTATGTTAAAGGCCCATCACTTACCACCTCGGCTCTCTCATCTGTCCTTCACCTGCTCCCTCCAGCAAACACACTCAGACACACTCCGACACGACCACCACTCAGTCTCTCCTTTACTCTCAACTTTCATCCGCCAGCTAAATTATTTACTCGTCCATTTTTCAGCCATCCCGCGTTTGCTTGTGTTGACATACTTTATAATTTGTTCGATCCCCCTGGCTATTGCCCCCCCTCCCCCCTCACCTCCCCCCTCACCACTCTCCTACTTCTCCATCTTCTCGTCCACATAAAGAAACTCTAGGACAGTAACATCTGAGACGCTTGTTTCCACTTCCCTGACCACAGTAAGTGGAGCTGTGTAAGATGATGCCAGTGCGATCGATTGGCCGACTGGTGGGAGAAAAATAGAGCAAAAGATAAGAAAGTGCAGTGTCTAACCGCAATAACTTGACTGTGGTGCATCGAGATACATGCACTCAACTGGGGGAAACTGAGGACCAGGAAATTGGTCTCAAATAGCTGGAGGTCTGCTCCATTGACACTTTTTTGTGGTTGAAGAGAAACCATTTTGTATGAAGGGAGTAACCTAAATGGAAAAATTCGAAAAATATCTAGAAAACCACTGTTGTACTAATACTCTGGAATTGTAGACATGATGATATACCATGAAACATTTGAGATGACCAGGGGTGTCCAAACTATGGCCCTCAGAAAATTCAAAAAGTACAATGAATTAAATATGATAAACTTCTCCTTGTCTTATAATATATATTGTACTTCTTAAATATATATGTTCAAATATATATATAATCCCAATGTTCAAATAAATTCAGTCAATTCAAGTTGAAAACATGTTCTAACAAATCTAAGTTGATAAGAAAAAGCCCAATAACAAATGTGCATAACAACCTTGAAATATACCCTTCATATGTCCTCTTATTATAAGGAATCTGAAGCTTCTGTTTTAAGGAATGAGCTGCTAACAAAATAAATGAAACCCTATGGAGAGCTGTGATTTAGGCAGTTTTTTTCTAACAGCATTTTCAAGTGTAAAGAATAATTTACCTACATTAGATTGATTTTTCCATCTTCCAACTGAACTTATGAGGCAATATACCTCACCTCTAATGAGTGACCCAGCCCTTCGTATATTTTTCTGGAAGTTTGGACACCCCTGATTTAGACTCACACATTTTTTGAAGATGGCCTTTTAACAAAATCTTTTTTTAATCCCTTCCTTTCCTGTTAGGCGTGGAGCCTCCCAAGGACCGTACGTTTGTGCGTCTGCAGCGGCGCCACATCAACGTGCCGCTCTACAGCATCCTGTCCACCATCACCATACTGGGCATGCTCATGGCGGGGGCCTTCCTGTTCTTCAACATCAAGAACCGCAACCACAGGTGAGCACTCGCCATTGATGGAGCGCGGCTTTGTGAGTAGGAGGATGGAGGGAGGGGTAGGATGAAGGCTAGCTTGTGAGGGTGAAATAGATAAAAGTACAGTGCAGCGATAAGGTAAATGAGGTAAAGAGAAAAAGGAGAGATTTAATGGTAATAAAGTGAAATAATGATGATTAACCTTAAACTGTCTGCAGGCACATTATCATTCTCTCATCCACAGATAAATTATATTTGAATCTATTCTGATATAATCTTCTCTTCCAGACTAATCAAGATGTCCAGTCCCTACATGAACAACCTGATCATCCTCGGAGGAATGCTCTCCTACGCCTCCATCTTCCTGTTTGGCCTGGATGGAGGTTTTGTCTCGGACAAAGAGTTTGAGACCCTCTGCACTGTGAGTTAGCTCAACACTTTACTAAAACATAAAATAAGGAAGTTAGGGTTGACTCTCCGTAATTACAATAGCTGAAATATGGAGAATCCTATTATAACATGTGACTAACTCAAAGAGATAACTGATTGAATCTCTCCCTCTCTCTAGCTATATGGGACACATTAAGTGTCTCCCCCCAGGTAGCATTACTATGTGACTATGTAGATGCTGGATTAATTAAAGAGTTTTGATTACAGTGATAAGCGGTTTCCACTGAGATGCCACTCCCCCACACACACACAGAGAGTAACACAGACATGCACACCAGCGTAATGTTAGGCAGGGCACGTCTCCAGCTGCCACCACCTGGCTGAAGCTTTGCTGCAGAGCCGAAACAGAGCGTGTCACTTCAGACGCGCTGCAGAGGACCACAGAGGTTGATCCATTCACCACCAATCAATACGTGCTGGTCTCCCTGAGAATAGATGGTGTAATTGTTTTTTTCTGTCTTCTTTACCCAGAGCATTGTCCCTGTTCGGCTTTATTATTTATTTAGAGAATGGCAGGTGAAGAGAGCCAGGTGTAAATGTGTAAAGGGTTTAAAGTATGTGCGGTGCAGAAGGGGCTCACACAAATACACATGCAGCAGTCAAACACACCCAGTATACAGACACATGCTATAGCTATTTTAGGAGTTCAAAGACTTTATTCCAATTCTAAGCTTTGAGAACACGTCAGCAGTGTCCCTTGTGCTAAAGCAGTAAAAGGTCTACTTTTTGTTTCTCATTAAGATGAAATGCTCTCAGGAGTGGGACAGCTGGTCCAGGACGCTCTCCCACAGCTCCACACCGGGAGAATAAAAATAAATCTGACAGCGACTTATTTTTAGAACACTTTACAATGCTATTTTGAATTAACTTCTTCAGAGAAATGCAAATACCTGTCAGATCAGATGTTGTTTTAAGCCTTGATCAACACTTTAAGACATCACATGATTATGTGTGTTTCTGCTGTTCTTATAGGTGCGGACATGGATCCTCATCGTCGGATACACGACAGCTTTTGGCGCCATGTTTGCCAAGACGTGGAGGGTGCACGCCATTTTCAAGAATGTGAAGATGAAGAAGAAGGTATTGAATTATATATAATATTATATAATGAACTCAGAGAAATGTTATTTATAGCAGTAAGATTTGATTATATTAAATTTGACTGCTTAAATTACACGGCATAAATATTAGTAATTTGATGAGAAATGGGCTACTTCCCAAACAAGCTGTCTACGTGTAATGCTACTACTGGTACATACATGTGAATACTGATTAAATCTGTTTCTGAACCGTTTATACTTTGATTATTCATCTGTTGGAAAGGATAATTACTTGGTCATATAACACGTAGACATGTCTCATCTAGGAAGCTTCACATGCCTTATGGAAGCCCAACACTGGTGTGTGGGTGCTTGTACTCACACTTGTGCTTTTAACAAACGCTGTGAAAGACTGGCAGCCGCTGGCACCTGCTTTTAGAATCTTCTCTGTGAAAAAAAAAATTGATTCAGAAATACAAATGGCTTTTCAAACATCTGACAGAATCTGTTTCACTGGCCTATATATAAACGGGTGTCGAGCTTACTGATTGTTGTAACAGTGCTTGGCCTTTTTATATTTATAGATCTAGCTCTCCCTGTCTTTTCATCTCTCTTCCTCTCTCTCTCTCTCTAACCCTCTTGCATGTTGGAGGAAGTGTGGGTGGCCTGCCAGAGAGAGAGAGAGAGAGAGAGCCGGAAGAGAGGGAGGAAAGAGGGGTGGAGGGATGCGGGGAAGTAATGGCAGAAGGGAGGGTGGGGAGACAGACGGAGGGAGGCAAAGCAGGGCGGGACAAGACAAACAATGTGGCACAAATGGCAAAGAAAGTAGGTTGAACACTATAAAAAGTAAAAAGAGTAAGTTGGAAAAGAGGGCAAAGGATATATGGAGGTACAAATAATCTAGATGACAGGTTAAAAGACAAAGAGTATAGACAAATCAGCAATCTGGGGGACCCAAGATCATACATTTCTTTCAAATAAAATAATGACACATTAGACCTGGCCTGTATAACAGTTATGCTTCTCCCAGCAGTAGCGTAGTCCTTATCCTTCATTTACACAGTTACGTCTGCTCAGTTCCCTTTCCCCCCTTTGCTAACAGAGACAAAACCAATGTTTCTTCAAAAGCAGTATTTACCCTACTGCACACTTCAGCCTTTAAACCTCAAGATGCATTCTCTGTTGGTTCATGGCCCGGGTCTGTTTGCAGGACACACACGCATCGCACTTCCTCCACACTGATGGAGTGCAGGTGCTTTGGCTTCAGTAGAGTGATAGTTGCTGTTTGTGCCCTGAAATCTCTGTCAAGCGCTGTCAGGGGAGGGGGAAAGAGCACAAGTGTTAGCCATATTTTTCTTCAAACATAGGGGCTGCAACTGCATCCCTCACTGCTTCCCCCGGCCCAGGTTCCACTCGGCGGTCTGCGGCCGGCACTCCTTCACTTCTTAAAGAGCTCAGTGACGAAGACAGTGTTGTTCGGGGGGGCTGTCAATCAATGTCCTCCCTCTACAAATACACACACACGCACACAAACACACATCACAGACAGTCGAACGTACGCACTTTCAAAACCGAACCGTTACCCTCAGGCCTCTGCAGCAGCTATTTGTCAGTCTGCCTATCTCTGTAATTTACTGAGTACTCCTTAGTGACATATTGCTGAGTTCACACACAGAGACAGGCATAGGTCAAAGCTAAACAAACACACCAATTAGCTTTTTTATTTTGTTGCTCAACTACTATAACTTACATGAAGTTAAGCCTGAATGTGGATTCATGACCCTGAAAATTGTACCCAAAACGTAAGGTATACTATCAGTTTTTCAGAGCTTTGAACCCCACCTCATGGAGACTGGATGGATCTTGCTTAGTGGCAGGAATAGAAACACTCATGTCAATGTTTTATTTCTCAGTCCTGTCAGGGTCATGTGCACATTTAACGTTTTTTTCACTCATTTGGTATTTTATGGATCAAAGTCATCAGACATGAAACTGTTCAAACCCAACTGGTATGATGAGTGCTAATATCCCATAGGAAAATAAAACAGTTCATAACACTATATATCATTTAGAGTCATTAGGTAGTTTGTCTAACACACTCAGTTGGCAGCCTTTCATTTCAGAGTTGAGCAGATGGTGTTCTAAAGCTTTTATATTTGTTTTGAATCCCTTAAATATCACACATCTTGCATGTCTTTGTTACAACTATTTACTTGTTAGAATATTATAATATTAGTATTTTCAGCCAGACTTGACCAGAAGTATTTCAAAATAAACAGGATTTTTTTTTATTGGTGTCCATCTTGGTGTAGAATATGTTGGTCATTGGCCTGAAGCAGCCATGTGTCCTGCTCCGCTTCTATCCTCATCTAAACTATTTGCAAACATTGCAGTATTTCTACCAGGAATGTCTCTCGCCTTGCCCTGCCAGTATTTGTTCAATGTCAACACCATCAAAAGACACCACATCAAAAAACAACCCCCCTATGCATCTCATCCTGAGCCCACCAGCGGATGGAGTCCTGAGTGAGACCACTGTGTTGCATCTGGGCTATGTGATACTCTCCAAACAGCCCAGCCTGTGTTCCCTGACCTTTGCTTTCATCTGCTGTTCCAGACAGTCAAACACTATTATAAATAAAGATCACAAACAGGTCATGGCTTTCATCCCTCCAAAGTTCATGGTACAAAAGAGGAGCTTTAGTGGTAAACAGCGTTGGCTTTCTGCCATAGTTTTTTGACACGTTGAATGTTTACCAGGGGTTCTTAATCCTTGGCCAACATGTAACACTGTGTTAAGGCCGCTACACACCCACCTGAGACCAAAGAACGCGTACCGAAGGCGTCCTGACAGCTACGTCGCCTGCGTCGGCTACGCCGCCCGCCTACGCCGCCCGCCTACGCCGCCCGCCTACGAACACACCGCAAATACTTCAGTCGACGAGTGGCAATAACTGTCCTTACCAGCAGGCAGCGGTAGTGTGAACAGCCAATCAGAGTGATTGCTTGGGCCGACTTTCTCTGACCAGGCCGCGGGAGGTGTGAAAAGGTGCCGTAAAGAGACGACAGTGCGGGACACACCAACCTGAGTAGGGCGCCGCGAATGCCCGACTGCCTCTGACGGCCTCTGACTCCCAAAATCGGGTTGGTGTGTAGCCAGCTTTAAAGAGCTTCATCATCAAATTCTGAACCAGGTTTTGGTCTTTTGGACATTCAGTTTGGCTGGTTTCCCATCCTTGTAGGTGGTTAATTGCAGATAAACACATTGTAATCAGTCCCTGATTAGATGTTAGGATGAAACCAGCAGGGCGCTGGGTCCTGAGATGGGATGAGAATCACATAATTACACTGGTCAATAAGAAATGTTGTTTGAAATGGCTCAACAAACACATGCAATTACTAACACAAGCAGGTGTTTGTTGTTGGGCTAATGCAAGCATCTTATCTCCCCCCCTCCCCCTCCAGATCATAAAGGACCAGAAGTTGTTGATCATCGTTGGCGGGATGCTGCTCATCGACTTATGCATCCTCATTTGCTGGCAGATTGTGGACCCGCTTAAGAGGACTGTGGAGGAGTACAGCTTGGAGGTCAGTGTGCATTTGTTTTTCACATCTCATTTAAACTTGCGCTTGATTGCGGTTTTGTTTATGTTGATACATGATTTTTTCCAGCTGGGAGATGACACCCGGTGACACCGATTATTGCTGAAAATGCATGTGTGTTTGGAGTTTAGGCAAACAAAATGTCCGCCTTGGGCTGTATCGCGAGCATCTTTGTTGTGCTTGTTATTTTTGGGTCAGGATGTGAGCCATCGCTGCCTCCTGCGCTCGTCCCATGGCCGGACATTTGCCAGCTTGGATGTCAGACTTTGGCAGGACCGGTTGGAAAAGAGGCACTTGGCATCACTTTCTCCTTGCTGGAGAGGTGGCATGGTGCGGAGTAGAAATTAACTCTGCTTTCCTGTGATTGGTTAGAGTAGATTATTTGAGGATTAGTCTAGCTGTGCACCCAATTGGCTAAAATGAACATACTGTATTTCTGGCATGAGTGGCTGATGATGTGTGAAATGTGTTTTAGGCATGACATATTAGCATATAACCGCCAGTGGTATTAAGGGAATGCAGAGTTTAAATTAGAAAGGCACAACTGCATATTTATTTTTCTCAAAGGATTAGTCACTTTAAGTAAAGTGGCAGATTTTTTTGTTATTATTTATAATCATATGTCTTTGATTTTAAATAGTATGCAGTATGGCTTCACTGTTTCACTTAACGCTGTCTTTCTGTACAGCTTAAAACTAAGACACAGGGCTAAATGCTTGAGTCAGGAAGATTTTGAGCTGCATAAACAGCTACGTATGAACGTGGTCTTTTTTTGTCTTGTTTTTAAGAATCTCTGCTCATGCCGTTAAACAGATGGTTCAGTGTTCCTCTGGTTAAGCATAAGAGGCTGAAGAACACATTTCTTACCCAATCTATACAATTACACAAAAAGATGTGCTCGCATTAGGTTGTAATGGTAAAATGGGTTATACAGTAGAGCTGTATAAGGGATACTGTACAATTGGTATTTCAATGTATCCGTTTGTGACACTGAGCTGTATCTGAATATGTTGAAACAAAACAATTCAAGAGACGACAATAATGTGTTATCTAATTTCATGTTGAGGCTTCGGGTAGGTTTTGCTTTCAAACCTGTTTATTATATATTCAATTTTTCCCATTATGGGCTAACAAACATTTCGATGTTACAGGAGAGATTACTTTACTGTAGCTTCTAACAACTGACAAGCAGGAGCAATTATTCCACTGCAGCCGAGATTAAATCGTCTTTCTTTGAAGACCTCACACTATGGATACTGCCAAGTGGAGACATTTTCCCTAATGAGTTATCTTTTAAGTCCCCTATACATCTTTCTGTAAACTCTTAACTGGCTCCCAGAGACCACTGTCCTCAGTAATCGACTGCATTGGTCTAATTCCACTGAGCCAGAGGTTACCAAAGCGTCACTGCAGTGAATGGCAGAGTCTAATGTTGGATTCTTATGGAGACTTCTTTTGATTGCGTTGAATGGGTTTTCATCTTGTTGCTTGGATGTTGCCAAGGTCCTGCGGGGGATAGAAAGGTGGCTAACCCTGTCTGGCACCCACTCTTGAGTTTTACGTGTTTTCAATTAAATGAGTACCCCATGAAGTGACAAATAGTGCTCATCTAAGAGTTCTGTGAGTAGGTCAGCTTTTCTGAGGTTATTTTTTCTCTTAGTACTTGATGAAAAGATTCCTTTGGGAGATGTCTGAGGAAGAAACTAGTGAAGAGATTAATGATATCTTGCCAGACTTATTTACATTCTCGTGCTCCTTATGGCGTGCTCTGAAGGTATACTTAGCACATTTGTACAACTCTAGACAAAGCCGTATTTCCTTTGTGATGATAGCCACTTATATATTTAAGCCTGCCTAAAGGGTGTAGCAAAGCCTTGCTTAACATATTCATTTGTGAATGTTGTCAGTGTATGCAGTCAGGTCCTCGTGGAGTATTCTCAGACTCTAAGCCCCCGGCCAGGGGAGAGTTGTGAATATATTACCCACTCAGTGTAGGAGTCTGCGTCCCCCAGGGGTCGAGGATCTGCACGCCTGGGCTGAGGCTCCACATGCCTGCCCAGCCTGCCAGATTTCCTGCACCAGCAGCAGTGGACCCTGGGGCCTCGGCTGTAGGAGAGGCAGCCTGGGGCTCCTCTGGGGCTCCTCTGGGGCTCCAGGCTTGTCAGGTGGGACCACAAACCATATGGCATCCTAAAAACATGGACAGTGGGTTAGGCTGAGAGAAGGGAAATAAAAAATGTAGAACAAATTATGGTTATAAACAACATAAGGCAATTTATGGAGAAAACACTTTTTGTAAAGTTAGGCCGCTTTTTGGACATTATCGCTGTATTAAATAACAAAACCTCATTCATTTCAATGAGGCTGCTGCTGAGGTACAGCAAGGGCGACAAACTGGATCATATTTCATTTTCTATCCGCAAGCAACATGCCCACATCAACACACCCCTTGTGTTTTAACACTATCGGTGCTATTTCCGTTCTGAAAGATCAGGAATGGGGATTGGTTGAGTGGGTGAGGAATGGGGCCATGTTGGATGGTCTCCATAGAGCCCAGGAGCTAGGGAGACTAGCTCTGTAATTGGCGCGAGGAGAAGGACCATTAGTTACCAAGTTTCCTGTGAGCTCTCACCTCATGCTAGGCCTCTCTTCCCCTGTGACTTCCCTGTCTGTGTTTTCTTTCTCGTTCTCTTTCTGTCTGTCTGTCATTGCGGAATCTCGCCTCCTCCCAATCCTTTTCCCACTGTGGAGCACTGGGAATAACATTGGCCTTGGGATCACAGCGCTGTAACTACCTGCTGTACCCAAGGGTATGCAGTATGACAACGTGGTATTATTAAACTGTCACTGTCACAGTGCTTGCTAGTCCTCCAGATGTGTTGTTTGAACCCTCACACAAGAGGGTTTCGCTATTATGGACCACGACCAACAAGGGTACTCACACTAGGGTACAGTCTATTCCCTGTGGTGCTGTCGGATACTTCCAAATATTGTAAGTAGGTAAATGGATATAGTTGAGATTGAGTGTTAAAGTATCTTGCTCATGCTGTATTGCCAATAATTACCCAGCAGAAACCATGGACAAAGTAGATACTCTGCATCACCGGGGGTGAACCCACTGCTCTGAATCCAGCAAGCTAAGCTTAATGAGCTACCATTAGCAAAACTAGGGCATCCCCTTTGCATCCTTTATTAGCATTAACAAGAAGATGAAACTGTGAAGAGGCTGACCATAGATCCTTGTGGAATTCTTTATAAAACATGACTGGTTTAATGCCCTCCCAAATAAAAGTAAAGAAAGGCCAGAGATCATGTCGGGAGTTAAGTCTTTGAGACTCTTAAATGAGAATGGTGTGACCCCAGAGTATCATTTTAATTACACTATGCAGATGATACGCCTTCACCAGAAATGACTTGTGACCTTGACACTGTCCCCAACCTCTTTAAACTAAGCCCGGCCTCTGATCTGCACTTCAATATGCACTGTACATAAGACACAACCTTATACGCTGAATTCAATAAAAATGCTGATAAGATTAAAGTCAACTTGGCCACCATTGTAATTGCAATTCCACTTTCTCCCCCTGATACTTTACACTGTTCCGACCATAAATCCCAGCAGTACGGAAAATATTGTGCATATCAGTGTATTTTTTCCCAGAGAGCTTTCTTATACAGCAATAACTCCAACTGCTCCGGGGAACGTTGCAGGAATGCTGATGGAAACGTTGGGCTGCAGTGAGCAATTAGATCCATTTTGTGTCTCGTTAATAATTGAGCATTTGTTAAGGGCGTGGATGTGTCAGCAGCAGGGTATAGGCTGCTGGTTGCCATTAGATTAAGCATTGCAGTACTGACACATGTTACAGTGTCAATGTATATAAATGTGTTGAGGCATGAAAGTGTGCATGGATGGTTTATTTCTTAGTCTATTCATCCATATGACCTTGTTGGTATATTCCAGCCGGTATATACATGTGGAGGGTATGTGCCCACTCATGCATGGATATACGCTTACGTACGTTTGCCTGTGTGTTTATGTACACATTAACGCCCTTTTTGTTGTCCGGGGCATTGTCTCCTGCATAATGAAGGACAAACTGTCGAGAAAGGATGATTAGCATTCTGGTGGATCCTGCCGCAGACCCCTCTACTCTAGTCTGTCCCCCCCACCCCTCTTCCACTGTCGTCTTTCCCAGCTCCGCTGCTGCAAGCATCGGCAGGCGGGCAGGCTTATATTGCAGTGTGGCATCACCATGGCAACGGCCATGGTTTCTGACATCCATAACGCAGAGAGCCGCACTGTTGATCCATGAGACTAAAATAGCGTGTCAGGGCACCCACTATAAGATGGCGACATATGCAGAGAATGTTTTAAACATCTAAACAAACATGCGCTGGGCTCGACAATACGCTGAAATGTACACACATCGATGCGTTATTATTTCCATTCAGAGGTTAAGGAGCTCCAGCAGAGGTTTCCCTCTGCTCCCCTGCCTCAGCTGTCCCCACCTGAACGCAGTAAGGCAAGGAGAGAGAGAAAGGGAAAGAGAGGGAGGGAGATGGGGAGTTTTATGAAAGTGCTTCAGCAATGCACGCATTTGTTCCCAGTATCGTATTGCTGCAGTAGCAAGCCAATGTATGATGTCCGTCTTTTTGAGCTGATGGTGAAATGTTGGCTTTAGAAGCCATAGTTTAACTGAGGGATGAAAACCCATCTTGAATGGCAATGCTAAGATCACATTGAAACACTCACATGTTTATTTTGACTGTTGATGGTGCTTAAATCTTTCCTTTACAAGTATTGTCTGTCCATCTTCCTCTTCTCACTTCTCATGCTGATTTTCCCAGACTCCTCTCACAGAGTTGCTAACACACTCTGCTGTTTCCCCAGGCACACGGTTTTCTCACATTTAATCCCCTCTCTTTTATTTACTGTGTTTTCTTTTGCTTATTTGCTTACTGTGCCTCTCTCTTTCTTGCTCTGCCCCCATTGCCATCTTTTCATTTCATTTCCGCTGTCCCTCTGTGTGACGTTCCTCCATCGGAATCATGTTAGCATCCTCCTATCCATACCGCCGGCTCCTATCTCGCTCTATCCCTCTCCTGCTTCTCCTCATTTGGCCAGCTCATACCACAAGGGAGAGCACTGAAAAAGCTGAGAAAAATCTAAAGCAAGGTTGTTGCAGCAGTGCCGGTCAAGATTCAGGCTGACCTGAAACTTTTTCTTTCCATTTTATTCCTTCTCTTTCTCACTTTATGCTAACCTGGTGTTTCTTTTCTTCACACTAACCAGTTTTCTCTTAATTCAACATCTCTTGCTCTTATCAATTTTCCGTTTTTAATGGCACCCCTTCAAAGGGACGGATAGAAACCTAGTCGTGTCTTCAGTTCAGCCAAGGTTGGGAGCTCGGAGGGTAAGTTAGGGGAAATGGCAAGTGCGGCCAAAGGGGCTGAGACCTGTGCCAGAAAAGTTCCTCTAGCAGGACAGATGACGAGAGTGTCTGACAGCGAGTGTCCTCCACTGGGACTATGTGGGTCGAGGTCATGTACAGAGGTCAGAGATGATACAAAATAACTTTTACCAATTGTTTTTGTATGTTATTGCATGTTTACAGCAACATTTATGTACCTTTAAATTACTTGTATCACTTTTATTTCTTTTAAGCCACTGGCTTTACTCAGCTGTCGGACATTTTGTTTTGGAAACCTCTTCAGGTGTTCATGAGCTTTTGGGAGAATATTGCTAAGACTCAACAGCAACATATATAATACACATATACCAAATGAACATTGACCCTTTTTCTAGCTTTCGTTTTGCTTGCGCTCTGAATCTCCTACAAAACAGCTCGTCATTTTTCTATCTCAGATGTTGGTATATCCTCCAAGCACCTCAATGCACCGAATGTTTGAAAACACTGCATTATTACAATGAAATGATAATGCAATTATGACACAACTTAATAAGCCCCAGTCTGTATTCATGCATTTTAATGTGTAGCTCGACAGAAAAACCTATGAAAGGTTTCTGGAGTCGATGCTTTAGGTTAAAGAAAAGCCTGGCATTAAGAAATTAAAGTCATAAATAGAAAGTGATCCAAGGGCTCCTGGGGGTGGCTCAACTTTAGGCGAAGAACTTGAGCAAGGGTCGTCAAATGTTCCGCACTGCAGGTTTACAGACACAACAACTTGATGTTTATGCTAAATGGAAATTAAGTGAAACTCGTGACTGCAGATTGGTGAGGAAAATACATTGGTATGCCTTGAAGATGGTCAACAGTAAAGTAAATTCCATGTGATTGTAGTGTTCTGGCACATTAAATGCATACACTCCTGTATAATCCTTTTATCACTGCAGTTACACACACACACACACACACACACACACACACACCTGCCCACGGTGTTGTGCCCCCCCCCCTCCTCCTCCTGCACTCTCTCACAGGTCCTCCTCTGCAGTCCCAGTCAACTGTTGATTGTGTGAATGCCGTCTGAAGGACACGATACTCAGCCTGCTCTGTGAAAGCAGGCGGAGAGGATAGTCCTGTTTACATTTCATTCAATCCAATTGGCTTTTCATTCTCAAAACTATGATATATGTAAATTAATACATAGATGGTATTCTATGGAAAATAAATACATATACATTTACTTCACCCCAGTGTTTTCCCTTAGATTTGTGTAGACTATAAGCAAGGTCTGAATTGAGTTACGCAGAGATTTATCCGAGACTAATCATATTCACACTGCCGTAGACAAATTGTGATATGACTTAAACTGAGAATTATAAAGAATGTATTTTATAGAATAAACCTCAATGTCATTTGTATAATTATTAATGTAGCAACTACAGTGCTTACATGGTGCTAAGATGAGCTTTCAGGCTTCTCTGTTAGCATTGAGTAAAGCTCTGGCTGAGATCGATGCCCTTTCAAAGTAAACTGGGTCATTAAGGGATAACTACCACCCACCTAGGCCTTTTCTCATCGACCACCTCTACAAGAAAAAAGGGAGAAAGTGAGGGAGAGAACAAAAGGGGGACGGCACAAAGAGCTCACACATTGTTAGTAATTTGTATGGCTGCATCAGCGTCTCACAGCTTGTCTTTCGCAAAAGTGTGGTCAGGCATTGTTACTGTTATATTAGGGTATTGTTACTACATGTGTTGCATTATCAGACTGCAAGTTCGAGTGTTGTTGTGAATGCAAAAACATGTGTCTCTACTGTAGGTAATTGCATTGTTAACCACACTCTCCTAATCTAGAAAACCCCATCAATAGAGGGCTCATTTCTAATTATCTTGACGATATGACACCTCACCACCGCCTCAATATTACAACTTCAAATTAGAAACCAAGATCAGAGTCTTTAGCAATCGTATTTCTTCAAAGACATTTCCTCCCATGTTGTGCAGGGTTCTACTTTGTGTTGGGCTCAGAGCAGCATGGTGCTCTGACGCTGGCCTCTCCTCCAAGGTAGTCTAAATAAGTGTGTCGCAGGTTGTACCTTCGGGGATACGCTTCTGTTTATAGTCTTGCCCACTTTTACATTGCCCAGTGAATAGTAGGACTCACGACTACAACCGCACCTGAAAGGACAAAAACCTCAACCTATAACGAGTGCTGCATTGCGAAATGATGAAAATAGAAGCTGGATATGTTGTTATCTGTACTTTGTTGCTAACAGCTGTAAAGATTATGCATTATGTTACACATAAGAATTATTTTTCAAGAGTTTGAATTGTGTTAATTTCAAATTCAGCACTATCGTTCATAATTTCTTCAGTGCAGAGATCCAGCTTTATAACAACCAGGTTAGACAGAACTCAAATCCAATTCAAAATGATTTCCTTAGCAGCAGATCAACTAAGGAATATAATCTTTCTTTGTTATTTCTTAGTAACACTGGCAAATCATTTAGAAGAAGTACAAATATGGTTGAGGGAACCGTCACATCAAAGCACCTAGACAATTTGAGACACCTCCTTCTAGAAATGGCCACTTCAAATCAGTTCAATACAGATTGTTAAAATAATTTGCTGATGGTCAGGATTGTGAAAGGCTTCTTAAAAACTCTATCAAATATCTGCCAAATCAAAGTTGAGATCAACATCAGGGCTGTTTCTATATTTGAAGGTCGTCAGTGCCCCTGAAATTGCTCAACCAACGCGCACACTAAAGTTGAAAAGTTTGTTGTGTTTTTTGTTCTCTCTATCTAAGCCTCTATCTATTTTTGGGAGGGAAAGATAAAGCCAACCTGTATTACTAGCCATGTCAACACAGGATTCAGTTTACACAGGATTCTATCATTTTGGAGATTATTTACCCAGTGTGTTTCTTGCGATGCTCCGGCGCTGCTCTGGTATTTGTCTTGTGAGGGACAACAGTGTTGGGTTTGTGTAAGCTCACAGCGTTATCAGTGAATCATGCAAGAAAGCACTCGGACTGATTCAGAGGTGCTCTGTTCATTGACACTCAAGCTGGTAAATTGGACATGTGGTTGTGCATGGCTGAGCCTGTTCAAGAGAATCTGTCGAAAATAGAATTGGGTGGCATTTCTTACCCCTTTTACTTTCTCTCCATCTGTATGTGCTGTGTGATTTCTCTCTCCATCCCTCTCTGATTTCACCTCTGTGTATATCTTTCTTCCTCTCTTTCTCTAAATCACCCTCGACCGCCACCATCACCTGCACCTCTCTTGTTCTCTCCTCTCACTTTTTGCCCGGCCCTCTTTTCCCTGCTCCTCTCCAACTGCTGCCCTGAACTGCAGTTGCTAGGCAACAGCTGATTGAGCATGAGGGGTATGCAATTGACCAATTAGAAGTCTTCCAAATGAAAAGTGGTGTCAAGAGTTCTCACTGTTATAGCTAAGGCTTTATCCAGTGTACAGGTACACTGTGAGTGGATACTGTAGTGTGTATTTATATGTACACACACACACACACACACACACACACACACACACACACACACACACACACACACACACACACACACACACACACACACACACACACACACACACACAGCATCTTGTCATTATAATATCTTGTGTTGCTTGTATCTCACTCAAACAAACATAAACTTTGCCATGCTATCCATCCCCTCCTTTCTTTCATTTGTATGAATAAAATGCCGTCTAGCTTTCTGTTCTCCCCGTTCCTTTGCTTCCTGTCTCTTCTCACATTTCTTCCTTCCGTTCATTTAGCCTCTTACACTCTTTCCATCTCCCCCCCCCCCCCCCCTTTTTCTCTCTTTCATACCAGAGACACCCTCCATCAGTGACCAGACACATCCATCAATGTTCCCCCTCCTCTGCTCATCCACAGCCCTGAGGATTCCATTATGGCTCAATAGCACACACACACACACAGGCCTAGACACACAGGCCTAGACACACAGGCCTAGACACACACACACACACACACACACACACACACACACACACACACACACACACACACACACACAGGAAAGGCAGCTCTATCCCATCTGGCCACGGGGCAGAGACATGATTAGTTAGAGACTCTAGATAGTAATGCAGCTCCTGATGATGGCAATGATTCTGTATGTGATGATGATGACAATGATGATGATGGTGGTGGTGGTGGTGGTGGTGGTGGTGGTGGTGGTGGTCCCAGAGGCAGTGAGGTGATGATGAGGTACACTTAGACACAAATGTTTCTCACAATTGTTCATCCCCTCCATCCGTTTGACCATGGTTAACCTTGTTATCATTCAGAAAGCCGTTTGTCTGGATAAGAAAGTATGAGTCAGCAACCCTTGAACTCGAACGTTAGCCCGACCAAATACCCAATCAACTCATTCCTAACAAGTGCTTCTCCCTGAGCAGCCCTGCAGCTCATTGGGGATTTATTTGATTCTTTTCATTTAACCTTCTTTCAAATATTCTGTATTACAGTATTTCTTTCATCTCTGTCTTTATGGAACATTATGGAACAATGAAGGATAGCTCACTGCTATTATATCCTTCAATGGGCTACAATAACACTTTTAGAAAGAAAGAAAGTAGAACAAGAACACGTTTCAGGCTATACAAGAACATTACATTTCCCTTTACATATATAATAAATAATTTTCTCCTCATTACAATGTTCACCTTTGTTAAAGCACGCGTATATAAGCTTCTTGGCTCAGACGGCTATGTGACACTAAACAGGCGTTACCAATGTCTATAAAAAAGGAAATACATTTTCCAAAAAGGTTAAGGCACTCTTTGTTGAAGAACAAAAGTTGCAGAAAACTATTTAAGGTACTTTATCATAGTGGCAAACATATTAAAACTACAGAACAAGATCCAGTGTTTAATCCTGTAGCATCTATGGTTAAGGCTTTTTAACTTAACTTAACACTGTGCACCGACATTTGGAGAATTATTTCCCTTTTTCACCAAAAAAAAAAAATGTCTGTTTACACTTTCTCTACTTATTTGGAACAAGGACCTACCACAGCCCTTATTGCAGCCTCACCCCGCGCTGACAGCATGAAACAGGATAGGAAGACCAACCAATAGAGTTGTCACTAGTGCTGGGCCAAGCATACTATATGACCTTTGCTGGCTTGCCATGCAGCACTTGGCCAAGCTGAGAGTTATGCTGCCAGAGATTGAACCAGCTGGAGGATTGCTTTGTATTTTGCACCACCCAGGAGCCTCGATAATGTGACACCTTGACTTACTTTACTGCTGACTGACTTGGCACAGATGTGTGTCTTTTACTATAGGAAAGAACTTTGTACCTTTGATAGGTAAAAGATACACAGCTAAAGTGTATTAACTGCCTTTTATAGTAATTTTCTACAGAGTTTCTACCCTTCCTCGTATTTGGCAGTGTGCTTGCCGCTCAATCACTGCATTATACCAAAACAACATGAGTAGCTCAGTGATTTCACACTAAACAGCTATTTAATTAAGCTTGTGATTATGTTTAACAAGACAGTGTTGTCTTGTATGTTCAGCTAGAATATGATTTAAATGCCAAACCACAGTGACAGATTCATGAATAAATGAGCAGATGTGTGAGATGAGGACTATGTTATTGACAGATCTATTTTTTTAAACTTCGATTACTTTCCTTTCACTCACGTCGCATCCACAGTGCACAGCCTCTGCAGAGCTGTGTTCACCTCAAGGACGAGGAGGCCCCACTGAGAGACTCTGGTGCCTCAATGGCTTTGTGTGAGGGGAGGGGTCAATTAGACAAAGGTTAATCACTGATACTGTACCACACAGTTTCACACATAAACACATTAAAGCCACTACACTGCTCCTAGGAGTCAGGCATAGGAGACCACCAAGGTCGCCCAGCGATGGGGAGATGAGAGCACTTTGCTTCCGCTTGAACAAAGTCCCAACGCTGCCTCAGCACTATCAGCCCAGGAATACAAATACATTCAGCTAAGTGGAAGAGTTCTTTTACACAAGACCTTGAGCCTTCGGCACACTGCAGACTTTACACTAACAGTACAGAGGGCTGAAGGTAGGAGGACAGAATGATAGGGGACTCAAGGAGACTCGAGGGAGACAGAGAGACGAGAGGAAGAAAAGCAAGAAGAGAGGTGAAGAAAGGGCAGAGGTAAAAAGAAGGGAGGACACGGCTAAAAACAGAGAGATAGAGAGGAGACAAAAAAGGAGAAAAGTGTCAGCATCCAGCAGCAGCTCTCCCTGCTGGGATAGAGACGTTAGGAGAGATGAAGCTGAATTTATTTGATGAGAGACAGAGGGGGAGAGGGGAGAATAGGGGGTGTCATGGCTACTTATCATCACACTGCCGAGGGTGACATTGATTAGCACTTGCCACCGGCAGGGAGCCTGTGAGCCAGTGGGACAGGAAGGTCAGATAATTAAACCCAACGCCGCGGCAACCAGCCGGCTCTACGCTAGTCCCATTCCTGCCCCTAACACATAGTTGAATCAAACAAACTGTTGTTGTTTGTGTTTGTTCTTACAGGTGTTAAGACATGTTGACATGAGTCTGTGTAGGCGGGGATCTTGTGTTTATGGAAAGTATGCTGTGTATGAAAGAAATAGCCCAGAATTTGCCGATAATGTTATGCAAGTATTACATTACATGATTAATAGCAGCGATTCTAGAAAGAAAAACATGCTGTGTGGACAGTTTATATGATCATGCAGTCACTACAGGTGGAAGCACTCTCATATTTTTGGTGTGTCACACAAATGACAATGTATGTCACCCTGAGGGAGATTTCTCTTCTGCAGGTTTACAATTTGACTCAGTTTTTATTTGGTATATGCAGTAAATAATCTGCCGTTCTCTCATCTGCCTGTGATGTTGTGACAGATGTGTTCGGACCTCTCAGAGTGATGTCTGTGTGCGTGGGATTTCACTTCTGTCTAAAACCTTCTGTCCTGCTCTTCCAACCTGTGATTTTGTGTCCTGTCATTTCCAAAGTCGACTCTTCAAAGAGCCCAGAGGAGTTATTTTGGCATTGCGAGTGGAGAACGGTGAGATTGAATTTGATCCTTGTGAATTTCTCCGCTTACTTTGATCTTAGCATGCGCCTTTTTTTAAAGCCAAGCCCGAGTGGCAGTTAAAGCATACCTATTGCATAATTCTCTTTAAGTTAAATGGGGGTGTAGGTTATTGGAACAAAACATTTGAGGGGGAAATGGTTCGGATGACGTGGTAATATGATGTGTGGCATCCTTAATGGACAACAGCCACACAGGATAAATTAGGTAAATTAAGCCATCAATACTCAGTAATTTATAGTCTCAGCCTTAAATAGCTCAGAGAGATATTTCACTACTGACCTCTTTTAATAAGCTATTGCTGACGAGATATCTGCACTCAAAATCATTGTAATGCAACTGATAGTTATCATTTTCTAATGTACCAATAAATGTCCTTTTTGCGATCCACTTTACACTCCAGTGAGTAACAGGCTGTCCTTGGGCCAGGTTTCAGCTCTCTCTCATTTCTCCCTGCCCCTCGGTGTCTTCAACAACCTCTGCCATCCGCAAACCTCCGGAAACACAAAGAGCACGGGGAGATTATGAGTGTCCTGGATCAATACTCCCAGAAAGTGCATCACGGGAGGGGGGGGTGATATAAACCATATGGCAGTACTTGAACTATACCAAGTCTACTGATCTTGGCTATTGCCTCTTTCAAGGCTACATGGCGTCTTTTTTTATCGTTAATCTTACCTCCTGAGTTTAATATAGAAGCGGCATCAGGGAGGTGTCCTCATTGAGGTCAGACGCATTTAGCATCTTGCAAAATGAACATCAAAGTTGTTGCCAAAGCTACACATCACAGATCAAGTGATCCTTGTGAGCATAATCTCTAGGCAAACAAAAAAAGAAGCGCACCGTCCCAGCCATCCATCGCTGCTTTATTTAACGTTGCACAATGCTATAACTTAAGCCTGAATGCTTTTGGAATTTCCTTTACTGTGTGCATGTCCCAATGGAATAGAGCAACTGTAGCAGGTTGACAAACACGTACCTGTCATGTGTCAACTGCTTGTTTTATGTCTGCGCTAAATTGTCTGATTGCTTCTCTGTGGCGCATTGCACATTATCAGCTGCAGCGAGGCAGGCGCTCTCTGCGTGAGATTTGAATAGTGAGATGTGTCACTGCGAGAGAGTGAGAGAGCAGCGACGCAGAAGAGGTGTTAGGAGAAAATAGGAAGAGAGATAGAGCAAGAAGAAGCCATGGCGGACAAGAAGAAAATAGCTGGGAGATGATGAGATAGCAGTGAAGAGATCCTGCATGCTCCAAGCACAATCTGCTGATTGACAGTCAGTTTGCCTATGTGTGTGTGTGTGTGTGTGTGTGTGTGTGTGTGTGTGTGTGTGCACATTTGCTTATCACCCGCCTATGTAAATGCATTACTTATGTATGTTTACACATTACAGAAGAGGTGTCGTTATCTTTCAGGCATGACACCCACACCCACCCAACGTCACTGACAGCCATCTGTCCGGTAATTAACCTTACTGACACACTGTGCAGCATCGACTGCTTCACTGCCCTTCACCAAATCACTATGTGTGTGTTTGTATGTGTGCTGTTGTCCATTTATACACCTGTCTTTCATTTTCCTAGCCTGCACTTACATGTGTCTCTGTGATTCAATGTAAGCTTCAGTTCTCCATGCGTGCCTCACTGTGCCCGTGTTCATCACTGTGATGTAATCTGATGCAGAGAGGTAAAACAATGTTCTTTTAGTGACAGCATCTCTTGTGTGCTGCAACTCTAGGAGATAGTGTTGTGTGACTGAGTGCAAAGAAGGAGCGAAACAGCAATATTGGGTTCCATCTGACACCAGCATATACAGTATATTATATACTGTGTGTATATAATGGGCTGAAGAGTTTCCCTGCAGTTTCAAAAATAGCCATAACAGCAGTGCAGCATTCCTTATACACTGTGGGGAGCAGTGTATCTGCAGTGAGGTGTCAGGTTGCAAGCACCCATGGAAAAGCTGCATCCTGTTATCTGCATCATCCCATCTTTACAGTATAGTATGTCTTCTTCAGATGTATCTTTTCTAGATTAGATAATATCACAGTTAAACAGGTAATATGCTATGGCTCTCTTTATTATGCCCTGCAGGCTAATTGAAGGCGCTACACAGGCAGAGTCTCTGCTCCATCCTGCATTATAATCACTTCACATGCATCCTTTTTGTAAGCTTCATTTACAACCTCTTTGTACATACAGTATTCATACAGAAAATGATTTTCAGTACATAATTACATATACACTTTGCATTCCTTCACAAGACACACTGCTATTGATTTGTGCTCAGATTAAATGTGCCGCCATGTCCTCAGAAGGAGATTCACGTATAGCCTCAAGAGCCTGATTGGATTGGGGGATCGATAAGTTGGCAGAGAAATGGAGAGACAAGAGATGAGAGAGAGCAGGATAGTGAGAGAGAGAGAGATGTATTCGCTGTTCTTAATTACACCTATATAAGGAAAGAAATGAGAAGTGGCAGTGAGGGAGTAGGAGCATTTTGTTGCAGAGCGGTCCCAACTCAGCCCTAAAGTCATTTGCATTATGCCGCTTACAGCATATCTAATGTGGTTAAGACATTTAAAAAAAAGGTGTACAACCTTAACCAACGGTACAAATATTCAGTGACAAGGGCATGCCCTAAACAGAGCAAAGAAGGGCTGATGGTGTTATCTACATTGTGAACTTTTATCCCAGATATAAAAAATGTACAAAGACAGAGGAGCTGAAAGTAAAGTGGCCCAACGCCAAAGGAGCTGAGGTGAGCATCACAGAGAGGGACAGGCACCGCTTCAGAGGGCTCATCTGTCTCAGATAGCTGGGTGTAATTAACAAGGCTTTGGTTTTTAATTAATCTGCCTCAATCAGAGTAGAAATTCTATTCTTGCATTTTGGACTAAATGAATTCAAGGACACGCACTCAAACAGCAAAGCCCACAGACTGTGTACTCATGCCTTTTTCTTTCCTTTCTTCCTGTTTTCATTTCTTCTTTGGACGCTTGTTCAATTTTCTTTTGTTCTTTCGCTCTTATGCCTTTCTTTCATTCAAAAATAACTCAGATAGGATCTAAATCTGGCAGCATCCCGCAATTTATTTTCCTATGTTTCCAAAAATGATTCTCGTCACAACCTTGCCTGCCAGGCGCTGCACCGACCCTGCAGTGCCCTCCAATGGTGGGTCCGTGCCCAGGGAGGACCAGGCAGCACCTGGTGATGATCCCGATGGCCAAACTTAACCAGCTGAGTCTCGAAAACAACCACCATCTGACCATCTGACCATCTGACGGTATAATAATCTCTCTGTCACACTGCCAGCTCCATGTGGCCGGGACATCAGAGACATTATTACTCTGCTTTCCTGGAGTTTACTCTCTCCCTTATCGTCTTACTCCAGTTTTAAAGAATCAATCCAGCAATTTTACACATGGAGTTAAGTTAACTCATTACGAGGAGGTCTACTCTGTAAAAACAGTGTGGTTAATTTTCACAGTAGGTCGGCAAGGAGCTCAAAGTTTAAAAATAATATCCCCGTCAAAATTATCAGAGTTACTGTTTTGAAGATGTAGTATCCATTTATTTATTTTTGGACCTTCAAATAAAAAATAAAAAACATCTCCGCTCACTAATACTGAGCTGCTGTCTGTCTGCAACACCTGTAATTATCATGCATACTATACCCTTTATCCCTGAGATTTGCATGAGGCACTGTAATGGATCTAGATTGCACATGACACGAATCAGAAAAATAATGGCATGCATGATTGTAAGCGCCAGCGAAATGCCCATGACTTGATTGCTTTATATGTGTTCAAAACAGAATAAGAGGCTTGTGAAAATTGACTGTGAGATGGCGTGCATCAGATAATGACAATGTTGGCTGATTTGATGCATTGAAAACATTTTTGGAAAACCACTCATGCCACAGTCCACAGACTACACAGTTTGTCTGAAGGTCCAGCCCTTCAAAAGCCCTTAAAAGTCACATGTTTTTTGCTAAAAATCTGAACACAACAGGGCACGAGACCCTTTCTGAATAGACACTTTCTTTGGATACTTTCCTCTTTTTAACATGACTGGAAGAAAGTTTCAATGGCTTTGTTTTCTGAGCCATGGCACTGATTTATTGGATTGGTGATGAAATGGGCCAAAATTGGTTAAAAAGTGAATTGTGTTAATGGTGATACAGAGGCTACCACCCATAGGCATAGCTTTCAATCCACACATTCTGTCATTTCTTCGTGTCCAGGAATGGCACTGTGATATTTGATTGATTATTTTCTTGAAAGTCTAGTAGTCCATTCGGTTAATTAACTATGTACTGTACGTGCAAGTCAACGGAACTCATCGCATTATTACATCGGTCGACTCTTCCTGTCTACGACCAAACCTTCGGGGGTGGGATCCTCCTCTGCTGTGATTGGTGTGCCCCATCTTTCTTTGCTGTGATTGGTTGCTGTCCTTGGGGAGGCATGCCAATGACAGTTGAAGTAATTGACTGTAAAGCTCTTATGGATTTCCTGCCTGCTGCTGATGTAGCACAGGTCTGATCAGCCGGTACTGTACGCACGCTGCTGTTTAACCACGCTCTTTCTTATGCACACACATTTAGCTTGGTGATAAACACAAACAATGCAAGGTGTGAATCATTTCCCTGCTTATGTTAAAGCCTTCCTTATTGTATCTTCTATATACAAAATGTGTTAGGACATTATTGTGCTTTGTTGGAGAAAGTACAGAGATGGAATTAGGATGGTGTTGCTGTTTCTCCTTGGGCACCAGTAGCCAACCATAAGGTGTTGTGTTTGTCAGAGCCAAGCTTTAGCTAGGTGGAGAGCTGCCCCTGGGAGTGTCTGACTCACCCATGTTTCTGTGGGTACGTGCATGTGCACTTGTGTATTTGGGTGTATTCCCTTGCAGAGGCTGTGAGGTGTTGGCAGGACTGTCATATAAAGCCAATGGCGTTGAACTCATTGTGTCAGCTCCTGCAGGCTGCCATTGATGCTCCTATCATATAACTCTCTCCTCCTCACCCTCCAGTGTGGCTCACTGGCCGCATTCTTGTCACTACTTGCCCCTGACACGTGCGTGCGGGCATGTGGGAGTACGGTTGCAATTGCGCCTCTGCAGCTGGGCCTGAGTGTGCATGTTTGTATGTGTGCCTACGTTTGTGTTTTTATGCGAGTGTGTGTGCTTCCTTCCTGCTCTCACAGCGCATCATGGAGCTCCTGCAGAGCACTGCTGCATTTCTGCATCATTAGGTCTCTCCCTATAAGGTCGAGCGAGAGGCCGGACCCAGCAGGCAATGGATTGGGACCAGAGAATAGAAAGAATGGAGAGAGGAGAGGAATGGTTGAGGAAGTGAAACAAGACATTGTGTCAAGGCACACATGATGAAAAGCAAAGAGAACGAATGAAACATGTGGCTTTACTGAAAGGAAAAATAAGAGAGATTTAGGGGTGACTAAATGGAGTCGGGGAATGAGCATAAAGGGGAAAATAATGAGAAAACATGGAGGAATAATTAGAGAGACAAACAGAGAAGACAGTGAGAAAATCTAAAGTGAGGGGGACTATTGCCGAGCCTAGGTTCGTAAACAGCTGTACAGGAAAACATTTTGTGTATTTTGAATTCTGAGCATTTAAAATGTTGCTTCTCCTGAGACTGCGAGGTGGAATAATTTCATTATGTTAAATGTCCTTCCTCCTGCTGAGAGACCTTTATTCAAGCACATGGCCACATAAGGGTTGACATACAGTAAGGTTGGTGACTTCCCTTGTGTCAAGATAATAATAGGTAATTCCAATAAATACATGTACGTTAATTGGACAGTTTTCCGTATGGTGTATGGTTAACATACTTGAGTCCTGTAGCTGGGGTCAGCTGACTATGGAGGGGAGGGGATCTGCTCTGCTGTCAGCTCCTATTAGCTTGAATAGACTATCACACTCACTTAAGCTTATGGAGCTAGCACTGCAGAAAACATTTGGGCTCCAAGAGAGACAAGGGGACGACCAGACATGGGTCATAGTTTTAAATATGTATTTAAAACTAATATTTAGCTTCATAAATGTCATTTTCAAAATAAGTGGATGGGGGGAAAAAAAAACGAAAAGGAATATTTCACACTATGTTACATACATTTGAAAGTAATGGTTCATTGACATTATGTCATATAGGAGTGTCACAGTATGGCGGTATGATGATATACTGTGACATTTTATGAAAACAATCATATTGATTGCCCTAATGTCAATATACCATGCTGTCATTAACCCACGTACCATGTACAAACAGTAGGACTTGAGTTGTAATGTATGATGAAAGGTTTCATGAAATGATGCAATGTAATATCTGCAGGGAAAGAAAAGGACAATGGGAAAAAAATGTGTAAAAGGAAAGAGTTACAATCACAGCAAAGACAAGTTTATGAGTTCTGTGTGAAGCACGGTTTAAATCAAAGGCACACAACTTCATATCATATGCATAGAGTAAGATGCAAATTGCAGTGAGTGTAAATATTGCCCTTGGAGAAGTAGACAAACAGTCGTGAGAGAACTCTAACACAGTACAGTACACTGCGGTTTGCTTGTGAACAACAGGGCCAATCAAGCAACCACAACACGGGGCTCATGGCAACTTGGGGCCTCAAAGGACTCAATTACTGCTCCTGGTTAGCGGGGACGGGGTCACCCAGAGAGACAGATTCCTCAAAAGACGACAGTGTGGCTTCCCTCTACTGGACGGACAGATATTATGGCTATCCGTATGCAAGTCGGGTAATCAAATAGGATGACAGCGTGTTTCCAGAGAGTAATTAGCTGTTTGCTTTTTCTAACAGGGACATTTCTTGTAGGGATTTCCCCGGCCAATTTCCTCCCTCTGCATAAAGGATAAGAAAAATGAATATTTGCAAGGTTGAAATAGGTAATTTATATGTCTGCATTCTTATTGTGTTGAATCATTGCTGCATTTGGTGTTATTAGGTAGTCGAGCGGGAAGTATCTGCAAGCAAATTAACTCATTCTGTGAACAGATTGCTCTCGCTTGTGGCGGGTTGAAATACAGTAGGTCCGCCTGTTCAATTAATGTTTAACATGGCAGATCATTTCCGGTAATTTCCTGAGGAAGATATTACTATGCGATATAAAAGAATGGTTTTCTATGAGGCAAACAGACAGGGAGGGATAATAAGTGGAGAACAAGGGACATTATTTATTGGCAGTAAAGTCAGTTTGTTGATGATGGGAAATGTAGTGAAGCAGGTCAAATGAAAAAAGTTATTACTGACATAACGATGCTCTGCTTTAATTTTGGCGTATTGTGGTCCATAATTACTGTGGCTGGTTCTAAATAAAAGGCAGTGGCACAGAAGGTCGTTCTGGTATTGAACCAAATCGAGAATGATTGCCTTGAGAAGAAACGCAGGGAAAAGGAATAGGATAGGTGGGATAGGAGGGATAGGAGTGTCTCAAGTGGAACAAGAAGAGGGAAAAGGTCATCAATGAATGTCACCCTCAGCTCTTCAATATACAGTAAAGCGTGAACAGATTATATATAGGACATTTCCATTAACATTCAAGGTGTGTGATGTATCTTTTTTTTTGTATGTGTGTTTGTTGCTGAGAAAATGTAGGATAACATATGTGCTGCTGTGTTATTCCTCACTTTGGACAAACCCCTCCACTAATCTCTTGGAGTGTTGATTTAGAGGGACGCTCTTGGCTCATCCTTTCTCGAGAGGACTTCCTGTCCAGCTGTGCAGATGAGGTTCGGAGTCATCAACCATACACTCTGTTTTGAAGTGCTGGAAAAAAAGGGAGCTGCTAAAAGAGAGATAGCCTGAAGGAAGATGAGAGTTAGAAAGATAGAGAAAGAATAGGAGAAATACCCAAGGGTGAGGTGATGTGTGAGAGTAACTTGTCATATCTGATGGCTTATCCCCGGTCCTCGGTGCTTCCCATTTGTCACTAAGTCAACCAGGATTTATGAGCTTCTTCACAGCCACAAATCCTGATTATTGTCCTTCAGATAGAGGATGGTACCCAGGTGTTTAAGAGAGTTGTTTGTGTGGATAGGATCCTCCCCTCCTGTGTGTACTCTCATAGAAATACAACATATGATCAGTATTTGGATTTTGTTCTACTATAAAATAATTGAAAATAAAGTTGTGCTTTAATGGGCTGCAGATTTGGACTAGGAGAAGAAAAAGCCATATGCCAGAGAAGTATTTACCATTATTGAGATACGTAGCCATATGTCATCGTTAGGACAACATCAGGAGCTACAACTGTGTGAAACTTACTTGGAGAGGTCAAATAAGTTTAAAGCTTCATCATTCAATATGTCTGCATTACCAGTAAGAGCTGTCACACACTCATATTTACTGAAGTTACCAACCTAATATCACCCCTTACTAATAATACTGACATGGACATATTGTATTATTTAGGATAGGTGCTTAAAACAAAAGTGGTACAAAATTCACAAACAATCCAATACTCACACAGAAGGAGGTGTCTGTGCATTATAATACTAAGTTGTAGTGGACGATAAATAGAACTCTTGTGGAAAAAAAGATATTAGCCTGTGCCACTGACACATTCTCATTGGAAAGTGAGTAAAAAAACAAATAGCCTGCTTTTTGAGTTTCTTAAAAATGGAAGTTAGCACAAGTTATCTCTTTTGCATCAAGGCCATTGACTGTCCTTGTCCAATGTGACTTTCCTTTATACACCTGAATCACCTCTAATTTGACTCAACCATTGAAATCCCCAGCTGAACACAAACCCAGAGGAGAACTGTTCTACTTCTGCAGAGATGCACTATACATCCAAAGGAATGCACCCTCCTTCCAGCTGAATACAAATCTCATTAACAGTATTCCCACTCTGGCATTTAACTACCTCCCAAGAAATATACCTAATCCCCCAGCACTATACAAACTTCTATAATTATGTACCCACCCCCTACACAACTCTGGCATAAGGCAGTTACAGTTGAACCCAACACTCTGCCTTAAGCCACAGAGCGTGCAGATGGCCACGTTGATGAAAGCTAGTCTTAAAGCAGGGACTTATGTTAAAGAATAGCTGCCATAAAAGCAGTTGGAGTCTATGATAACAAAAGCCTCAGTTCGCAATCTAGCATTCTGCCAGGCTATACCGCAGCATTTGCATATTCTAATGAGCCAAATGTTCAGGGTTAGCCGCTTATACTAATGACGCGTTTAGCTCTTAATAAATCAGTTAAGGCAGCTCCCTGCTGGAGCCCTGGGAGCTGCACCCGCGTGTGTGTGTGTGTGTGTGTGTGTGTGTGTGTGTGTGTGTGTGTGTGTGTGTGTGTGTGTGTTGATCTCACTGTGTGCATATTTAATTATAAGTTGCTTTATTTGTGTGTGCCATTATGCTGTGATTTTGTGAGAATGCATTGAGAGTGAATGGGTCTGTTTGTGAGCACTTATCTATTGTCTCAGGCCTCTTTCACACGGGAACGTTTGCGTTTATGCACAGTATGCGTATTCAAAAAAGTCTTCCGTTCACATGCATTCGTTTCATTTAACGTGTCTGTTCAAACGAGGCCGCTGGAAACGCTGTAGTACATATGCCGGGACTGTAAGTGGCGCTGTAACTTCCGCCAAAATACACCAAAAGCAGCGAAGAAGAGCAGCCCGAGCAGCCCCGCAGCAATGTTGCCATGGCTACCCTTCTGTTTATGCCCCGCGGTGTATTTAGCAACATGTAGTTCATGTAATTCTCCATGTCCACTTGTTGCTGATGGTTGTGGTAGAGGAGCTGTAGATTTTTGCACTAATATCTGTAGCATGGTCAGTAGCAGTAGCACTAGCAGTAGCTACTGACAGGAGGAAGTGTGTGTGGCGATTGCTGGTATTCAGCGGGATATAGTAATTTCCTCAGCATATGGATAAATGCAACGGGGAAGTTAACTGAAAGAAACCAAGAAGCACGTCTCTGTGGAGAGGACGGCTCAGAAAGAGAGATATTCTCTACAAACACCGGGTGAGATCGCTCCTTTGTCAATATAATGGATCAATGCATGAAATCTGACTCTGTTTATTTTGTTTAAGGAGTATATTGGGCGTTAACAATTCTGGTTTGCCTTTTATAATATTATTTCATTCAAGAACCCCTTGTGCGTTTAATTAACACAGCTATTTTTGATAGTTGCTACAGCAGTGAGCAGGAGAGGTGGGGAGAGGTGGGGCTATCGCTATTTTTTCAGGAAATATTCGTATAGAGGTGATTACGGACTCGGTTGACCCCCCAGAGCGTTTCGTTTGCAAATCTATCCACCTTGGGACCCGTTATTGTTTGTGGGGTCAGTTTCTATCGGCCTCGTGTAAATAATAGGGCTATACGCACGCGAAACTATGCAGATACAAGCAGTTTTCTCCTCGTGTAAACGGCGCCTTAGTGTAAGCTTGTGTGTGTTTAGTCGTTATTGAAATGTGTGTGGGGGAGCTTTTACACATGTGCAGGGGGTAGTAGCTTCTGTTGCTTTGAAGTGCCCTCTTTTGAAGTTCTGGTAAAAGCAGTTGAACAGAGAAAAAACATTTTGTATTTCTCCACCTTTTAGCTGTCAAATTGAAAACTTGACCTGTTCTGTTTTACTCACTTCAAATCTCATCATATCTTCTAATGATTGTTTCTCAACCTAAAAATAACTGTGGAATGGAAGACAGGTCATCAAAAGCATGAAATTGCTTTGGTAGCACTTCCTGTTGTTCACTGTTGTGACTACATCAGCTGATTTCAGGAGAACAGCGACTGAAGAACGCTGCAGATCTGACATTTAACCCCTAACTGGGAAAACAACACTCTTCTGGTTTATTTGATAGTGTGACAATCAAGACACTTCACAGCTTTTACGTGCCGCAGGCCAAACACTGAAATGTGATTCTCAGGTCAAATGGTAGACCTGACGCGTCCAGACCATTTTAAGGGTTCAGAATAAAGTATGCTGACCAATCTAGAAACAGGACATACACAAGTACGAGATCCTCTGCCTAGGTCGTAGTCACAGTCCATTGTCCGTAAATAAAATGAGAAAGCTGACCCTTAGCCAGCTGTTTATTTCCCTGTCTGGAGTTCTGGTTTGTTTCGGGTCTTTGGGCACTGATAGGTCAGCCAGTTTTCTAAACAACATGAAATCAGTCTTTTGTCATTATTGTGCCAGTGGCTTTTCAGGGAGGGGAACAACAGAAAAAACAAACCCTTTCACTTTTTCATCATGCCACTGCCAATTTGGCCCAGCGGTGGTTAGAAGGTCGATGGGCCGTGGTTCCATCAGAAGGATTAGTCCTCAAATGGGATTACAGGCTGGTATAAAAAAAGGAAGAAAAGGCGTTGGATGCTCAAGCAAGCAAGAGAGCAGAAATATTTAAACGCAGACAGACACATTCAAGTAAAGCGATCATTTTATCATCATTAGAGGGGAAGAGGAAGGGAGGGGAAGGAGACTCCAAAGAGTGATGGAAACTGTATGGTGAGATGTAAAGTCTTTAGTTTAATGAAGATTGAAAGGTGTGTGTGTGTGTGTGTGTGTGTGTGTGTGTGTGTGTGTGTGTGATGTGTGTGTGTGTGTGTGTGTGGTGTGTGTGTGTGTGTGTGTGTGTGTGTGTGTTGTGTGTGTGTGTGTGTGTGTGTGTGTGTGTGTGTGTGTGTGTGTTGTGTGTGTGTGTGTGTGTGTGTGTGTGTGTGTGTGTGTGTGTGTGTGTGTGTGTGTGTGTGTGTGTGTGTGTGTGTGTGTGTGTGTGTGTGTGTGTGTGTGTGTGTGTGTGTGTGTGTGTGTGTGTGTGTGTGTGTGTGTGTGTGTGTGACTTGCATATAGAGAACAATGTGATTATGCTTGATTTCTTACATTTAAAGGGGGTTATCCTATCCCTCTTCTTTTTATATTTCTTTCCGCCTCCTCCTCGTCCTCTCTCTAAGGAAGCAACTATAATATCTGTGAGGATGCGCTGGAGTGGAATATCCTGGTCACCCATCCGGTGTGATGAGGACAGTAAAGTTAAACACACACCAGCTCCCTCACACACACACACACACACACATGTACAGTTAGAGAGTGTTCACACACACACACACACTGTGAAGTGGGATGGCATCCACATGGCCTGGAGAGCCGGGGGGGTCTCGCTGCCCTGCCACCATGCCCCCCCCGCTGCATGTAGGTCAGCCTCAGCCGGGGGCACACCACCCTTACCCTCCCTCTCTCTCTCCCTCGGCTCCTTCTCTCACACCCCCCTCCCTTACTTCTTTCAACCCTTCCTCAGTGGCTTCTTTTTCAGACCCCTTCTCTTTATTCATGCTTCATGGTGAATAACCTGAAACCAGTGAATGTTCAGCGGACCTTCCGGGCGTGTACCATATGAAATTTAAATGTATAAAATATGAAACGATAAGGCAATAGCCAGTATTATCCTCTGATATTATGGTACATTTTACTTTGCTTCTAATGAGCAAAATTTGCTAACCTGTCACAAAAATGTATTTCCCTATCATCAATGTTTTTCAGATTGTTCTCTAAGAGTCAAACATAGAGTTTACAAAACCCTAAGAGGAACAACTGAACATTTTAATAATAAAAACTACCAAATGTAGTGATACATGCATGACTGCATCTCCTAAGGGTTAGTGAAAGGGTTATAATAAGTGGAACAAGCGATACTAAATAACAAACAACTTTTCCTCACAGTCTCAGAAAGGATACATACTCTTAACTTTTCATTTTGATTATAAAGCTGGATTAAAGGCATATAGTTTGCATTGAAAGAGACACAATGCAGATCTTTTAATCATTGTTATTATTAAAAGCAAAGCATTGTTCAATTAAACTTGTTAAGTTCCTAAAATGTTTGTATACTGCTCATTAGTGTAAATAGGGAGACTTAAGGCAAATGCACCTTGTACTGCCCTGTCCATTTGCTAACAGTTTATTTTTGGCATAAACTTTCAATGTTTTAAAAGTAAAAAGCAACATTTTGGCAACAGCGTTGTTGCTTTCAGCCAGTGCAACAGAAGGGTCCAAGCGAACTGTAAGAGACAGAGACAGAGACTACTTATATGAAATTCAAGGGAAAATTGGGTCTATAGTCTTGATAATATCACATTTATAGTTCCAGGAAATGAAATGCATAATTTAGGGGGAAAAAACTCAAATTGCTTTGCTTAGGATGAGAGCAATCAGAGCTGCTATATATAATTTTGCCATCAAGCTAAGGTTGCCATCTGGGGTCTGGGGTCTGGCTGCAGCAGTTGTCACTTCATGTGGAACCCACAACATGTCTCCTAAATGTTTATGAACTCCTGTTTGGCAGCGCTGGCATCGACCTCCCTGTCCAACCAGCTGATCTAATCAACCATGATGCACTTCTCCTATCTGCTTGTCTAAAGGCCATTACTGCCATTCAGAATTGCATAGAGGGCTCGTGAACATTCACAATCGCTGCTTTTCAAATGATTTCCTACAAATTACCTTGGCACTAAGGTGCCTTTCATCCTCCCATCTCTTTGCCCTCCGGGCTCTTGATGTGTTTTTCTCCCCCTGTCACTCTCATAATCTATCATCCTGGCTTTTCTACATCCCCTCATTCATCCTTTGAATACTACCATCCTTTTAATAATTCTCTAACAACCTGCAGTTTCTTCACTCCCTAGTCCTTGAGACGATCAACCAAAAATGACATCTGATTCAATTATAAATAGTACTTTCAGGATCTCTTTCTTAAACCCCTTTCATCACATAAGAGTTTCCATGATAGGATATTTGTCACAAGCATAATCTTTAACGAAGAAAAGTAATTATTCTCGTACAGCAGAGGGAGGTTCAGAGTGACGTACGACTATAGCTAAAAATATTTCTGTAATGCATGTTGGTGCCACACAGGATAATGTGTTTATGTTTGTATGATATCCTTATCAGACAGCATCAGTGTTCCTCTGTCTCTGTGCCAGGAGAACAGTTGGTGGGGCTGATACCCTGGGCATCGTGCTGCCACACGCTGACTTTCAAATCAGGACCAACCACTGATCAGAAAATCAAAATGACTCATCCTTATTTAAAAAACAACATATGACATTCCTTACTGTTCTGAGAGAGATAGCCTCAGTGCACTTAAATGTAAATTATTCAATCCCTGGTGTAATCACAGCACGGTAATTTGATGCAGTGTTTTTATGATAACACTTTTTACGATCTTCCTCGCGGACTAAAATATATTGTGTACTTATTTCTCAGTGATTTCCAATTTCTCTTCCTCTGCTATATTCTCAGGGGCTTTCCCTCTGTCATTTTTCATCACAGTAATTTGTCTCCTTCTTTTTTGGGGAAATACTACAGTGAAATGAATCGCTGCCACAGAGTCCAAAGCTCCGGCCAAAATACCTACAGTATCTTTTGTCCTCATCTGTCGCTCTCATTCTTTCACCATGGTGGAATCTCCTCTGTTGTAATTGCCCGGATGAGTGATGGATTGTTTCTGTCAGTGTCTGCCTGATAGCTCATCTATACACACACACTGACACGCAAACAATCCCAGTCACAACACGTATGTGAGCTCACAGAATGTGCAAACCTTCCCACAGGGACATATGCTGCACTTACACACCTCTGTGGGAAGTTGCTGCAGGTGACAATGAGGGAGCTCACCACTTCCTGGTCTCTCTCCCCAGGCTAGAGGCCATCATATGAGAGTGAGATCCATATCCATACAAATGTCTTAGTATCTCTACTAAGATACGATTGCACAGATCGTATATTACTTTTTATAACATACATATATGTATGCTTCTAAGAATAAAAACAACGGTTATATTTGCACAAGAGAACATTAGGTTTTGTTTGGTAACTACAGACTTGGAAGTCAATTGGTGAACCTCAACCTGTCCTCAAGATTATGTCCCAGAATCAAACCTGACAGACACACATTGTCGTTGTCGACCGTTTTGATTTGATTATTCTGAAGCCTCTCATGCCTCAGATTTGATGGTTTTATCCACTTACTTGGAGATGTATATGTATTTATACTTGCATGAAGTGTAGCAGTATTAGGAGGCTATATCAAGAAGAGGAAGGAAGAAGACATTTCAATTTTGACATTTAAGGATTTTTTCTCTGAAACCCTATATTAATAGAAAAAGACATTCGATGGACAGTTGGAGTTTACAGTCAGTTTGTTGCTAATCTTTACCTCAAACTTTCCCTAGCTCTTCCTGATGTATCCACTCCCCCTCCCCTCTTCTCTGCAGTTATCTCGTCCTTTCAGGATTCTTTCTTTTCTTTACTAATCTCTTTGAGGGAAACAGGATAGACTGTACAGTTTTTTTTACCTCTCCATGCCTTCATTTATATACCTTCCTTCCATCTATACTACTATCCCTTTATTATTCCTCATATTTCATCTTCCATCTTTCCATCCATTCTTCTTGATCCTTCTCTCTGTTCCATCCTCCATGTTTTTCTCTCTCTTCCCTCCACCACTCCCTTCATCGCTCCATCTCGCTCCATCTCTCCACAGACAATCTGCCAGCACTGCGCCCTCCCAGAGTGATCCCTTTAGAGGGCTAATGCTGTGAAAAATGACAGTGAACCGCCACTTTTCCCGCCATCACCACCGCTTTGGGGCCGCCTGCTGCCTTCAGCCCTGTTGCCTGGCAACTCCCCAGACAGCTTCCTTCGGAAAAGCAAGAGCTCCTGTCTGCTGTGCTGCGATAGAGACTCGAGCTTAATAAGCATTATATCTCATTTTGTCTTATCATTTTGTTGTTAGTGACACAAGTTTGCTCGGAGCTGCGACTATGCAAAGAGCACTGATGCAGAATGTGTCTCTCATATTGAATGAACAGAATGATGTGTTGTGATGCGATGTGAAGTGTGAGTTCTCGGAGCAGTGATGTTGTTCGCATAACAGATTGATCAGCCAAAAAACAGAAATATGCAAAAATGAGGACGATGCAGATGATGCAGTGAAGCCGTTCAGTAGAAAACAGCTGAGGTGTTCTGAACCCCTGCTGTTCCCTTGGAAGCAAATGTAAACATACAATTAACATGTCATACTGAAATGTGGTATATACAGTACACCTAAGGACTATAATAAATCATTCCGCATGTTATTCAATACTAGTTTGCCTTCTTAATACAGTGCAAGATAAGTAAGGTTAACTGTATGTAACTACTTTAGATTCAGAGTGTAGCGTCTTGCATAGTCATTTACAGCCAAAATAAGTCTGCAATATTGCATACAGAGTTCCACGTTTAAAAAAAAAAGTGCTTTTTTTCTATAAATATTTAGATGAAGGAGGGAGTGAGGCCGGTCCTTTGGGGGCTTCATCTTCCATGTTACCCCTCTTGTACAGTCCAAAGTGGCAGCAGCTAGCAGAAAATGTGTCTTTATTGTTTCCATTTAATAAAAGAAACTGTATCACTTGCTGCCAAGAGACTTGACCAAACCAGGTCATCTCATGCATAACTTATGATTTTCTTTTGCTCAGTCCCAAGACATCTCCAAGTTTTAAAATAGGTTGGAAATAATTCTTTCATGAAGTGCGTACCTGTAACTGCACGATGAAAAGGCCATGCATGAGTCTCAGACTCCTTTCTCTCCTGTGTGTCAACTAATTGTGGTTTCTTGTAAAAAAAAAAAGAAGAAGAAAAAAGCTTGTCTGTGCGTCATCCCCTGCCCCACTTTGCTGTGTTTCCTGCTTCTTGTTGGCTTTTAAAACAGAAACCCAGCAGTCCTTCACCGTCATGTTAACCAGAATCAAACACCCAGATATTTCCCAGATATGAGTGACGCGAGCCACGCGGTTGCCACGGGAACTCTCAGAAGGGGTTACAAGAGTGCTTTGACAAAGTGTGTGAACTCGCTGCCACCGAAGCAGTCCTCGCTCTTTAATGTGTCGCTGTGTGGAGACTTTGGCAGATGGTGGAAAAGTTGATCTGAGTTGTAGGGGGTTCCGCCTGCTAACGTTGTCTTTTTTGCAAGCGACGTGTGATGTGTGATTGCAAACGTAATCCTTTGAGGGAGGAATGTTGAAGGCGAGAGACGGCAAGTGCAGGCAGGATGACGAACACCGTGAGATGCATTTTCCAAAGCAGAAAAAGAGAAACTGTACTATAGTATGAGACTTCAAGGATAACAAGAAAATATTCGGTTTGGGCCCATTTTAGTTCATTTCTGTTGGATGAATCAGGGCAGTTTTTAAAGCACTAATTTTCCATTTAAAGTGATCATTCTATAGAGAACCACTCATTTAAATCCATCAAGGTCATAGAGGGAAGCTTGAATAGCTACAATTTCCATTAATGTGAGCTGAATGGAGAATATAGGGGTCAAGATGACTAGTGGAGGTGGATTCTTCTCAGCCCCTAGAGGGATGTGTGTTTATAGGTGTATATTTAATAATTATGAGGGCATTCACCAAGAAGGGAATGTGAATACTGATAGAGCCATGAACTGTGACCGCTATCTGCCATGTCTGAAGGTCTGATTCACTTGTAAAGTTTTACAGCTCAGTACAATTTGCCCCCTTTGTGCGGCTGATTGCTAATCTGTGGGGAAAGTTTACAATGGGCACGGATAAAGACAAATCTTTCCTCAAAACTTGACAGAGAAAACTGTATTTGGGATTTATTATCCTAGCCTATCAGTGCTGTCAGTGTTTTCAAAGTCCACCTTTAGACTGCATGAGAAATTAGCATTATTACTGGAAAGTCTGGACTAAATATAGTCATAATTTAACTTTAACTACATCCCGTGGTAGCTTGTGACTGATGTTCGGCATTGTGAATTGAAGTATTTTTGCATGTAAAAAGGGGCCATTTTGTGCCAAATGTCTGCTTATTCCCTAAGTTAAATATGTAGATGCACAGGAGCATCAACATATTATTTGTTGGAAAGCACCGACTGAAACAAGCTAACATTGCATATTCTCTTTCTTCATCTCTCCTCATCCTGCTTTCTCCCTTAAAATACTTTGCTTATGAACTGAATCCAAGTCCAACACCCTACTATAGATGCCTCTACACGCATACACACAAGTACCATCTGCTGAGCCATTAGATATTTCTTACTGTAAATAAGCCTGAACACACACACACACACACACACACACACACACGCACACGCACACGCACACGCACACGCACACGCGCGCACACACACACACACACACACACACACACACACACACACACACACACACACACACCTAGAGAGCAGCATGGCATTATGCCCAGCCTTGCCCCAGGTGTCTCAGCGTTGATATATTGGTGTGGCCTCACATGAATCCATGTAAGGCAAACCAATGCACTTTTTAAAGCTCTGCATAACCGAGAGAGTAGAGGTGACGTGTTTTAGCGTATTAATATCCACCTCAGGTGCTAATTTGCCCCCTAAGTCACATGTGTCATCAGCTGCTGTGAAAGACGAGTGGAAATCAAAAGGAAGCTAAAGAAACACAGAGAAGGCCCAGGATGGAGTGAGACAGAGAAATGACGTGGAAGTGAGAACCATGAATGAAAAGAGGAGGTGTAAATCACATTAATGAATAAGCTTGATTAGTCGTGCCCATTAGGGTCCTCAGCATGGATTAATTTAACTTGAGACTTTGGAGAAGCCCGGCGGCCACGATGGGGCAGAGTTTGATTACACACCTGGGTGTTTGATCACTGACTCCCTTAATGCTGACTAGCAGAGGACAGTCTGTGTACCTTCTGTCTTTGAATGGGAAATGAGAACACCTGCAAAGAGAAAACTAATATCCAACATTTACCTACTGGGGGTTTGTATTTTTCAGCTGCTGGTTTTCTCTGTTGCTTTTATTGCTCCTAAAGAAGAATATGCCTGTTTCGCTGTTACTGTTTGCATGTACGCCAAAATGATGTGATCATCTGTCTATTTTTCTTTCCAAAGACAATTAAAGTCATTTTTGGAAGGTTATACTCAATTATCCTCTTGTCTATCTGTTTGTGTTGTCGACAGGCGGACCCCCAAGGCCGAGACATAGCCATCCGTCCATTCTTGGAGCACTGTGAGAACACCCACATGAGCATTTGGCTGGGCATTGTTTATGCCTACAAGGGACTGCTAATGGTGAGAGGAGCAAACAAAATGTTCATCATCAACTCACAGTTTGGATACACATACAAATGCACTACAAGTTTTATGTACCCTACAAATGCATCTGCTGAGCCTTGAAATTAGCTTGATGCCTTTTAATAGAACACTATTTCTGAAATGTGTAACAATAACAAACCTTAAGTATCTAATTTAAAAACACAGTAAAAATAAAAATACATTTTCCAGCTGTTAATCCTGTGTCCCTTTGTAAATCAGTCATTTATCTCCGGTAACCTGCATAATGTGTCAAACAAAAATAACATGTTTGAGAATTTTCATATAGAAATTCTCTCTTTTGTTTTTCCTATTAAATATGTTTGGTCTTGAACTCTGTAATGGTTACATTAAGTTATTCAAGCAAACAGGATTTCAGTGCTTGAGTGTTAGCTAGTTTAGGTATCTGAAAAATATCTTAGAAGGTGGTTTGTGTATGGATTTAGGATGGCAAAGCATTATTTATAAGCTTTCTTGACTAAATGGATACCTCTCTATTTGCAATTTAATGTATTTAGCCGAAAACCACAAACTGTGAATAAAAAGTCAGTACTCATACTATGATTATGATCTGAGACACAGGGCTCTAGACAAAAAATGTCCATGAAATAAAATAATTTCATACCATATTTACGGCGAGGCGAAGGATTGAGACAGAGCAGTAAATCATTTTGAGAAGATTCAGAGAGTGCAAAGGATGAATACAAATATTACTAAAAATCTTACAGAAAGAGAAATGGAAGGAGTGAGTGGTAGCAAGAAGAAGCACACACACACACACACACACACACACACACACACACACACACACACACACACACACACACACACACACACACACACACACACACACACACACACACACACACACAGGTCCACATATGAATATATACCAGAGCACATCACCCAGCACATTCCCGTATACACACTCACACACCTGAGATCCACTAATCCTTGATGGCTGCTCCTGTAAATCTGCTGCTCGTCATTCCACTAACTCTCATTCAGACTTTAAAATAAGCAGGCAGGCCACTTTAACACACAGTGAATAATTCAGCAGGCCGTGCATGCTGCTGCTGCAACTCTAATGTTCCACCAAACAAACAGTTCACTCTAAATAAACATTTGACAAACATAAAACCGTGCACGGGCTGCTTTAAAAAGATCATCTTTAAGACTCAAATGCTTAATGAAGTACATTTTTGTTTGATTTGTTTTAAATGCTTTTAAAAGCTAAGCCAAATAAGATTGAAAATGTATTCACAACCTGCACTGTTTTATGAAGAACAATGAAAAGCACTGAACAGACAAGAAACAACGAGATGTAATACATCCTGCTTTATCCTGAAACCCCCTGATGTTGAGACTAGCAGAAGAAAAATGATAGAAAACTGCTTCAAACAGTGAGGATGACCAACTCTGTTGACTAACTGTGTGTGCATTGCCCCGGAGAAATGAGTTCAGACTTTCTATAACCAAAATCAAATAGTGCCTTCAGTTTTTTTCTGGTATGTCTGTAACCTTTACTCAAACATCTTTTATTAAAAACAACTTGTCATTCCTCTCTCCTTTCCCTCGCAGTTGTTTGGCTGTTTCTTGGCATGGGAGACCAGGAATGTGAGCATCCCCGCTCTCAATGACAGCAAATACATCGGGATGAGTGTCTACAACGTGGGCATCATGTGCATCATCGGTGCTGCTGTGTCCTTTCTGACCAGGGACCAGCCCAATGTCCAGTTCTGCATCGTGGCCCTGGTGATCATCTTCTGCAGCACCATCACGCTCTGTCTGGTCTTCGTTCCCAAGGTCAGATTTAAGTGTGAACGAGGACAGTGTGTGTATGAGCACTGGTAAAAAATAAAAAAAAAGTCTATATGGCCTGCACTCCCAAGATAATATTCAGATGCTGGTTCCTAAAGTGAGAACAGAACTAGGTAAAACAATCTGTTAAATATGCTGTCTGGAATATTGTACATAAGGAGCTGAAACTGTCAGATTTAATCACCTTGGGGGAATTCAAGTCCATCTTAAAGGACAGAGAACAAGAAACCATTGTTTGATGTGATTGCTCTTATATCACATGATTGAAGTCGTTGAATGAATGCCAGTTTTTTATGTTTTATAACAGTTTCTTTTATTTGCATATTGACTGGTTAATGTGCCAGGTCGCTCTTGAAAAAGAGATATTAATCTCAATGAGACTTTGAGCTGGTTAAATAAAGAATATATATACCGGTGGCTAACTGTGCATTAATCAACACTCTTAACCTCCATGGATCCTAAAAATGCTTTGTATGTCATTTTATACCAGAGTGCAGCTTTGACTGATACCCATAACTTTTTTCTAACAGTTCATCACCATGAGGACCAACCCAGACGCAGCCACCCAGAACCGGAGGTTACAGTTCACCCAGAATCAGAAGAAGGAAGACTCCAAGACCTCCACCTCCGTCACCAGCGTCAACCAGGCCAACACCTCGCGCCTGGATGGCCTTCAGACTGACAACCACCGCCTCCGCATGAAGATAACTGAGGTCTGAGAGCTAACTACACATCCATGTTGTACTTTTTTCTGCCATTTGTCTTCACGGAGTAACACAGGGGTACGGTGCAGAGGGTGTCAAGAGTTTTAAATGCAATATAAAGACCAAGAGGTAGATTTTAAACGTATTTAAAGACACTAAGCACGAGTTCCACAAGAGAGGGGGGAAACATAAATGAATTTAGCTCTACCTAACTTGAAAATGAAAAACTAATCTAGCTTTCCTGTAGCCAGGTAATTTTTTTTTCAAGTATCATTTCGTTCATTCTTAATAGGATGATTGGTGTTCAAAGGAATCACTTCACTAGATTGTGTGGTTGCTGAACGAGGTCGCATTTCCTTCTCTCTTAATTATTTCTTAAATGTTTTCGCTTTTACTGACTTTGAGTGACATTTGAAAAATAATCACCTTGGCTTCCTGTCAGATCTATCAGACTTGAATTAATGGTGTTGTCATTGCTTTTGTTTATGATTGAGGCAAATGGGCTACTCAGACGCTCTTGGAGGACAAGTCAAGTTATTATGCCTTTAGCAGACAGCAGTCATTCGCTCTTTATGCTGTGTTTGAAATGTGAAGAGGTAGTTGATGGAGTTTATTGTCCATAGTTTAGACTTAACTTTGGGTAATATTTGACTGATAACATGCAGCTTACTTGAGCCATGTTTCTATATATAAAGCTGGACAAGGAGCTGGAAGAAGTGACCATGCAGCTGCAGGACACCCCGGAGAAAACCCCCTACATCAAACAGAACCATTACCCTGACGCCAACAACATCCTCAGCATACGCAACTTCACAGACGGAAAAGGTGAGAAATGAGCTGTACTTTTCCTAAATGTGTCTGTGTTTGGGGCGTGGGAATGTAGATTTTGTGGCACCTGAAACGTTGTTTTAAAAGCCTGGATTCACTTATTTTAAAATAGTTTGAATTGCCTGGAAACAGTGTTGATGTGAAGTGGTCCTGAAGCAGCAAACACACTTTACTCTCATTACGTTGTTGCTCTTATCATTACATCAATACAACCCATGTCAAATCCAAGATGGTGTATCATTTCTTCCTCTCTCTGAATGGAGCTGCTCTGCTGGGCTGTGCTCACTGCTGCCACTGGTGGCTGGAAACTAGATTACAGCAATCTGTCTAGACCCAAGATTCAACAAAGAAAGAACAGCCGTATTAAATATGTCAGTCTTGTCTCACTTAAATTCATTGTGATTCAGCCAATCTGATTTAATTAAAAAAATAAATGAATGTGTACAGCTGTGATTAGTTTTCGAGCACCTCAGTCTGTTTCACTTTGAGAGAGACAGTGTTTGTAACGTTTAAATATTCAGTGGCTTAAGTAAAGGATTTTCATTTTGCTCTCAGTGCCGCAGCTTGATGGAATATTGTGACGTTTTCTTCCCATTAGCATGAGCTCCTGTCAGCTGCAGGTGAGGAAGGGACACATGAGGACTCAGTCTGACAGCAAGTCTGTGACGTCTCTTCAGATGAGTCATAGGATTAGCTACCTGCATACTCCACTGATGCTTAGCAAGCTTCATACTGTAGTCACACTTCTCAACTCCACACATTTATTATTAAGCCCAAAGTAGGTCCAAACTTGATTTTGCTTCTTAATATCTCCTTAATATTTGCTGTGTGGGATGTTGTTTTGCTGTGTGTTGAACAATGTGAGAAAACAGTATGAGAGTATTAAATAAGGGAGGAGGGGACAGTTAAATAATCATTTGAGTAACTATGAGGTGCTTAAAGATAGTCAAATCCGTCTTTCTGAGGTAGAGAGAGTTATCATTAACCCCCCCCCCCCTCAGCTGCTGCCCGATGCAGGCTGTTTGAAATGATGCAGCTGTATCTGAGACATCATGGAGACGGGGTCCTCAAATTGAATCAGTGAATGGTTACAGCAGCATCGCTTCGCATTAGGCAGCGTTTTAAGAGAAGATGGTGATGTACAGCAGCCAGCTTCAGCTCGCCTGATGCACACGCTGCACAAAGCCGCTCTCAAGGGTGTCTAATGGATCTGTCTAAGTTTGGGAAGGTAGAAGAGTAAAACAGCTGCGCTCGTTCTGCGGATTGGGAGCACAGCGAGTTGAAATTGTTTGAGAAGTTCCTCATCTGTGAAAGTTCATAGTTATGCAATAAAATCATGGCAGTCTCTCACATTACACACACATGCTTTCACAAAGTCTCTAATGCTTCTTCTTTGTTTTAGTTTCTTCTCTGCTTCCTTCTGTTTCTCTTCTTCTGCCTCTCATCTTTATGTGCACACGCATAAATGCACAACAGGCACACACCCTCCTGTTTTAGCTGTGTATGGTTCCCTTGCACGGATGGATTTAAGCGTGTTGGTGCACAATTGGTTGATGGAGCATCTCATTGTTTTCTTTTAATGAAGCACAGAGCTATAGTCAGTGCCAAGATTATTTTGATAAGTAGACTGTATTTTATTCAACCTTTAAATAATGCTTACCAGAATACTACATCAAATGTAGTGAGATATTACATTTGTCAGTGATTTTAAGATATCTGAAGAAACTGCTCAGTGTTATGGGACCAAGTATTAGGGTTCATGTCCCTTTGAAAAGAAAAGATCATAGATTATATTTTCCTTCATCATATTTGAAAGAAACATTGTGCCGTAATACCTGAAAATATCTCATTCTCACATTGTTCAGAGTAATCTCTTTAAAGTGCTGGCAGTGGCTTGTATCAGGATCTCTTACATTAAAATTGTGTGTGCATTGTGCGGTAGAAATACATCTGTTTAGACTAAATCTTTGTTTCGTCGTTAGGTTGTCAGAAGACACAATCTAATCTGTCTTCTATACATTTTTTAATTTTTTAATATGTTCATATTTACAAACCTTTATTGGGTCAAAAACGCATAACGTTCCACTTCCCACCCGTGGTAGTAAGCAGGAGCAAAGGCCACAGTTTAAATTGGGGCAAAGATATATTAAAAAAACAGGGAGTTCATTTTGGTAGTGCAGACTCTGCACTACCAAAATGAACTCCCTGTTTTTTTAGTACTTAAAGTATAATTTCCCCTCTGAAAGGATTAGACAGCCATCAACTGTTTATTTCCAACACAAAGTAGAGGAAAAGGTAAAAAACATGCAGATTTTGTTGGAGAAATAACACTTTTAATGAGTGAATATTATTAAATAATCCCAATCTGCTTGGGGCGCTGGGATCAGAAACAATGAAGCAACACAAATGGGCTGTCTGATTCATATTCCTGCTCCTGTCATCAAGTGATGTTTTCAAACCGACAGGTAGAAGTAAAACTTAGTAGAGCCTTACAAGCTGTCTCAAAGCGACAATTTCATATTTAACAACAGAATGTCCCAGCTATTACTTTTTTTATTTACAGAGAAATGTAGTAGGTTGTTGAAGTGTGCATGTCAGCGATGAGGAAGATAGAGAAAGAGAGTTCAGACAAAGACAGGTAGCACATTAGCTGCTGCTCGCAAACGTCAATCCTACACACATTATGGAAATGAAATCACAGGTCGTTAAGCCTCCTTTAAAGATCAGCAGCATATAAACTTTTCCCGGCCTCAATCTGCTCGTGCTTGACAGTCATCATCATCATCATCATCATCATCGGCGGCTTTAACTGCAGTCATCAGTATTCATAAGAGAGCTGGTCTAACTGTATTGGGGGGCGTGAATGAGTGGCTGTTATAAGAGAAGAACGCCGTGTCAACAGCGATTACGCTCCCTGAGAAGCAACACTCCACCTCTCTCTCTCTCTCTCTCTCTCTCTCTCTCTCTCTCTCTCTCTCTCTCTCTCTCTCTCTCGTCTCGATCTCCTCGCTCTCTCTCTCTTCTCGCTCTCGTTCTCTCTCTCTCCTCTCGTCTCTCTCTCCCCCACGCTCTCTGGCTGTCCAGTAACTGACAGTTAAAGTGCGTTTTCAGCCGGAGCATTTTGAGGCTGAAGAAAATTATAGAGGTCATGTGATTAAAATAACATTCATCCCCTCGGCTATAAATTTCCATCGAGGAGAGACTTTCTGATTCATACACAATATTTATTGGACATGGTCCCTTTTAGATCAGGGGTTCCCAACCTTTTTTCCGAAGAGCCCCCCCAAACGACTCCTGTTGGAAGTTGCCCCCCCCTCACACACACACAAGGGGGGGATAATCTACAAAATGGAGGAGACCGATCTGATCGGAGCAACTGTGACAAATAATCTGAAACCGGCATGGACAATGACTATGTTTTAAAAATGCGCTTATCCAGAAAAGCCTGGTTTGGACACTTTACGGGCAGAAGAAACATTTCTATTAAAGAAAGAATTATACATTTCTGTCTTTTTATGCCTATAATAGTAGTAGTAATACTAACTTGAATTTTTATTCAAATTAATTAATCAATTATTTTGTATATGTTATTGTAATGTAGAGAGAAGGCTTTTAGTGACAATCATGTCATGCGTTACAATTATATGAAAAAAAAAAAAAAAGTCTAAATATGATATTTGGCCTCAAATCATCTGAGGCCTGGCGCCCCCCCTGCGATCTTTGGCGTGCCCCCCAGGTTGGGAGCCACTGCCTTAGAGGATAGAGATTGGAATAGTCTTTGTATCTTAAGGTGGGAATTGCACTAGAAACTGATGATGGTGATGGTGATGGAAGAGGATGCTGCAGATCTAGATTTGGTGAGAAGTGGACTTTTGATGAACTTAACCTGGTCAGGGATCGAGGTGGATGGAGTGGAGGAGGGTCACCTGAAAATGACAGCTGACGGCGAGAGAGGAGGACAGATTTGAAGTTTGATGGCAGCACAGTGATTGGCTGTGTAAGCTCATGGCAAAATGTGGTTGGTTAACTAACACAGTGATGAGCCTATTAGAGGCAGCTGGGTCAGTGAGAGAGAGAGGAAGAATGTTGAAGCTAGTCTTCCTCATTCAACTTGCGCTGAGCTTAATTTCTTTACATTTTGAACCATTAACTGCAAATCGGCTTATCATTGACACAGGCACACTAAACAGCTGTTAAAGACTTATAGCTTAATATAGTTTAAAGTGGACCTATTATGCTATATAAACATATATTGTAGGGCCATACCTATACAAAACATGTCTGTGAAGTCTTTTGCTTAAAATACCAAACAGATCACCCATTGTAGCCTCATACTGCTCATACCCCTCTTTTGCAGCCCTGTTGCAAACAGGCTGATTCTGCTTTAAGTAAAATGTCACATTTTAGTTTTACTGTCTGCATCCTCATACATGTGAAACAGATTTACCGGGTCATTTACATTATTGATTCTTGTTCCACACATTTGCACATTTAACCCTCCTATTCGGGTCAAATCTGACCGATTTACTACTTTCATCAATCATAACCTTTTTGTTTTACATTCGATTGCATTAAGGCTTTATGATATCCTTCACAGTAGAGATTTGAACATATACAATTGCTGATCACCACTTTCATTGCATTTTGGATGATTTAGTCAACTTTGTAACACCCATGGTGTTCCCGGTCAAAAATGACCGCCATAAAGAAAAGGAATTAGTAACCATCCGGATCAGATAAAACACACACAAACACCCACGCACACACACACACACACACACACACACTCTAAATATGTCCCCCCCCCCTTATGTGCCCAATCCCCCCATGTGAATCACACCTGGCACTCACAAACACACACAGAACAATTTGACACATTTCCCGCTCTTAATTGCCCATCCCCCCACATGGATCACACCTGGCACACGCAATACATGTTCAGTGTCTATTCTTTGTATATTTACTGCAGTTGTTCATGTATACCAGTAGTCTGATACAATATTTACAGTTTGAAATTTGGTGATGATTAATGGTTTTTGTGTTAATGTAATAGCAGTTAAAACAGGACCGGTCAAATTTGACCGCGAACACCAAAGTAAGGGGGGGGAAACAAAGACAATAGGAGGGTTAAACAATTAGTTTTATTGTACAGTTCAATTATTGTGCTGGCCTTGGGGTCTTTATTAATTAAAAAATAAACTCAACAACCTAGTACTTTCTTTGTGGCATGAACACATATTCTGAATGCATAATAAGGTGTATAAATATCTGTGTCTCTGCTTTTAACACAGCTCCGAGTGCTACAAGGTTAGGCTTTTTCAAAATGCGAAGAGGACTAGTCTGCTCAGAAATAGTTCAGTGAGCTCAGATGTCCGGGGTGCGGAGTAGAATCAGGTCAGCAAGTGCTGGGAAATCTGGAACAACTGGAGAGATAGCTCTGTACGGGGGAAAAGATCACCCCATTACTCTCCAGATACAATTTTTGAAAACGAAAAATGCTGTTTACTACACTTCTGATTGTGTTTCAACCTCATCGTCTGGCTCTGCAACATCTGGAGAATGAAGAAATCATGTTAGGAAGCTTTTATTCCATCTCCTCCGCCTTCCTGTCTGGAGAGGAGCTCTGTCTCTTTTCTTTATCACTTTGATGATTTCTTTCTCTTTGTTTCTGTTTCCACTTTTCAGATTTGTGCAACGCAGTGTTATTTTCTACCTGTGCTTTAAATATCCTCCTGCGTTTGATAGATTATGCAATCTGTTTCATTTTGAAGAAAGGAGACAGTTTACAGACAGCTGCAAGAAATTGTGACATATTTTAAGATCACTGTTTTTGACTAACAAACATGTTTTCACACTTCGGCAACCGGCCAAAAGAGTCACGTTGTGTATCTGTATCTAATGAAAATGCAGATCTGGATTGCTACGAAAACATTCATTCATTTGGTAGCCGCATATCGACATGACCTGGATGAAAATATTCATATTGCTTTTTGCATTGCATCAGGATCTAAGTAACAGCGTACAACAAGAAGCCCCTCTCACGCCCATGCCTACCACACCTCCTAAACAGTTAGATTTAAACATGGATCCAGACTCATAGGCTTATCCAACAACTCCCTCAGAGTCTCAGGTGCCTGGTGCGTGTGACTTACAACTCCTGAGCAGTTAACTATGACACCGCCTGCCATGTATTTCACAATTCCCTACATGTGTTTCAATGCAGATGGAGAGAAGTCGATACTGAAGAACCACCTGGAGCAGAAACCTCAGGCTCAGTGGGGCTCCATGGATCCTTCCAGAATAAACAGAGGTCCCCTGGAGGATATCAACTCCCCCGAACAGTGAGCGCTCCTATATCTCCAGCACGTCTCCCCCCCCATCTCCCCTCTCCCCTCTCCCCTCTGTCTTGTCAGCTTTTTCATCAGACTACACGTCACACGTATCGCAACCACCAGCAGCTCTCAGGCGGTTGCTCTGGCAACAGAGGCCTGCGAAAAGCATGAACCGGTCCTGTACTTTTCTCTCCCACGCACATCAACATACATATAACCACATACTCTCCCATCACACTGAGGCATATATACTTACCGTCAAACCCATATAAACATAAACACATGTTGTGATCCAGAGACATGCAGCTGATTGATTTGTTGTCCCAACTTCTAAAAGGAGATGATCTCCATACCAACAAATACTGATTTACTATTTATAAGCAAGCAAAGGTGAGGGATGTTGACTTCATCAATGGGGGGGAACACTTCATGCATCATTGAGAGCTCTCCCTCCCACACTTGCTTAACTAGACTCAGAATGCACAACGTAGAGGGATAAATATGATTAAAATATTGAAGAGAGGGCAGTTACAGGAAGAAGGGCGTTAAGATGGGAAAAGAGGACGAGAGAAAGAAAGAGGTAGAGACTCACAGAGGCTTATGTAACCAGTGATTTACAGCTCGCATTGGAAGCAGCTCTGAAAATAGACAGGGAGGAGAACAGAAGTAAAGGAACACTCGCAGCTATTCCCATGCCGCATAAATGTTTGATCACATGGAGGGAAAAGAGACGAAGAGGCAGGGAGAGAGAAAGGGAAGAGAAAGAAGAGACAAATAAAAAGAAGTGAGAAAAACGGTATGATGAGAGTAAATGTAGAGGAATGATAAAAGTCAAGCACCAGGTGCACCATGTTAAATGTGTTGTCTGTGTCCTATATGATCCATAACTCAATCCTTTATGAGCAAGGAGAATTGGTTTCCCCTCCCAAATAGGACAGGTCAGAATAAGTGAATAGGCCTGAGGACAATTCATATTTCAAAGTTCACCTAATTAAGAAATGTTTCTAGGTCTCTGGAATGAGCTTGGATTCCACCCCCCCCCCCCCTCTCTTAACTCTTTACATAACTGGCATTTGGTTATGTAATTTCCTTGCAAACGGCTGGCAGTGGTGCTAGCTCTGGCGAGGCAGGGTGCGAAGAGTCACAGCAGGCGGAAGCATGAAATGTTCTTTTTGTCAGATGATCCCAGAAGCTGAGAGGCACGGTGGATTAAGGGTTTAGTGAAGAGAAGCGAAGAAAGGAATGAGGGCGCTAAAGAACACAGAAAAAAACAATTAGAAGAAATCCTGAGGGCTCGTGTAAACTACTTCACCTCACTGTTGTGAATCCCACCTTCATCATGTCAGTGTTTCATCTCTGGAGCTGCATGTTTCTACATTAGTACTCACATATACATATATATAGTTCTCTATTATAAAACAACCAATCATTGAGCCTTTTTTCAGGACTCTGCAATAGTTATAATATACTGTGCATTACAGTAGGTAAGTGCTTAGAATTAATGAGCAGGGGGCGTATTGGCGCTGAGTTTTACTACTTTATAGGTAAGGGATGGCATTGGAATTTAAAGTTAATGTTATGTTAAATGTAAATCCAACCCTGAATCCCACATTTTTAAAAAAACAAAACATGTTCAATGCCCTTACTGGAACTTTAGTGCCCATTATGTACAGTAAGTGGGGGGGGGGGGAGTAAGGATGTGCTGGTCAGGATGGTTTACACCAGAATTAATGTTGTCAATTATTGGCAAACGGGCTAGTAAATGTATAATCTTCAAAGTCAACGTTGATCAAAACATTTGAAAATATGGATTAAAAGGAAAAAAACACAAAGAAATGTAATACAAATACACGTGAACTACCGCAAAATTACTTAAGTTAATGTACTTTATCACTCTCTATCTCTTACATTGTATCTTCTTTATTTCCAGCATACAGCGCCGCCTCTCCTTGCAGCTTCCCATCCTGCACCACGCCTACCTGCCCTCCATAGGAGGGGTGGACGCCAGCTGCACCAGCCCCAACGGCAGCCCTGGTTCCAGCCCGCGGCACAGACACATGCCCCCCTCTTACCGGGTGATGGTCTCTGGCCTGTGAGCTTCCTTCACCCCCCCCCCCACCTGGCTCTTTGCAGAGGAGACATATATGGTTCTTTTTTTCTACAACAAATAGACTGATATCATCAGCGTTCGTGCGTATTTTGTCTCGCAACAAGGAGGACTGGGGGAGAAGAGAGGAAGGTGGGGCCGAGTTTCACTCTTCATACTTCTCTTCACCCCCGCCTCTCTTGAGAACTGGAACCCTCAGTCAGGAAGGGGTGGGAGGAGACAGAGTGGGCACTGGATGACACTAACAAACTCCCATGATTCACAGCAATGTCCCCCTTGTTCATCTGCTCCCCTTGTCCAGGCATATTCACATATGCACAGTCAAACACAAACATATATACATATGCACAAACACACTGACCCCCGATCAGAGCAGCGTGGACTCCCTGACCTGTGTGTAGCCTTATCTGCTTCAGAGGGGACCGCCTGTTTCTGCTCCTTATCTGTTGTTCGTATGACTCGTCATCTAACTGAGTATTTCACCGCTTCAGTGACTATGAGAAGACGTGGAATTTACAAAAACCCAACAAAGGAAAATCATCCAATTTACTCCCTGATCCCTTCCCGTTCTTGTGGAGACATGTAAATACTATAATTTCTGACTTTGATGTACTGTAAGCTTTGTATATGCTGTGAATGGACAATTAAAAGGGGTTCTATGTGTAGACCTTGTGAGAGAGGCAGGCAATCATGACAAGGCAACCTACAAAGAAATAGGCTTATGAAAGAGATCTGAATCGGTTTGTGTTACTGTTTATAGATTAGCTTATGGGCAGCAAAGTAAGATACATCTAAACTTGTGAGTCACTGAACAGGAAGAGGCACCAGAGGCCTGTTGCTCTAACACATGGCTCTTTTTTCCCACTTTGCTAAATTTGCACCACTGGTTCCATCAGAGGTTTCACATCAAACTTTACATAGACCTTTCATATTTTAAAATATGCTTAATATGTCCTCGGAAAGCATGTTATACAGAATATTGATGCTTTGCCTTTTAACAGGTCTCCCAGGCTGCATATGTTAGAAAATAGAGCTATGAGGCACTGCAAGAGTGTTCCACAGTTATTATTTATGTGTGTTATATGCCAAGAAATGCACACATTCAGATGAACACTTAAGAGAGCACCTTATTCACTCCGGTGCTTTTCAGACTGGCCTGGTCATATTGACCCCCACAGAGGGGTCTCTATAGACTGTTGGGATGTCCCTCTGATCGAGCCCTCACAGCTAACCAGCACAGACACGGGGGACGGGGTCACGACAAGGAAATACCACTGAAGAAGTGATGCTGGAAAGGATGTAGGTCTACCAGTTCCACAACAAGTTTGGATGAAATGGCTGACCTGAATTTCCACGAGTGGTAGTGAAGACGATGAACGCCCCAAGTCGGTGAAGACACCACTGCTGGTCACAGTGAAAGAGCATAAAGCACAGACACAGGGCTTTCTGTCGTATTGAGTGTCAAGAAAAATCACTTCACACTTAGCAACAGTGAACATACCTCAGTTGCTATGGAGATGTTATTCAGTGCCGTTGAACTGGGCCCAAAAAGGCTGCACTGAGCAAAACAGTCGTCGACACGGTGTCGTCTTTTTTTCTTTTTTGTAAAACTGTCCTCATGCAGGAGAAAAGCAAACAGGGCCTCCGGACAAAAAAAAAAAAAGGACTTTCTATAGAGTGTGAGAAGGTTTGTTCTTAGCATATGTTTCACCATTGGTGTCTTGGTTTTTAGTTTTTAAGGCGTTTGTTGAACGCTGTGCCTGTTGTCTTATTGTAGCCTGCAGGACCCACAGTACATTAACAGGGGGAGACCCAGAGAACTACAACACACATCTGTAAACTGAACAGCGTGTCATAGGTCTATTTAAATTAAATGCCTCAATGCATGGGACAGAGTGGGAGGACTTGGCCAAACTCCACTTCTGCGAGTCGATGTCTGATCAGAAACACTGTCTTCAGCTGTAAGGCAGGATACAGAGTCGGAGTGAAGCTGGCAGACGTCCACCTGCTGTCGGACATATCAGGGTGACTTCCCCTCAGAGCTCCTCCCCTTCCAGCCCCTGCTGAGCACAGGAGCAGGGAAACCCCGAGCACAGACCTCCCAGGAGTCACGGCTTCTCCCGCACCTTTGCCAACAGAGAATCACGAGTCACTTGAGAAGCGAGTGCGAGACATTGTCAGAGGGTTGGATCTTCCTACGGGAGAAGAAAACCCAACTGCACATTTTATATATTACATTATATGTGATTGTGTACAATTTGCTGATACCCCGATGATGGTGTCCATGTATGGAATATTTGGTATTTGGCTTTCTCAAGACGGCATGAAATGAAATGTATAATTCACAGAGGTAACTCTGTTTTTTGAAAACTGTCGTGACAAATCCACTCTGTCGTTTCATCCTCTCACCTACGATTTGGATTTTTAAGTTAACCTGTTGATCAGCTCACACGTGTCAATGCCAAGATTCTCAGTGGACAAACTCGACATCATATCGACTATGCTACTGGTTTAGCAGTTATTCACTGAGGGCAATAAAGTGAAAGTAGTAGCAAACGATCAATCCTAATAACCCACTCCTGGCATTTACCAAAATTACAAAATGACGTTTTTTTTAGTCCATCTAAAATGCCAAATGCAGATCATCAGGTATTGTTCTGTTTTCTGTTATATGTGCCCTGGTTTTTTGCTTCTTCTTTTATTAAGATTCATTTCCAACTTTTTTTCAACATTGATGAAAAATCGTTCAAATGCAATCGTGGTAGGTCAAGGGCTCATCATTTCCTGTAATGAATCATGACGATGGTTTGTATTTGCTACAGGTCTTTTTACCTTTTCAGTTTTCAGAACCAAGTGACATATATACGTATTTAATTATATCTTTGTATGTGTCATCATCAGGGTTTCTGGAGAACACGAAACATACATGTCCAAAAATATAACAATATGACGTATATATTTAGTGGAAAAACACACAGGTCCATACTGTTACTGTTTTGTCAGTTTGATATGTGGTATCACATGGAGTTCAGTTCAGATAAAAAGTTTAAAACAGAAAAACAAAAACCTACGTTAAATGCAAGAGGGGCAATAATTGTTTTCTTATTACAGAAAGAATAGAGAACTATATATATGTATATGTGAAAAGATATTTACGTACATTCTCATTTTTACATAGGAAATATTTCACGAATACGCCACAAGGATACTTGGAAGTTGTTTTTTTAATTTACAGTATCTGTAACTATGTTATGTACAGATGAGGTATAGATATGAAAAAGTTGTATAAAATAAGTATCACACTTGGAACACCTGAACATTTTTTTTTTGGAGCCATTAGTTGTTGGGGGCGGGAGGGGGGGGGGGGTTTGAATAACATTCTTCTTTTATTGTCTGAATGTTATGGACAGCCTTTACTTTTCACATCATCGTTAAATAAAGTGAGACTGAAAATAATTGTTGATGTTTTAGAATCATTGCTGCGCTTCTCCAAAGTATATTTGCATTTATATTGTTGATTTAACGGCTATTAGCAAACTAGTCCACAATCTTTAGGGTTCCTAAAGGTCAAATCTTTCTTTGAAGTTTATCATGTTTTTGCTGACTGCTGAAATACTTTTTTTGGTTTTTACTTTAAGCTAATTATTTTTTTTTTTTTTTCACTCCCTTTAAACCCTTCCAAAACCCTAACCTGGCGCACCGTGCGAACCCACCCTTAAAGATCTAATGTGACAAAAATGTGCCTCTTTATTCCCCTTCCACTGAGTTCAATGTGTGTCAGGTGAGATGAAACATGTTTTGCCATTAATTAATAAAAGCTCAAATTAAAATGCTACGCTTAGCAATCCCATTTCCATATCATCTGAATGTTTTCATTTTAACAGACACATTTCATGCAAGACGGAAAAATGTATGAAGTGCGAATGGATATTTGTAAAATATGTAACAAAGATAATCACTTTTGCTATGACTAATTAGCTGAGCAATAGTTGTTTTACCTGTCCACCAAATATAAAGCCGCCTCTATGTGAATATTAATGTCTTACAGTTTGAATTTCCCTAGATTACCTTTCATTTTTTTATTAAATATGAAATCTTGGCCGTTTAAACAGTCTTGTACCAGTAGGAAAAGTGTTACAAAATGGATATCAGCCATCATTAATTTTGGGATTTTCCTCTGGAGATGCTTCAAAATGTCTGTTCTGATGAGTACAACCACTGACAGACAGAAACATAACCAAATGAATTAGAATTTGTGTTAATGTGAATCTCCCTGCTATGTATCTACAGTGTGGGAAGAAACGGCAATAATGACTTTAATGTGTAGTGAGGCTTGCCAGGGACTTGAGGTAAGACCTAACCCTTTTAAAAAGCAAGACAGAGCTTTTTTTAGACATTAGAAATATGCAACCGTCAAGTCAAAAATCTTGTTGATCCCACCCTCTAAAAAAGGAGAAATAAAAATGGAGGCATGGGCACCCTTGTGATTCCCTAGCCAGTCAACATTGAGGATGTTAATTGGCACACCAACAGGAGCACAGCAGGCTCACACTGCCCTCACACGCTGCAAAGGAAAAATACATTTGCAATGAAAAGCCTTGCAAGTGGAGGTCGATAAATAATTTAAAAGTAAGGAGGAACTCAGTGGCAAACAGGATGGAGGCGAGAGTGTTACTGAAAGTGTCACTGTGTGTTTGCATCCAGCGTTCGGGTGTCATTCATATCTGGTGTGAGTGTTGTCAGAGCTTTTCTTCATCCTCACTCTCAAATATTTAGCATGTGGATGCTAGACGTGGTTGCAAACCGAGTTCCTCTTGGAGCCGCAGAAGAGCAGCTGGCTGACGTATTCCTCCACTGTGAGTAACATCAACTGAAATATACTGAGTGTTGTCCCGCAGAAGGGCTTTCTTACAAATCAAATAGCTAAAGTAGTAGTATTGTGATTTGAAGGGGTGTCCTCCATTATCATCTGGCCGGGGACAACAGCTGGAAATTAGCAATGTTGGCTAAAGCTGCCCAATTTACTGTTTTTTGTGACAGTTGATCAATGGGGACTGTCCACGACACTATAAACAAATAAACTAAACTAAACCAGAAGCTGTACACCTGAGGCCTGTACTACGAATCCAGTTCAACATACCCTGGATATGTTTGAGTTACCCGGTTTACCTAATCCAAAACAAACGCGTTCTCGCTAAGCGGTCCTACGATGCTGGTTATCAACTCGGTAACTCAAGCCCGGTGTGCCCTATCTAGTTATGTGCGCGTTCACATGAAAGGGGCGGGGCTAGCAACATTTGACCAATCACAAACATGGAGAAGCGTACTGACAGCGCAGCGCGTCATACTTCCTGAATGAAAAGTGAACTATAATATTAGACAAATATGAAGACTTTAAACATCCATGACTTAAACACTTTATCCAGGATAAAAGCCATATAGTTGCACCTGCAAGGTGAATACAGCTGGTAAAAGAAAAAGGGTTTGAATGCGTACATTAACAGGTTTATGATATCACTGCCCCGTTAAGACACAAGTGGATCTGACTTTAATTACATTTGACTCGAGTGTTTCGTCAACTTAAAGGTAGGGTAGGTAAGAATGGAGAAACCAGCTCGAGTGCGCTAGAATTTGAAAGTACGCAGCCGAAAAAAATCTGCCCCTTCCTTCAGACTTCCTTACAGAGCCCCTCCTCCAACACACACGAACGCACACATGACCAATGAGGGCACGAGATGAGTTTTTGCACTATAGATGGAAGGCTGACAGGCAGGTAGGCCATCAGGCAGGTCATGCTTTTTACAGCGCCATGGCTTCCACAGATGACATTTTTGTATGTATTTATTGTCAAAGCATTTAATGTATTCATTGCTATCGGGATGTTAAGAGCATTCCATGGAATATAACAAAAAGTGTATCTGAAGTGAATTACCTACCCTACCTTTAACTTGTGGCAGATATTTAAGTAAGCTTTCTTAACGTTTCCTGCAACAGCAGTTTTTCTGTATTTCCTCTATCCTGTAATATGACTTGATAGCTTTAAACTCCACACACGGAGCTCTGATTGGTCAGCAGGCGGTGCTTTCACTGAGTTGATCTCTTATCCTGGAACCAAACCTGCTCCGGAGCAGGTTAGCCGTTCAGCATAAGTTACCATGGAGATCTAGCCCGGTAAGAAGAGAACCAGCGTCGTAGGACCGGAAACCCAGAGTTTTCCCTGAAGTTAGCTCGCTAAGCGAAAATCCGGCTTCGTAGTACAGGCCTCTGGCAGAGGCATTTTTCCCCAATCAGGATCCTGACACTGTTAAAACATTTCAAGAAAGTCTCCTTTTTGAAATATTGTAGCGACCCTGTATAGGCTGCTGGGTGTGTCACTCAAGCATCCCCCGTCTCTCTGCCAATCACAGAGCTGCACAGTAATGCTGGTCGGTGTGCTGGCCTGTGGTCGGGGGAGCAGAGGGGGGAGGGCTGGGGAGTTGTGACGTTGACCCGGCTTGTGTGTGTGAGTTAGGGAGTGGAGTACTGAGTGATGTTGAACCTGCGACCTGTAACCTATGACCTATATCTGTATGCGATCAAAGGAGTTATTAAACCTAATAACTGGAAGCCTGTTTCCGACTCCTATTGTCGAACGTTACAATATAAAGCATGAGTAAATGATTCACTGATTATTCATGTTGTTTGAAATATGACTTACCAATGTTTTTTTCGAAGCTAGTTTTTTGGTTTTCCGCCTCCGCCATAACACAATGATGATGAATGGTATTCTGTTAGGGGTGCACACAGCTTCTTCAAAATTCTCATAAAATATTCAGCAGCAACTTGTGTTTCAAGATGTGTGTTTCAACCCAGAGACCTCCCAATAAACAATTTGAATATGAAATATATTCTACTGATGAGAAAGTCTGTAAGGAATCGTTTGGTTTTGCTGTTCGTTTTTTACAGAAATGACCGATTTAAAAAAAGAATTATCAGTGTAGCAGAACTTTGTCTGTCCACAACTTTAAAATGCCAGGTAAAAAAAACAATATTATAATAAATATATTCGGGAATCTCAAACTAGACACAAAAAGGAATATTATCTGCATGGATAGATACCATTTCATACAACCTATGCTTTATCATTGGGGAAAGATGAGTCTTTAAAGTGGCTATAACATATATACAAATATTTATGTGTAAATTGACAATGGGACGATTTGAAAGGGTTGCTCTGTATGACCTTGCAGGACGACTGATGACCTTGTGATGGCTGTAATGTTGTTCATACGTCTCAGTGGGGAATCAAGTGAACTGAAGCTCCAGTAAATCCAGTATTCCTCTCCTGCTGCCTTCTGATTCAGAGATAGTCACAGATCTTGCCGAGCTTCTTCAGCGGAGAAACTCTCGGGGGGTGTGTGTGTGTGTGTGTGTGTGTGTGTGTGTGTGTGTGTGCGTGTGCGTGTGCGTGTGCGTGTGTGTGTGTGTGTGTGTGTGTGTAAATGCTGCATGACCTTCTCTCGTGTCTCGGCGGGATCATGCTGTTCAAATGGAGGCGGATTGATTAAGTTGACCTGAGTGTCGGTGGAAGGGAAGCGTTTCCTCCTTCACATGGAACGGCTCCATTGGAGAAATGAAGGCTCGATCTGAGACATCAACGGCAAATACACAAAACAGAGATAATCCAGTGTATCCAACTCGTGCCCACGTGCACATAGCTGGCTGCATTGAGGAGAAAAAAACACATACCATTTCATATGAGCGTCTATGATTGTTTTTATGTCACAGTTACTTTGTTTATGATAGTGTAAGAACACAACAACTATTTAAGGTCTCTGATTGCAACCAAATGTGCACACAAAATTGTCCTCTTAAGTAGTATCAACAAAAAATGTCTTGCATTGACATATAAGGTCCAGACTGAGATTTCTCCACAATATAACCTGGTTATGTTTTGGTTAGAAATATGATAGATATTCACTGCGGACTTCTTACTCGGTTCAGAGGAGAGATAGCTCAATTCAAAGCCCTCGCTCTTAACCACAGGGTTTCACTCAGGAAACATTACTACTGTCTACCTGTTTGCTTGTCCAGTGTAGTAATACGACACAACATTGATTTGGAATCATTGGGTAACATGACATGATAGTTATTGAAAAGACATGACACTTTTCAATTAAGAAATTGCTGAATTTTCACAAGAGGATATATATATATAATACAAAAATAATCCAATAAAAGAGGTGTGTCCTATTTTCCTGTGGATTTATATTATTTCCTCTCTTGCTTTGGAGTCATTAGGTCATTTGGTGAAGAAGCTATAGCCTGACAATCAAATACAAAGATGTGTATTTCTTTTGTCCAGGTTAGGAAAAACATCTGGTACATCCTTTTAATTAAAATAGCTATGCCTTGCTCTCCCAGTGTACTGATACAATGCTGCATTGATTTGGAAACTTTAAGTCACACGAGATAAAAAAAAGTGTATGAATATCAGCCATAAATACTTTGAATAATACTCATTTGAAACACAATTCCAGCCTGAAAAGCTAACTGTAAAATAACACAATAAATCCTACCATAGAAACCCTGTGGTAGGAGGGTAGGTGGTACTACACTGCAGGAAGCATTGAGGCAGAAAAATACAAACACCCACTCACACTGACAGATGACTCATTCACAAACTACAGTAAGGTAATCTTTGCATACACACTTTACACATTTCCTAACAGCACAATAACAAAGCCGCTGGTGAAAACAGATTTCTGACAATGGTGAAGAATGCTGGAAAAAAGGAAATTCCATTCAAATCTGTATATTTGCCAAAAGAAACTAAGGCATAATGATATTCTTATCTCCAGTATTCCCTCGTTTAAGTCCCTTTTTAAAGCGGTTTGAGATACCAGTAACCTTTGTCGGTGTTGTATCACCTGTGCCACTGGTCACCATTTCCACCATTAATCAGCAGCATCGAGGATTTCCAGACGTGGCGTCTAATCCCTCCTCAGTACCACATTATGGCAATCTAACCTCATCAAGATGAGTGGTCAAGGGCACATTGGAGGGGACATGTGAGATAGCAGCATATGCTTTATGTATTAGTATGCTAGTCAGGGCAAACAGCCGAGAGACTCCTCACAAAAAACGTGTGGATACAAATCTCCAGCAAGATGATCATTCATGTTTAAATTGAAACATCGCTGATAATGTTTCAATAATTACATTATGTTATGATGTGGAAAATCCTTTGACATATTGCCGCATTGTCCCAAAACCTAATTTCACCGTTTGAAAAACAGCCGTTCCCTGTTGGAGCGTGCGGCGCAGGTTGACTGATGCCTCCGTACATACCAGGATACGTGATTAGAGGCAGATTTATGGCCAGTAGTAACAATCTCCTGCAGGTACATTTATGGCCGACATAATGACGGCACACTCAGCTGAGCCCACAGTAAATCCAGGACATGGTCTTCCTCTGTCCTTGAGAATTCTGCTCTCTCCATAAGCAGGTGTACCCTAATGTGTTTAAAGTTGCAGTGTTCAATAACTGGGCCTGATGGATCCTTACTGTGATGTTTAAAGTCCTTCCTGTACGGGAGAATACCCTGCTATGGACTTTCAAATGAATGTAGTTTTCGAGAAGACACACGAGGATTACAGGATAAAATTAATCAGTATTTTCTTTTATCACCTTCTCCCCCATATGATTTACTGGATCATTCCACCTGGTTGAACTGGTCGAAACCAGACATATGCAACTGGGAATTACTGTTTCCCTTTTGTTAATGAAAATGTACATTATTTACTGATTCTTACCCATTTCCATGCATTATGGAAGCAATTTTTAAGACGAGTAATTCATCACCCCAAGTGTTTTTAGGTTCAATTTTTATAATTGCAAATTGATTTGAGAAGTATGCGCTGCATTATGTCATAACAATAACTTGCTAGGTAAAAAAAGAAAAAAGGTTAAAATGAATGCAGACTTGAAGTTAGCTTTAACACTTATTTCCCCCAAGTCAGCAGAGTGTTTTTCATACAGAAATAAATGGAGACTCCTGCAGCCAATATCAAAAATGAAATACAGCTACGTCTATGATGTCCAAATCTATTACCTGTAATTACAAGTCTTTAGTACTTGTGCTAAACCATGTAAAAACACAGGTACCATTGCAACCACTGCAGCTTCATTCAGAGACCCAAGACAAATCTTAGATATAAAAAACATTTAATGAATTTGTCATGAAACCAAATCATAGTACACCTTTGTGATTTGTTACTGAAAAGAGTCCCTGTATAATGTTAGCTTGGATAAATATGTGATCTGTGTGGGGATCCAGCAGCGTGGTCCTCTCTGAATCTGAAACACTATGAAGTGAAAGACCACCCGGGGTCATGGTGTTTTTGCCGTCTTGCTTCCACCCATCAGATCTGCTCAGCTGTGTGCAGACAGACTGGTGGGGGGGCGGAGGGGGGTTGGTTGGTCCTGCGACTGACCCATGACTTAACTGGCTGTCACAGAGAGTGAGAGGAGAAGCAGCTGTGGCTTGTGGCCCTCGGTCCAAGTGTCTGTCTGCATGTGAGGGACATAATAGTGTCACTGTTGGTGGTGCTAAAGAGCCCCTTTGTTGATGTTGAAGATCTTGACAGAGTGGTCGGCGCTGGCGCTGGCAAGCTGGACCCAGGAGCTCTCCTCCTCCTCCTCCTCTTCCTCCCTCTCTCCCTCACTCGCTCCGTCCTCCTCGTTCTCTCGCCCTGCTCGCCCGGCCCGGGGCCTCCAGCGGAGCCTCTTCACTGTCAGCGCGTGGCTTTGTCTGGGAAAGTTTGTGAAATGAAGGAAAAACAGGACAAAATCCAGACAAATACTACTACCTGCTACAAGTACTTTAGTGCAGCACCATCTCCAATTGTCTACTCCAAGATATGTAACACAATGTGAGCAACACAAATTGGGTATAGAGCTGATACTTAAAAACAACCAAAATAACTCTTTAATTTACTTCCTGAGCTGTACAGATGATGACTCACTCTCACATGTTGGACACACAGAAATACACACGACCACCTGTCGATGCCTCACCCCCTAACTGCTGCCCAGCTCAAAGGAACGCAGCCAATTACATTTAGCATCGTGCTGCATTTTTTTCTCCATAATACACTCAGCCATCAAACTGAAGCCACAGTTTTGTTACTGACACATTGTCATTTACATCTGCTGCCCATGGCCATTGAAGGCCTTTCAAAGTTTCAACTTCAGAGGCACTGTGTGTTGTGTGGTTGGTGTGTGTGTGTGTGTGTGTGTGTGTAAGGATACGAGATGTCTGTTCCTCCACAGTGTTTCCAGTCGTTCCCTCCAGCAGACCCCAGGTCAGGGCTCCACCTGTACAGCAAGATCCTGCCGCTCTCCAGCCCCACTGCAAGCAGGAAGCTGAGGAAGAAAGCAAAACACACAAAGTCAGCTTTATACATTTTACAAATTATAACAATCACTTCAAAATTGTTGTTATTCCTTTTTTCAGAGGTTCAGCCATTACAAATGTTCTAAGGTGCTATGAAACATACAATTACAAGTTTGCCATATTAAAAAGATAAAGAAATATAATTGTTGTGTGTGTGTGTGTGTGTGTGTACCTGTTATCAGAGCAGAGTGTGGGGCAGAAAGCCACAGCAGTAGCAGAATCTCCCACATCCAAGATGGAGGAACAGGGTTTGATCTCAGGAGACAGAGGAGCGTCTCCAGAGTCCTCTGACCCGCACGGCCCCCACACTATCACCTGGAGACACACACACACATACACACACAGACACACACAAACCTTTTATGAGCATTTAAAATGTAATAGTTGCTCTCTACAAAAAATGCAATCATTGCATCACCACTTCAATGTGCCACCATATCATCATAAAAACAAAGCCTGACCTTCTTGTCCCGACTGGATGTCACAAAGTATTTGCTGTCTGGGCTCCAGTCACATGACCAGATGATGCGGCTGTGTACGGCTGTGTCCTTCCCTGTGTGTGCATGTAGTGAGAACCGGGGCTCTGCATGGAAACAAACACAAACCAGTACAGGGATCAGAGAAAGAAGGAACTCACAAAAAAGCTTGAATCAGCCCCAACACAGCAGAGCTTTAATCACACTTCTCCGACACTTCCTCTTGATGACAGATGAGCGGGCAGTGAAAACTTTGTGTCGTGATTATTGTAGCATGACATCAGCATGTCTGATCCCTACCAACTGCTGTGTAGCAACAAAAGGCTCTCCCTGGCGACAAATAAACAACCAGACAAGACAGGGAACCTCGTTGCAGCCCTCCATTTCACTCACTTTTGGTTTATGACCTGCTGCTGTTTATTTCCCCAGCCTAAGTCATTTCAGACCCCAGATTAGTTTTCCCCAGGGAGCTTGTTTGTATGCTGGTGGCAGCCGCCTGTCTGCTTGTCTGCAGCAGTGCTCTCTCTCCACTCGCTCTCATACACACACACACACACACACATACACATACAACTGAGCCGCAAAACCACAGGGTCCCCACAAAGTCAGAGTTAACCACCGTGTCGTGTCTCTGTGCTCACAACACTCTCTGCAAAACGCTCCGTTTGTAGGTGTGGCGTTTGGGACACACAGGTGTTACAGCTCCTCTCATTAACACTCTCATCTGAGGACCTGGGGGGGGGGGTTGATGGGCTGTTCAGTGCGCAGAGATGAAGACCAGCGACAGACAAGGTTGGAGTAACAACAATACAAATATATCCCAGAAGATTAGAGAGCAGCACATTAAAAAGGATACAGATTTGATACAATGCGTCACAAAGAAAAAGGAGAGGGAGGAGAGGAAGGTAACAGGGTCTACATAATTTAGACGTCTGGGTGTGTGACCCCCGAGGAAGAGGAAGGGACGTGGTCAGATGAAAAGAAGAGACACAGAAGAGGTGAGAATGGAGGCAGGCGGTTTGTTTGATCAGCTCTGACTTCATTTAACCTTCCCTGGTCTGGACTGTGAGCCTGTGGGTGACAATCACCTTGAGTGATTCAGCAGCCAACCAGAACAGACGTGCCCACCCTCCAAAGACTCCCCTCCCTCCCTGTCTCACAAACAGCCTCCATGCCTCTGAGCGGAACCCTGTAGAGGCAGACAGAGTTCAGGGCTGCCTCTCCTCTGCCTGCGCCCGTTAGGACCCTCCTGCCAAAAGAGCTGTGAGACGGTTAGCAGGGAGGTAATCCTTGGGGCTTAAATGTCCTGTTCTGCTGACCTTGGAAGCAGGATCGGGTTATCTGTCGGAGTCGAGGTGCAGAGATTCTCTCACATAAACAAACTCTCCAGGAACACGCTCTTGTTTACAACACTGGGCCTGCAGGAGGTGAATTGAACGTGGGGACGAACAGATCCCATTCTTTCTTCACTGACTCAGGACATCAGAAGAACAAATCAGTGTTTGGGAGGTTTTTAACCGTTTTTATGTAATCAGAACAGACAAAGAAACCGTGTCTTATTGATCAAACTGGACCTAATTTATCAAATCTCTAAGAATTACAATTAAAGTGGACCTATCATGCTATATTTGACAAATATATTGTAGGGCCATACCTATATAAAACATGTCTGTGAAGTTTTTTTTTCAAAATACCAAACATATCATGCATTTCGCTCTATTTGCTCTTTTCCAGCCCTGTTTTTGCAAGGGCTGATTCTGTGACGTAGCTTTAATGCAAATGAGCTGCAGCTGACCACGCCCCCCTGCAGGAGAGGGGAGCGTGCTCTGATCAGCTGCTAGGCTCTCAGAAGAGGGGGAGAAAAAGAGAGGCTCTGTCCTCCGTGTTTTATTCTTATATGATTATATCGAGTCGTTATTCATTTGTTTTAAAGCTCAATAAATAACAAAGAAGACCTTTGACCGGCACTTTTCTAATTTTGTCCGGAAGATTTCAACTTTAACGGACATCTTGACCGGCGAAAGTAACTGAAACGGAAACTCTGCCGCACGGTCCCCTCGTTCCTTGGAAGAGGCGGAGAGGTGGGTGTTTGTCATCTGCTGGGGGACTAACCGGAGAGAATTACAGCGAGGGAGGGATTGCATTGAATTACAGCAGCAGGAGCAAACGCTTGCCTCGGGGAGGGAGAAAAAGAGCCAGAGCGTCCACAGCGGAGAATAAACAGAAGGGTAACCATGGTAACCATGCGCGGGAAGTCTTCTTCGCTGCTTTTGTGGCAGACTACAGCGCCACTTACAGGCCTGGCATATGTACTACAGCGTCTCCAGCGCTTTCGAGCGGTCTCTCATTCCCCTGATAGGTGGAGAGTTGCCCATATAGGCGGAGCACCCCTTTTCTGACGTCAGAACAATTCAAATCCGTATCAGCTCCGTTGCAGCCCCGTTTTTAGAGATTTGGGTATGGAGGAAAAGAGAGAGGGTTGTGTTTTCTGACACTTGGTGAGTTCCCTGACACACCGGGGACACATATTCATGTATACAAGATGTACAAAAGTGCATTTTGCATGATAGGTCCCCTTTAAGTGCTCGAATAAGAGAACTCCTAGTTCGAGCAAAGTGTAAGAGCAACATTTAATTGTTGTTTTCGAGTGATCAAATGATTAAAGAAATGCATGCTGAAAAAAAAAAAAGGGTTATTTCATTTGTGAAATTTCTAATAAACATCCAACTATAAAATATCCTAAGAATATTATACCATATAAGAAAAAACATATAAGAAAATGTCCGAAACTGAAACAAAAAGAGAACCGAACTTTAGCAGATAAAACATTCTCAGGCTGGGAGAGCAGGCAGATCAAAGAAATCCGATTATAAAAGACATTTCATAAATCATTTACATTGCGTGAAGTGAGTATGAGGTCGTTGTTGGTTCCAACATACATAATGAGAAGAAGATCCTTTTAAAAGTTAGAATCAAATACAAACGGTAGGCTATAATAAAAGAAGTCCAGCTCCACAGTAGTATTTAAAGATTGGCTCTAGATCTATGTGTCTCTCTCAATTGGATTCATTTAATTTCTCAGTCCATGTGGACACTGACAGCAGTGACCTTCCAGAAACAGATCTGTACCGCTAACCATTAATGTCACCCCAACTGAGTTAAGTCTGAAAAAAGTCAAAGGTCAAGCAAACGGACTAAAAAAAAGTGACAATCTTTCAAAATAAGGCTACAGAAAACAAGCCAACAGACAAGCCACTACACCACCACTCTGATTGTATTTCTTCAAAAATACGGGTTGCTTAGATCTAAAAATGTATTCACAGCATCGACAGTGTCTTTCTTCTTCCTGATCCGACATGATAGGTTTGCAAACACAGATTTGATGAGCTCCTGCAAATGAGCTTTCTGTGGAGCCCTCTATAATTATGAGGTTCAAAAGGTTTACAGGAAGGCATTTGTTGTATTCTGTGTAGTGTCGCACATTACAAATATCTCTGCACATACTATCCAAGTATAACGTGCAATAAAGAGTTTACTGTAAGTGTGTCATGAAGGGAAGTTGGTGGTGTTTTAATGGTGGTCAATTTACATAAATATGAAGAGAAAATGTGTTTTTAATTATTAATCTTCCTTTTTTAGCTCCTTTTTGGACCGGTTTCAATCAGCGCATCACTGCTTTGGCTCTTCTCAGGATTAATTAGGGGAGTCCTTCTAATCAGGCCAGCTTGACATAGAATTTGATTTGGAACAAATCTGCTCAGTGGGTTTACCTTATTTTAATTAATTTGTTTTAGGCGTGCTGGTGTTGTTTGCCATTTAGGCTCCAATATTGTCTCTTTGTTTTGAGATTCACTCAAACACATTTTTAATTAAGCTAAATGTATTGGCCACCACCATGCTGAAATGCTACCTCATGCTTAGCTGCACTGCAACATAACAACCCCTCATGATAGATCCTCTTATTGTCCACAACTCCTTCCTGTTTCTCACCTGGACTCTCAGCTGTGGGTGGGTTCTGTCTCCATAAAGACCAGGTGCGATCACGGGAAACAGCCAATAGGAGTTGAGCATCCGGGGAGAAGGCCATCTGGGTGACGGTGAGGGTGTGGCAGGGCAGCGTCTGCAGCTGGCGCCATGTCGCCGTGCTCCACAGCAGAACACCCGCATGCTCCGCTTTGGACGCCTGGAGAGAGGAGTTAGATCATAAAAAACACATTACTTTTAAAAAGCAGCTTGAGTTTTATTAGTTTTTGACTTTATCCTATCTTCTCTGTCTTTCTTCTTGCTTTTGACTTCCTCCTGAAAAACAATTTCTGTTTTAAAAAATGTACAAAATGAGCTTGCATGCCTGTTGGAAAATAAACAAGGTGTAGGAGGTGGGTTGAGGAATGGAGGATTGCCACAGCAGGGAATATAAAAGGAAACATAATTCAGAGGTGGGAAAGGAATAAAGCAAAGAGGTGAAAAGGAAAGCGAGAAGGACAGATGGAAAGAGGAGAAAGTGGATGCGAGAGGAAGAAAGAGAGATATTGTATGGCACAAAAAAACATATCTGTGATGGCTAATAGCTCTGTGTTTGTCTGCTTCAAGGTCAGGACATATTGGTACCATCAATACCTGACTGAGAGCAGCCTAACCCCGCTCTGTGTTAGTGTGGATATGAGCATGCAGAGTAAATATGTCATGATGCCCCTCCTCTCTGATCTAATGCCTGTTACCGAGTACGTGCTCTCTGGCCTCGCTCCGATCACACTGACCTTGCATGCAGATGCCACCAGCGCTCTGCCGCTGTCTGAGGCCAGGCAGAACATCTCAAATCCGTGGCCGTATCTGGAGGAGACGGAGGACAATCATAGAGACATTAATCACCAACAGGACGCAGGATAACAGCCGTTCGAAATATGTGAAGGACAGATGGGATGTGAAAGACAGACGAATGAAGGGAGGACGACAACAACAAAGACAACGCAGCGAGTGTGACAGCAAATTAAGTTTCCTGTTATTCCAAAGCGTCACCCCGACAAGCGCCTAGGTTTGAGCCATTGCCGCTCGCTGACAGGTAAATAAGCAGACAGAGTGTGAAATTAAAACACTGATTTGCAATGACTGGTCCTTTCCTGCTGACAGAGATGAACAATGATGATGCTGCGGCTAATCACCGGCAGCATAATTACTTTTAGCTTGCCGACTATCACCTGCTTGTTTCCAAATGTCAACAAAGGGAAATCACAGCCTGGAAGTTCCTCCCCATCTACGAAGCGTTGCAGCAATTTAGCCCCAACGCCGAGTGTATTATTTATGCCACAAAAATAATTCAGCCACTTACTCATTTTAATGTTTCTATTATGCACTAAATGATTCAGGGGGCAGAAGCCAAATGGAGGTAAAAGAAAAGGCACAATGCTCCACACCTCGAATAAACCACCGCGCCATATGTTATGTTTATAGCGAATTGACAGGGAAATAGATTTAGCATTGGCCACAAATGGAGGCAATATATTCAGCCTAGAGAAGAGGCTCATGGGATGGCAGGAAGCTGGATTCTGATTGGCTGATACAAGGAAGGAGAGAACCAGGGCTTTGTGAACTCCATCATTTTCAGTGAGAATAAACCCTTTGGGTAAAAAACACAATTCCATCTGGAAATGCTGCTTCATTAAGAGTGATACAAAAAACATGATGTCTTCTAGGAAAGGGAAGTATATATATAAAGTAAATCTGTAGTCGAGGTTGTTTTACGTCTCAGGATATTGTTTGTTCCAGCAGGTTACCAAGCTGCTGCTAGCAGAGAGACATTTGGATACTCACAGTTTCTGGACCTCAGGCCACAGTGTGTTCTGGAGAAGATGATCCTCTGGTGGGGGCTCTACACACACGCACACGCACATAAAACAGACACACAGTTAACTCCAAACCCTTACATAACTATCATTTGGCAGGCCGTGACAACTGTGCCTTTTTAAAATTCAAATACAAGCAGTTTCCAATTTATAAAATGAGGATTACACCAAAGTAGCTATTATAATTTCCCTTTTCTAAATCCCTGCACCAAAAGTGCGACAGATAGGATCCTGAATGTGTGTATGTGACAGGCTTACAAATCAAAGAAGAAGAAAGAGAAGACAAACGAGACAGAGTGAACTAAAGACTACATGGTGCACCTAGAACACGATTAATAGCATGAAGACAATGTCCCCTCACATTTATATACACTCTTTTAGCATTTAGCTTGCATGAAATCTTCAGCCCTGGAACTTGACGCCTTTTGCCAAAAAAGATTTTGAAACAGCAGCAGCTTTTATCTGAGATCGTAACGGCTGTTGGCTTTGAGGTGGACCAAATCTAGCCGGTGCCAATCCTCTCTGCACACGTCTCTGTGCTGCATATAACCGAGAGCTACACTCGTTGTGTTTTTCTTGTTGGTCATCGGCTTCCCAAATTGCCTAATTATTAATCTGTCTCCTTGCCTGCGGAAGCCAATCAAACGAGGGAAAATGCATTGTTAACAACAGTCTCCGCACTTGGTTGCTCCCTCCATAGCCCGGGGTCATCGATACTTAAACTTTGCAATCACATAAGCCTGCTTTCTAATTAGCATTGCAGATTATGAGTGGCTTCAATCATGCTGATGACAGCACTCGACACCGTCTAGCCCAGGGGTTTTAAAGAGCTACGTTTTCTCTATTTGACAATCCATTTCCCATCTGCTACTTTCATCCACTAGTTTATCTATCCTGCATTTGTTTCTTGTACTCTCCTTCCTCCATGTACCTCTGTGTCCTTGATACATGTATACATTCAATGCCCTTCCCGTTCGAAATAATCTTATTTTAGGAGAAAATTGAGTTTCAAGCATCAGTTTGCGCGTACAACTTTAAAGCAGATGCGTGTCTCTGAAGTTGGCGTAAAGAAGTGGATATCTTTGCCGAATGATTTAAAGGGCTGTAAGAACATTTTTATGTTTAAGAAAATTTATAAAGAAAGCGTTATTAGACCGTATGAAGTTGACTTTTGATTGTTTTCGGGTTTTATGTTTCAGTATTTGTAAGCAACTGTGACTGAAAGAATATTGCTTTTATTTTACTTTTTTATGATTATTTCCTTTTTTTCTTTTTTTAAGAAGGGGCAGGTCAAATAAGATTTTATTCTCCCTGCTCCTTTCTACCATGCACTATAAAAAATAAAAATAAAACAGTATAAGTGTACATTTTTTTGTCATGCCATGTGTTGAATAAACAAATAAATTACATTTCATTTGAGTTTTTTTTTTAAATTATGTTCTTTACTTCTACTCACGCTTACAGACACCTGCTGTAATACCATCGACCTCCAGCAGACCTCAGGCATTGTGGGAGTATAGCATGGCGAGAGCCCCAAATGACTAACTGTCCGTCTGGCCGCTCATAATTGTCTCTTATAAGAACATCTAGCGACAGGCTGGCTGGAAATCTTATATTGTGAGCTGATTGAGGCTGCTGAGTGGAGGGCGATGCAGAATATGAATCAGGCTATCGGACTGTGGAGGAGACAGGGATGCATTTCGGCTAGAAAACTATTTATCAAGGAGGTTTAAATGAAATGAGGGTTTGCTGCGAAATCTCAGAAATGACCTTGTTGTGCTGGAAAAACACTTGGTTGAGAGTGTTGTTTTTGCAGTACCTGTCATGATGAGTGGGTTGAAGTAAGACTCAGACTGGTATTGATCAGATACACTGTTGAACTCCCCTTCGTTGCTTTTGTGGGCAAGGTCACCTGTAGAACAATGTGACACATCTGTAAATAAGTTGTAACATTTATATATTACACTACATCATACGAGCTAAAAAAAATACAAACAACATTTGATTTAAATAAGACCCAGAGCTACCGTTTGGAGCTCAGATCAAACTTTAGGATACAAAAAAAAAGGGCAAAAGTAAGCAAGTTCTTACCCTGAAATACGGCCTTGTTGGACAGACCCAAGGCAGGTGTGCTGGCTCCTTCTGGAAGGTTGGCAGCGTCCTGACAAGATGAATGAACGGACAGAGAGACAAACACATCAATAACAATGTAGGGGTGGGAGATCCACTCAGCACATTTTACAGTTGTTAATCAAAGTGAAAGAGAGAGAACTGATCTTTGGAGAGAGGGCAAACATAGTTCTTGACTATTTCTACGCGAGTGAAGATAACTTGAATATATAATGATGGTAATTTCATTCGACACTCACACTGGATGTCAACAGCTTTTCTTTTGACGTCCCAGAGATGTTAGCGAAGTTTTCCACAAAGTTTCGAGGTGCTTGAAACACTCGCAGGACCTTCTCATCGGCTCCCGACACAAACTGAAACCTTCCCACCATGGCCAGACACTGCATGTCGTATCCATGGATCTGCGGCCGGGAGATTTCATGCCAGGTTTCCTGCAGGGTGAATAAGGCATGAGAATATATAGGAAAGATGCAAATCTGGACACGGGGATCGCAACACGCTGCATGGGGTTGTGCCAGCATTTCATTTTATGCCTGATGTTGTGGAACAGGATTTCTGGGCCCTAAATCCAGGCGTTTGCAACCAAGTTAAAAACTAAATTGATTATCCAGTTCATATGAAAACAATTCTTTTCAGCTTATGTTGCAAACTAAACGCAATGACCAGATTTCCTTAGATTTCCTAAACTGGATTCTTCCATAATGTAAAAAAATGTAAAAAAACACCATCATGTTTCTGCATTTCATCTGGATTTTAATTTAAGGGGAAGTAAGAAGTGGGCGGATTCTGAGGAACTATTCATGCGATCAATCAATCCCCATGTCTAAAGCCTCGATTCCTTCTTTAAAAAATAAATCACTTCCAAGAAACTCGTATTATTAAGTCATAACCTACCAAAATTCAATCAGGGATAGGAGCCTAAACATATTTTAGAAAACTTCAGCAAGTAGAATACATATTAGGTGGAGACTACATCCCACAAAGGTTAACACAGCTGTTAAAGGAGAGCAGCATACTAAGTGACTATTGCTCACAGGAGAGAGGAAGAAATAGAGAGGCCTGAATCCTTAGGTCGACATGTTGAGGCCAGGTGTGTGAAACCTGTCTTTATATCGTCTCAGGATGAATAAAGAAATGTGGAATGGCTCTTCGTCAGAACTACAACTTCATTTTATAAAGAGGAAAATCACCAGTAGCAGTGTTTACTCCAATAGAGAACCACAGTGACGCGTCCTAAAACCCGGAAGTAAACTCCTTCCGGTTCCTTCGTCAAAAACCAATGCAATTTCTCCATAGGATTTTGGAAAATAGCTCGAAATAAGGTCTGTGGTTGACACACATTTAAGAAAGGGATCACGTTTTGTTCAGCCGGATAATCTCCACATGTCTACCCTACTTTTATAATTTTTGAATCATAAATCTAGTCGCCAGAAGCAAAATGCTAACGTTATGCTATAAACGAACTACAGCGGGGTCGCTGCTTCAACGTCACAACTTAAGATCCATATTCAAAAATACAGATTCTAAATGGTACAAGTTGAAGCGTTTGTTTTAACAGTTTGCAAGAGCACAGGTACTTGCTTTCAAGCAGAACAGGGCAAACAAACTTAGCGGGAGTGTTTACGTGTTCGGTGTAATGGCGTAAAATGGCCTCGACAACTTCTGTAGTCCTATTCAGCCACTTGTTAACAACCATCGTTTTTCAGACACGTAAACTCTTCAGAAATCACCAGCGGGGTCACTGCTGATATATTTAATGTCGTAGAACAAAACGTGATCTGTCTCTTCAAGTTGTGTCAAACACAGACCTTATTTCGAGCTATTTTCCAAAATCCTATGGAGAAATTGCATTGCTTTTTGTCGAAGGAACCGGAAGTGGTAAAAATGCTAACTTACTTCCGGGTTTTAGGACGCGTCACTGCGGTTCTCTATTGTTTTAATGTTTATTTTTCTTTAATGAAAATAAACTGTGATGTGTGCGTTAGATTAACAATCCTTATAACCTTATAACACCGTATAAAGTGAAGTATAAGATAGTATTCATCCTGTGAGATTGAGCTGTGCTGTTTATACCAGAGTGAGACTCTCGTTAATATCTTTAGGTGCATTAGGACTGTGGGTAATGTTGCATCACGACACAGGACTGCCTTATGGTCCTATTAGATGTATTTGCATCAATGTGATAAAATATTAGTATACTTACCATCTGGTTATTTAAATCAAAATCCTAATGATGCACTAAAACATTTAAAAATACGGTTTAATTACAGTCAGTCTCTTTTTTCATTTACAGGATATTTGTACCTGTTTATCATCTTGTTTCCTCCATGGGGTGAAGAGTCTGGTGGTCTGGTCCGAGCCCACGCTGAGGATGAACTCCCCCTCAGGGTCCCAGCTCAGGTCCTGGACCGCATTAAAGTGGCCCGATATCACAACCCCAGGCCTCCATTGTCCCTGTCAGACAGCATTGCATTGGTCAGTTAACACGTTTCAAATGATTTCTTGTGTCAATTCCCTTTAACATAAGCATCATTTCCATAATTAGAATGACACTACGGGAGAGAGGGTGATAAATAATGAATGTGTTGCTGAGTGAAAAGACAATCTCTATTTGAAACTTTATTAACACCTTCAGGTATGTGCTGAACTTTAAACTGACATTTTGATCCGGCGTAATTGAAATGCAGTTATCTCTGAACCTTATGTTGCGAATAAAACGTCTCGGTGAAGCAATGCTCTAACACTGAATATTATGTCAAACACATTATAATAACAAGGATTGTCTTCAAATAACAGAAATGCTGGCGTTTATACATTTGAAAGGTTAAGAGTAAAAGCGACACACCTTTTCATCTTGGTCTTTGCACCAGAGATGTAGCGCTCCATGAAAAGCATGAGCAGCGATCATGGAGCCATCTGGACTCATCTGGCAGCCGTAGAAACCCAGAGTGTTGCCACCAACCTCCCCAACACGCACCTGATGTGGAAGAAAAACATGGTGTAGGGATGATCATTACAGACCAGTGATTCAACTCGGATGTCTTTTTAGAAACACGTGTATGTGACATCAGGTGGGGGAGAAACATTTGCTTTCTGGTTCGGGTCACTGACTCGCCACAGATGAAGATAAAAGACATTGAGGTGCATGAACTGCCACATATGGAGAAAAAGCTGCTGAAATAATTAGGCTATTTCTGACATTTTTCTCCTTTCATCCTATATGAGATTCAGACACACGCAGTATATAGCCGAGTTGCTCTGTCAAACACCTGGGTTTTGTGTAAATATAAAGGTTTAGATGCATAGAAGTAGTGAGGGGAAAGAGTTTTCAAATCTGTCGTCAGTCTCCCTACAAGACATATTAACTAACAGCTCCCACAATGGAAGAAGAAAACTGAAATTAAGCTGACAAGTCAAACGATAAATAATGCATAATGGGACTGATTCGAGCTCAATAAACTGTGTTGCTTTTTCTTAGAAAATACATTTGTTTAATACAGAATGAAAGCAATTGCCGAGCAGCATATCACACTGAACAAATAATGATGAAAAATGGCGACGCCTGAGAACCCAGAAGGATTTACATAAATTGGATTTGGGTGAGAGCTTGTGACCCCTGCGTCACGCTCGTAGGACAGATCACACAGACAGTGAAGGGTCCGCGGACACGGAGCACCCATGGGGGCTGAGCTGCCACTGAAAAACAATCCATATTAAAAACTCATAATCACTGCCTCAGAAAGATGCTAGAAATAATAATCACTTCTAAAAGGATTCTGACCGACTGTCTAGACTCAGTTTTGTAATGAATTTTGAGGATTCAAATCATTAGATGGGGCATGAAGCGCGTTTTGGTTTAAGTGCAGTTACCAATTACACTGACAAAAAGAAAAATCACTTGTTTAAACGGTGGAGGTCACTGTAACTCCTTAAAAGTGTATTTTTCCAAAACAGGGAGCAAAGAGGAAAATAACAAAACAAGGCATTTAACTGAACGAGGCAATTACAACTACAAGTTCTACAAATTAAAAAACGTAATTATATTCTGTATCAATTCAAGCTTTCATTGACATTTATTTCTTTACTGAACAGAAATGACATACTAAAATGAAGAAAGCAATATTAATACCTCATCCCGTTGCTTGCGTAACCCGTACGATTCAATGCAGGATTATGGCACTAGACGAAAATAACTTGAAACAATGTGGAAATTAATCCACAGTAATTCTGGTATAAGCAACGGAGAGATGTTCTAACCATTAGCCGTCAATATTTTCAACTGCAAGTGGCTTGTGCGGGACGAAATGAGCTTCATCCCTGAACGATAAAAGGACAAGAGAGGAAGTCTAGACGTGTGCATTGTTCGCAGAGACATTTATGTTCACATAACTTTATTCCTGTCTAGTCGCCATTGTGAGTTTATTCTATAACCCTTAACCAGTCGAAGAAAAACTATGTTCCCAAGGACTTTAAGAGAATTCTATTGACCAGGCCAACTTCTCACGGAGGAATTCAAACAATTAAAAGCTTTATCGGGCCCTGAGGCCTTGGAGGTAAACGGGGCCCAGAGGGGAGATCTATCCAAATCGATAGCAGCAGAAACAACCCCAGAGAGCGCTCCACTGCTCCCTCAGCACCACTGGAGTCTGTATCCAGATACGGCTACATGATATCTTCTCCATCTTTAATTAGCTTGTGCCTTAAATGATATGGACATTGGCTGTGAGGACATTTGAGAAGTGCTAAATTCACACTTGAATGATTCAAATCTGTACAGCTTAGCGTGTTATCTTTGCAGCCGTCATCGCAGGAGCAACCCACGAGAACACATGTGCATCAATGACATGTTAAACAAACAGGATGGATGATACACACACAAACACACACACACACATATCTTGGCTATGTCTACTGTATGTGGCAGCAAAGTGGAGTCCTCCATCATCCGGCCTTCTTAGGGAGCTTGCGTTGGTCATCAATGACCTTCAAAATAACGCTTGTCTGCAGGCTCAAACACAGCGGAACTAATGGCAGCGATAAAGACACGCCTTCACATTGAATGGCACGATCCTGCAGCCATTCAGAGAGAGAAGCAGGCAGGTAGAAACATAGACGGTGAGATTGAGAGAGAACGAGATGCAACATTAAGCAGATTGATTTTAAAATTCTGCACACAAGAGTCTGCCGTAAATCATTCAAAAACTCACAGAGGCAAAAAGCCGTCATCTGTCTTGTTTACGACTGGGGGAACAATATGGATGCACTATGTGTCTTATCGCTGGCCAGCGGGGGTATGGGGGAGGAAAAGAACAAGGACAGAAAAAGGCGTATATATCATTATTTGAAGGAGAGAAACAGGGAGATGGCTGCAGAATGAGTTTAACTGGGAAAACCCGTACAGACAGGTTTTCAAACTTGACACTGAGACATATTCTCCTTCACTTAAAGGGGACCTATCATGCAAAATGCACTTTTGTACGTCTTTTATACATGAATATGTGTCCCCGGTGTTCCAGGGAACTCACCAAGTGTCAGAAAACACAACCCTCTCTATTTTCCTCCATACCCAAATCTCTAAAAAAGGGGCTGCAACGGATCTGATAAAAACTGATCCAGATTTGAACACTGTCCTGACGTCAGGACAGTGGCGCTACGGCTATTGGGCCAACTCCACCAATCAGGAGGAGACAGCCACGGCCATTGCCGTTCGAAAGCGCTGGAGACGCTGTAGTACATATGCCAGGCCTGTAGATGGTGCTGTTCTCACAGAATCTGCCCTTGCAAAAACAGAGCTAGAAATTGTCAAATTGAGCAAAATGAGGCATGGCTAAAATGCATGATCTGTTTGGTATTTTGAAAAAGAAAAAGTATAAATATGCCTTATATAGGTATGGTCCTACACTATATTATTCAAATATAGCATGATAGGTCCACTTTAAATGTCTCCTGATAAGATGTAGAACATAATTAAAGACAGCGAATACGAATTAAATTAATCTGTTAAACTGTTTATATCAAATTATCCTCACATTTGAATGCAAGAAGCATCAAATGTCTTGTGTTAGGCTCGATATACGTCTTACTATAGCCTGGTTCCAGACCACTAGAGTGCTGTCCACTTCTCTAATTGTTTTCAGCAATTACTGAATGTAACAGTCTCCAACACTAATGAGAGCCGTCAGAATGAACTAAATCATTACTAGGTGCTAAAGTAAAAACAATGCTCTAAAGACGGATGTGCAGTCAAGTTATAATTCTCTGTGTTTTTTGTCTATACAAGTATTTTATTCATAGTTCAAGTTTATCAATAACAGTAGGTTAGATGGATTTTCTTTCCTCTATTTTAGCGAAACATTAAATCTATCCTATATCAAATTTTCTAAGGGTTACCATCAAATAGCAACCCTCTTGAAATCTTTGCTGACCTCATGGTGTAGATGCTCTCAAGGACAAAGTGATTTCCTTGTTGGGTGTGGTTACAGATCCAACAAAGCAAACTTCTGACCACACCCAGTGGGGAAGTTGGGTGTGGTCAGAGATGAATTGGAACTGTAAATCAGAGAGGGCAGCTAAAAACAATATTTTATTTTAGTGGATAATTGATCTGCCATGCGGCCAAGTGTCACTTAAGGGGAGTACACAAGGCGAGGTCTGAAAATAGGTTATCCCTCAAACACACACACACACACACTGACAGGTCCCTGCAGGCACTGTAGCGGCCCGCTGCGACAGGTCCCTGCAGGCCCTGTAGCGGCCCGCTGCGGTCAGTCTGAGATGTTAATTACCAGTGTGTCTCGTTAGTGAGATGTGCTTTACGCAGTGGTGGGCCCCGGCCACCCCACTGCTAACCCTGCTCTCCATTAAATCTCACCAATTACTCTAATCAGTGTGAGGAAGTGGAGCACTACTTTGTTAAAAAGAAAACGGCTAATTAGGACACACATGGCCGGTCAGTTAGCACTGTGGAATCTGCTCTGCCAATAACGTTAACGTCCCGTACAAAAGCCTTTGTGAGGCCTTTTCAAGCTTCAGAGGTCAGGCTTTGCAAGCAGGCAACCTGATTGTTCAAGTTACACAAAAAAATCAGGTGTGAAGGAACAGAAAAAGAGGAGCACTGTCACTTTCAACAAAAAGGCTATTTCAGGTAAGGGGTTACTTTTATTTTTTCTTGGCTTAAAGAAGAAAGGCCTGAGCAGTGGATGGAGATTGGGCACAGCAGACATGATTTCAAATGCCCACTGCTGCTTTTCATTTCCACTGACCACCTTTGTCTAGATATACTAAGAAGAAGACTGAGAGGACTATGTGACACTGGCTTCAGGCTCTAATCATCGTCCCTTTGTTGAGAGGAGAATCAAGACTTTTCTGGTTGCTTTTTTCTTTGGTCTTTGTTGCTCGTCACTGTGGATGCGAATGATGAGATCAAAGGCGCTAAAATGTAACAGATCGAGTATGGAAAATCACTTCAGAGTGTGATCACACACAAGGTGCCTGCCATAGTGAAGTGAGCCAATTTCAGTGCAATGGGAAGGATGTATGTATTTCTTTTGGAGCCTGTGTGCACAATGAGATACATTCTGCATGCGTGAAACTATGTGTCTGACAATTTTGCAAGCCTGTTCATGTTTCTGCCTCTCTGACAGGTATGTTCAAAGGTATTCTAAGGTAATCCTGACTCACCTGAGAAGTTATCGTAGTCAAAAAAAGAAAAACTGTGGGACAGATGGGAAAAAAGGCTTTTTCTTCACCATCCACACTTGTGTTAAATTTAGCCACATTCTGGCACAACAGCAGCTGTGTGGAGCTCAGAGAGACGAGGTGGAGGGGAGCGAGAGGAAAGCAGGAGAGGGAGAGAATGTGAGAGAGGGAGACGAGACAGGAGGAGAGAAGGGAAGGCAAGGGGTGGACAAAAAGACTAAGTGAAATGAGTGAAGGCGGAATGGGGAGTCAACGTTAAAAGACAGATCATGGGGTGAAAAAATAATAAGGAAAAAGGGGTTGCAGGCAGAGGCTATGGTATGTCTTCCATTGGACACATAGGATTTGTTGGGGAATGGGCCGTAAAACAGGGGGTTCAGTGTGAGTGAGTGATGGAGGGGAAGATGGGGGAGGACAACCTTGGCTTGTCTAAACTCACAGTGGTGCGCCAGGCTCAACGCTTCTTCATCACTGTCTATCACTTCTATTCCTGACACCTCAATGTCAGGGAGAGTGGAGACCGACGCAGGGGCCCTGAGAGCAGGAGAGAGAATACTGCGGGGGGCTCAAACGCTTGGATCATGTCAAGAGCTGCTGACAGGAAAACTAGCAGAAAAGGGATTGGTGTGTAGGTCTGTGTGCAAACCCTGTGTTCCCTGCAGAGAGTGATTGATACCATGTATGTGTGTGTGAAGGCGCTGTATATCTGCATACACCCTCCTTGAGCTCAAGACAACACTCACCTGCTCCACCCAGACTCCAGACCCCTACCTCAGGAGCCAGATATCATGGTTTTGTCCATAGAGGCAGAGAGCAGACTGAGAGGCTGTTGCCGCTCTCCACCTGCAGGGGGAGACAAATAGACACTTATAGGAGCAGCTTGCAGTTAATAATGGTCTACAGACAACAGTCAATTATTAGGCTAGTGGTGTAGGAGCCAATTAACGCACCTGGTATAAAGGTAGTAAACAATGTTTGTGGATTGGGGTTCAGCCGGAAGGCCAAACAGATTTGAACACACACACACACACACACACACACACACACACACACACACACACACACACACACACACACACACACACACAAACACACACACACACACACACACACACCACCACACACACACACACACAACACACACACACACACACACACACACACACACACACACACACACACACACACACACACACACACACACACACACACACACACCACACACAACACACACACACACACCCACACACACACACACACACACACACACACACACACACACACACACACACACACACACACACACAACACACACACACACACACACACACACACACACACACACACACACACACACACACTGAGGTAAAGTATGGCTGCCTATTGTGGTGTCAATTTTGTATGGTGATGGACAACACTACGAGAGAAACAATGGACTCTGTGTTAAACTGCAAACTTTGTACCAGACATTTATTGACCTGACAAGTAAAGTGTGTGTCAATTATGTAAGAAAGCGGATCTTAAAAGCGTTGGCTTGTGATATTCTATGACATATTTTTAAGGTTGTACAGAAATCCTCATCATGGTTTTTGTCTCTATAACGTATAAAAGTCGGTAGCATGTTAAGGATGTCTGCCTGCTCTGATGCAACAAATCAAGTGATTCCTACATGTGTTAACAGGTCAAAATTGACCATTAAAAAGCAAAGTTGCTTCCGTTTACTGGTATTCCCAAACACATTGGGGGCTGCATGCAAGAGATAATAATAATAACAATAGCTTGCATTTATATAGCGCCTTTCAAGGGACCCAAGGTCGCTTTACAAATAATAGGGCAAAAACAAACATAACAAAACAAAAGTCAGACAGACAAAACAACAGATCGATTGGTGGCCGAAAGCCTTGGCAAACAGATGGGACTTGAGGGCCCTTTTGAAGGCGTCGAGTGTGGGGATGTTGCGAATCTCCGCAGGGAGAGCGTTCCAGAGGGTGGGGGCTGCCACACTGAAGGCTCTGTCCCCGAAGGTTCGCAGTTTGGTGCGGGGGGTGGTAAGCAGGCCAGAGTCTGAAGACCGCAGGTTCCGGGGTGCAGGCATGTGGGTGAAGGATGTCCGATAGGTACTGGGGGGGCAAGGGCATGGAGGGACTTGTAGGTAAGGAGGAGTACTTTGTAGGATATACGGAACTTGACCGGCAACCAGTGTAGGTGGATGAGGGTGGGAGTGATGTGCTGCCACGGCTTTGTGTGTGTGAGTACCCTAGCAGCACAGTTTTGGACATACTGGAGCCTGTCCAGGTTTTTTTTGGGAACCCCGAACAGGACACCATTGCAGTAGTCCAAGCGGGTGGTGACAAATGCATGCACTAGGGTTTCGGCAACCGACTCCGAGAGTGACGGTCGGAGTCTGGCAATGTTCCTCAGGTGGAAAAAGGCCGAGATCAATTTATGTAGAGATCAATTTGTATAAGGATGCATGGTATCATATTTTAACAATTATAATCTATGCTTAATGATGATAGCATTTTAGTTTTTAAAGATGGCAAACAAATGTAATGTCAATAATAGGCAAATTATTGCGACTGGATATGCCCTCATGATTAAGTAATTTCACTTACTTGTGTGTCTAGACATAATGATCTTGGATGTATACAGAAGCTGTCTGAAGTGATCTTGATGTAATAAGCTTTTAAGGCAAGCAGAGTTTAAAGAGAAGATTTAGCACATCCATTAGGCTTTTCCCTTGAGAGCTAATTAAGCAAACACCTTTTTTGTCTTTTTTTCTTTGAAATTGTCACTGTCTTGTGCTGCTTTTTGTAAACAACAGCAGTGCAGGACAGAGGGAGAGAAACAGCATCTCTCTGTTTAGCATGCAAGAAAATCCATTTACTTTCACAGGCTGGTGAAAGCAAATAAGTGACTGAAATGTTTAGAGGTAAGTACCGTATGGCCAACTCTGAGACTTTGATTTAATTTGACACAAACACCAAGAGATTTCTGCAGGAACCTACTGCTAATTATCTGAAACTTCGTAAGTATTGACTGATCCCTTCCCTGGTTGCTCATCAAGGTACCTTTGTAGACAGGAGGCTGCCAGTGGACTCCATAGACCCAGTTCTCATGTCCAGCCAGGACTGTCTCAAGAGTCACAGCAAACACCGAGGACACATCTGGAGCGGGAACAGAGGACAGATCATGGTATTGGTTTTAAACAATGAACAGGAGAGAAGCAGCTGATACTAAAAAGGTGAACTTTTTTGTGGCCAACTACAGAATATGTAGTTCGAAACATTCCATGAAATATAAAATAAGTCATTGTTACACACAAACTTGTTCTTTATAGAAGTCGGTAACCACCGTGTGCAATTATATCATCAAAAAATGAGCCTACTCATTTGGTTAATTAGCTCCATTTTTATAAATCAAGCATGTGTGGCCCGCTCACCTTTCTCCCTCACTTCAAAAACGTCCTCTTTCATTTTGATGGTGTGATCGTCCTCTGTGTGGGCGTCTGTCCCAGACTTGGCACACAGCCTCCACACTCTGATGAGGCAGTCCTGGGAACAGCTGGCTAATAGCAGCTCTCCACCTGAACGAGACAAAGAGAGAACATGAAAACCTTGCTCCACTGAAAGACATTTTCTATCAGCTCTTAAAATACCCTTCCCTATAGCACTGAATGTACCCTAATGCCTTTGAAATACTTACACCCCTGTGTTTTATCAAGTATTCATCTTAAAAAACTGTTTATATAGGAAAAAATGACAAAGACCGTGAGTATTAAAGGTGGGGTAGGTAATTTTGGAGAAACCAGCTCGAGTGCGCTAGAATTTGAAAATACACAGCCGAAAGAAATCTGCCACTTCCTTACAGAGCCCCTCCTCCAACACACACGAACGCGCACATGACCAATGAGGGCATGAGATAAGTTTGTGCACAGATGGAAGGCTGACAGGCAGGTAGGCCATCCAGTTATTTTAGCCGGGCCGGCTAAAATGATTGGTCGTGCTTTTTACAGTACTACAGCTTCCACAGATGACATTTTTTTATGGATTTTTTGTCAAAGCACTTAAGATATTCATTGCTATCGGGATGTTAAGAGCATTCCATGGAATATAACAAAAAGTGTATCTCGAGCCGGTTTCTCAAACTTACCTACCCCACCTTTAAGTAGGAAGAATATACTACAGGATTGAAAAAATAAATAATAAATGTTAAAGGGGACCTATCATGCAAAATGCACTTTTGTACGTCTTTTATACATGAATATGTGTCCCCGGTGTTCCAGGGAACTCACCAAGTGTCAGAAAACACAACCCTCTCTATTTTCCTCCATACCCAAATCTCTAAAAAAGGGGCTGCAACGGATCTGATAAAAACTGATCCAGATTTGAACACTGTCCTGACGTCAGGACGGTGGCGCTACGGCTATTGGGCCAACTCTCCACCTATCAGGGGAATGTGGGGTTGGGCCACGGCCGGCCATTGCCGCTCGAAAGCGCTGGAGTACATATGCCAGGCCTGTAAGTGGCGCTGTAGTCTGCCACAAAAGCAGCGAAGAAGACTTCCCGCGCATGGTTACCATGGTTACCCTTCTGTTTATTCTCCGCTGTGGCTCTTTTTCTCCCTCCCCGAGGCAAGCGTTTGCTCCCGCTGCTGTAATTCAATGCAATCCCTCCCCGTCGAGGCAAGCACTGTAATTCTCTCCGGTTAGTCCACCAGCAGATGACAAACACCCACCTCTCCGCCTCTTCCAAGGAACGAGGGGACCGTGCGGCAGAGTTTCAGTTAGGTTTTTTTTCGCCGGTCAAGATGTCCGTTAAAGTTTAAATCTTCCGGACAAAATTTGAAAAGTGCCGGTCAAAGGTCTTCTTTGTTATTTATTGAGCTTTAAAACAAATGAATAACGACTCTATATAATAATATAATAAAACACGGAGGACGGAGATCTCCCCCCTCTTCTGACAGCCCAGCAGCTGATCAGAGCACGCTCCCCTCTTCTGCAGGGGGGCGTGGTCAGCTGCAGCTCACAGAATCAGCCCCCTGCAAAAACAGGGCTGGAAAAAGAGCAAATGGAGCGAAATGAGGCATGGCTAAAATGCAGGATCTGTTTGGTATTTTGAAAAAACAACTATATTTATATACTTTATATAGGTATGGCCCTACAATATATTGTTCAAATATAGCATGATAGGTCCACTTTAAATAAAACCCTCCATGCCTACAAATGAACCAAAGCAGGTACAACCCTGTACAACAACTACATCATAGCATACACTTAAAATCATTTACCAATACATAACAGTCTAATTTCATTATGACTTAAATTGTTTTCATTTATTTGGTGCTAAAAAACAAATTTCTAGCTCAGTAATGATCCGAGGAGTTTCAAGGGATAAAAACTCCTGTGAGTGTGTGTGGTGAGACATTTTTTGTTGTTTTTTTTTTTTTAATAAAATGATGAATAATGAAGTGATGTTGCAACATTTAGAACTGAGCCTAATGACCAACTTTCCTGACTTTGGCTCCAACTTTAGTTTTCCGGTCTGTAATGAGCATTAAAGCCTGACCTAGCACATCGATAGAGGCTCCTGTTGTCTTCAATAGTTTTTTAGATCTGTTATCGAGGCATTTTAGAAGAACGCTACTGACAGTGACATGGCCAGCGAGACAGCAAGAGTACCAGACAAATATAAACAGACAGGTGGTAAACAAAGCACAAGCCACTATCTCTGAGTGCTCCCGTCTGTCACATTATGCGCTTCAGGTTTAGTCCAATGGCCACTGGCCCAGTTTTGCCTCTGCCAAGATAAACAGACATATTATAAATTCCTCCGTTGCCACCACCTAATGCCTTCTAAATGCTGGGAGAGCTAGGAGTAAGGCCATAGTTGTTTGTCGATCATTTAGTAATGATATTGATGATACATTTTGGTACCGGGCTGAAATTCTGCCAAAACAGACCGCATTAGTCATTTTCTCCAGCCTGTCGGAGTAGTTTTGATACTTTTGACCATATAAATTACCCATTGCCAACAAATCGAGTTGAAACTTTCACTTAAACTTTAGAGTTTTTCTTTGTTGATTCGATTTTCAAAAAAACCTTTATCTGCGCCATGATAAAGCCCCCAACTGTAGCCTTTTGAAGAAGCAATACAACATTTTCACCCCACCCTAAATTACAACAAATAGCCTAAAATGTTTTTTAATTAGATTGAAACCATGTGTAGCCGTATGTGTGTCAGTGTGAGATCAGATGCTTGATTGAGCATCATAATCAAAATTAGTAACACAGTACTGTTGCCAGGCGTGTTGAAGACTTTTCATCCAGACAGCTGTTCCAAAGACGGCAACATGATTAGGGCTGCAACTAACAAATATTACAATACAATACATTACTAGATACAATAAAGCTGCTTTTATACCAGAGCCTATTTTATTCTAGTACTCAGATTGATGGAAAGAGAATTGTGATTTAGAAAGCAAGGATAAAGATAGAAACAGAAAAACAAGAAATAGCACCATGCTCTGAATGCCAGTGTTTAACAGCCATGATAAACGGCACCACTACTGCTGCAATGTGCCATCTGCCAAACCCTTAAAAAACAGAATGATTTATGTAACTACTATCACAGTGGAGAGCGAGTTTTGTCATTCCTATGGGGATATTTCATATCAACAAACTTCTCTCCGTCTCTTTGCCTGCTCGCAGCTTGGCAACGTGGAGTGGGTCACAGACTGTGAGTGGGAAGGAGACACTGGTGGAGAGGCCTGGTTAAGGAGATGAAATAGCTTTTACACAGTCAGAACAGTGCAGTAATGAAGAGCCCTTGAAGAGCGTTACAGAATTAGCAGCGCTTGGATTGGATCCATGCATTGTGCTACCACAATACTGTGAATAGCCAACTAGTTGGTGATACAGGCCTAAAAATGGTTTAAAGGCTGTGTCTAGTTTTTCTAAATGCTCCATTAAGCCAAAGAGGAGATATGTGTCTAGTTGTTTTTCTTAAAGAAGGTCGAAATGTACTTGTCTGTCTTTCTCTTGAAATTGGTGGAAGGCTCTTACTGGAAAGCTCCTCCCACCTTTTAGCTTTTAACCAATCATGTGTTATCTCACTCTTCTAAAAGGCTAGTTTTATTCAGTTTGCAGGCTTGCTTAAGATAAATCACATATTATAGAGACCCGTGAGCACAAGCTTTTAAGAAAATGTGATTAGGCTCTAAGAGAATTGAAATAATATGTATATTTTCTGTTCTGAATTTATTTTAACCAGACTTTCTGGTTAACAGAAACGTTTTTCAAATCACAGACACTTGCCTACAGTACATATTGTATGTTTATCTGACTTTAAATTGAGTGAGAAGTAGGTGGCGCTCACCTAGAGATGCCCAGGTCACTCCACGAACCCAGTCTTCGTGTCCTTGCAGGGACATGGATTTCTGGAGCTGAGAATTGGGAGGGATGAAACCCTCTTTAATGGTCACACATGCAGAGCACACAGCACACACAGTGAAATGTGTTCTCTGCATTTAACCCATCCTGTTTGTAGCTGTTGTAGGGCAATTAAAAAAGGTCAAATGTTGCTCACATTCTCAAGTAATTACAAATAAACATGTCAGGGAAAAAATAAATGCGATGTCGCTTAAACAGAGTCTGTCTGAGCTCACCTCTCCATTAGACAACACATACAGATCCACTTGGGAGTTATCACCCCCACAGGCCAGTATGGGAACTGTACAAAAAAGAAAGGCAGGTTGCACAAAGTCATGTACTGTAAGCACACACACACACACACACACACACATACACATATCTAGCATTTACATCTATGTTTAGGTTTTATACATGCGATGTAAGAGAAGGAGGAAGCCCAACCTCAAACAGATGTAAAACATGTGAAACAGAAAGGCAAAATAATATGAGACACTTCAAAACACAGGCAGAATTTAGAAAATGACATTTGGTTACAGGCGCTAAAGCAGTAGTGCAAATTGAGATGGATGGCACGAGAGGAAAAATGTCTGTGTAAGTGTGTGTGTGTTTGAAGCAAAACATAAAAGATGTCTATGTAGGAACAGCTTAGGCTTACCTCTGCTGCCTGGCAACAGTGCCAGAGAGACATCCATCATAAAACTGTTGCCGAACGATAAGGTGTGGAGGCACTCAGCTGAGGAACATACAAGCACATGGATTAAACTTTGTGATGCCCTACGAGTAATACTGCTACGCAACTAAGAGAAGGGTTCTTACACATCACGTTCAAGGACTTTCCAGGCCAAATTCCCTCACATTCAAGGACACAAAACAAGTTGATCATTGTTTAAACCCTGATTGTTTTTACAACTACAACAGGCTTTAGAGAAGCTATTAAATTCTACTTCAATTACTCATGCACCTTTGTGTCGCACTTTCTTGAGGAAGGTGGAGTCTGAAACCATGATGCAGCTAAAGAAAAAACAGAATAACATAGCCTTTTCACAGACATTATTTTACACATATTTATATAAATAAGTCCGGATATATTTTAGAACTATATGGCAATTGTTTGCTATATTGCATGTGGAAATTCTCCTTTCACGGTTTCTGGAATGTTTAAAAGAAGCATGTTTTTCTGCCTATCCTCATTTGTAGAGGCCAAGGGTCTTTCAAGCTGTCACAATCCAACTTAACATGGACCGTTTTTTCATCTGGGAATACACCCCAAGGTTACGCCTGGTTTGCATACACACGCGCTTAATGTGCTAGTGCATGACTGTCAAGCAGCATCAGTGTTCATCCGCACTGACGGGGGGACAGAAACTTTTATAAAGAGAAGCTGTAATGGTTGACAGCTTAGAAAAAAGGGAGATATGGATGACAGCTGGGAATACCACTAATAATTAATGTGAGAAAATATTACAATAATACAGCTGTTGGACTCAGTCAACTTACATTTTTACGGAAATAAAAAAATTGGAATGAGAGATTTAATATCTGTCCAAAGGCATTTTCTTTCACTGACATTTGTTTCAGCTGTTTTGACCTTATCTATGTGAATGCATGTCAAATATAAACAAAGTGTCATTGATGTGATGCACACTAAACAATTCTGCAGCACTTCAGAGACGAGGCTAGCTATCATGTTGTTTGTTAATGTTGCCATGTCTTTTAACAGTCACAAGGGGGCAGAAAATCTAACTGTAAGTGAATGGAAACATTATTTATTTATCTATCAAGTGATATGCAAGTATGTTACTTTCTAGGTGCAAAAATAATTGTTCTTTTAATCTTTTATATTTTTCTCTTTTTTTTTAATTTAAGGTTTAGAAAAACTGTATGTATCATTACAGGACTGTATCTACTGAAATTAAGCTAAATATATCACTGTTTGATTAACTTAAATGTATTGGATTTTCCATTCTGTTTGTCAACGGAGGATGTTCGTTTGCTAAAGTCATTTTGTCTTGTGTTTAACTGTTTTTGTTCTGTATCTTTTAACTGTACTGATCAGGAGTAGCGCTCCTAATTTAATTGTAGTCCTCCCAATGACAATAAAGATTCCTATTATTCTACAGTCGACATTGTTTTATTTTGAAAGGGTCACAAAATGATGAAAAGGACCCAAATTAAGTAATAATACTACTTTAAAACACTATTCTTCTGAACAATTTCCAACCTTATTATGGCAAGTGTTGTACCACAACATCTCCACAGGCTGAAACCAAAAAGTTGTTGCCAGATTATTTTGTGTTTCTTACCTTCTTTGGCTCCATCACAGAGCCACAGTCTGACAGTGGAGTCGGATGCTGAGGAGGCCACCAGGATCTTTGAATCCTCCAGATAGATGGCGTCCACAGCACACACTGCACCCGTGTGGCCCTTACACTCCACCGACTGGATGAACTGGAGACAACAGAGCACATATTAGAAGATAAAAAAAGACGGAAAAACAATGTCTGATGAAACAGATGGCTTACCTTCCCATTTTGAACCTCCCAGACAATGAGCCGATTATCTGAGCCTCCAGAGACAAGGTGACTCTCTGGAGCTGTCCAAATGATAAAAACACAGTATATTAAAGGTACATTATATTGGTAAAAGTGCCTTTTGTGCACCTTCGGACTGGGACAGTTTTTCAATGTTATGTGCTATGCCACTTAGTTACAATTAAGGTAAATCATAAATAATCTTATATTGACAAAATGTCCCACTATGAAAGATTATGTTTTACATTTACACAAGAAACAGGGCAGTTTTTAAGTTAATTATATACACTGAAGAGTTCCATCTTTTCATATTCATAAAAAAAAACTTGTATTAAGGTGTACTACGACATGTATTATCTGTAATATCATTAAGTTGATTTGATTAGCTATTTGTTAAATACATTATATTTAGAAAATAAATAATGTTCTACCTCCAACATATTCCCATGTTCCTTGTTTTCTGTTCCTGTCCTGTATTAGGTGTATTTTGCAGGGACATTTTTATCAGCTATAACAGGTTGCATTTTTTTTAGAACAAATTGTGGGTATCGACATCATTTAGAACTAAATGTATACTTTAAGGGTCATAAGTGACAGGCCATAAAATTAGCTTCTTTTTTTTTTAAAACTGTTATAAAGAGCTAAAGACAAGACCAGATCCTGTCAGGTCCATCAGTGACAGCAGGACACTCACCACAGTCCTCTCTGTGAATCCACTGCACTGTGTTCACTCTCCCTGTGTGTCCATTCAGCACAGCCACCACTCTTCTCTCCTGCAGTAAAAAAAACAAATCGTTTATTTATTAAGGTAACAAAAAACACCTTTATTTACAACAACAGGATGCTCGGTTATCTTTAACAGTGTCCACTAACATCCACAGCTAACATGACAGAAGAAATTAGACGGATTTTACTACCTGTGGGTCGTAGAGAGCTACCGAGGTACATGTCCCAAAAGCAATAATTCCTCCACGACCCCAAGAAACAGCATGTGGAGTCCTGTTTGCACAACAAGCTATGTGGCATGTTTCAAATACGGGCGCCGCCATCTTGAAAGTGTAGTTGTGGTGTCGCTGAAAATGTTGTTGTAGTTAAACTACACGTGCAAAAAAAAGGTTCCACATCTAAAGATCTTTATTTTGACAGCAATGTTGTATAGGGTTTTAAAGTAGCTTCGACACATACCAAATTGAGGCATTTATTTCATTATTTCTAATACACTATATAAACACGTTTTTATATTCTGTCGATAAGCAATCATGACAGTGTTTTAACATTAGTGCATTGTTGAGGAATGTCCACTAGATGGTGTACGTCAATAATACAACCCAGAGAGGCTTGTGTTATAATATAACTAACCACATATAAGCCAAATGGCTGACGACATTTCTTTAAAAAATAAAAATAAAATTCAATATAAAAAGCCATACTTACATAATTACTCAAGTAGCCTACGTGCTTTACTATTTTGAGGAACTTGTACTTTACTTCAGTATTTTAATGTTTTGCTTCTTGTACTTTTACTGCACTACAATTCAGATGCTTTAATACTTTTACTTCACTACATTTATTATATAACTTTAGTTACTTACATTTGGAATAATGATATTAAGTATAAACAACAAATAAAAAAGGGACTGGTACTTCTACTTTCACTTAAGTACAAGATCTGAGTACTTCTCACTACTGTCTATTCCCTGTCCCCATACCCAATGCTTGAACATGTAAGTCAGAGAAATCCGAATACATTGTTATCATTATTATTATTATTGACATTTGGCTTATACATTTACCAAGATTGTGCATTCACATGAGGTACTTCGTTTTTATGATGGACTGCAGCTTCCAACATATTTAGTGAATGGTGATCCAAGGTGGCTGATGACATTTTGACCTATTTTTTTTAAATTGCTCCATCAACAATCAAGATGCCACACTCCACACACACTGCTGTGTCAGACTGTGTTATCCCCTTGCTAAGTGGTGACTGAGGGTGACTGGTCTCAGCTGAGCTAGCTGCCAGCCACACAGCCATGCTTGTTAAAAACAGCCCTCGGCCTTATGGATTTCAAAGGTTGAGGCGACAGTTCTGTCACAAGGAGTTACTAGACACCCACTTGACAAGATCAGGGAGAAATGTGATGGCATCTGTGAACCCTTGAGAAGATACGATATATGACAATGCAGCACAGAAAACCGGGGAGACATATATTTTGTAGAAGTGAGAATGTCTGGGTCTTTTTTTGCTTGCCTCTGGCTGTGCTGACTTGTGGTATATGTTTGTGACAATGACAAAACAGACGCACTGTCACCAATACTTGGGGAGAAAATAGATTGTGTTCGTCTTGCTATTGTTGTCCCTCCTCACTCAGTCTGAGGGAGACAGGATTTAGACAGACTTGGCAGGGTGAGACGACCTGACTGTGGAGGATACCCATGCGTGCATCTATGGCCCCCATCTCAGGAGTGGCACATAGAGATGTAGCCAAACAGCTGCGTCTCTGAAAAAACATCTCTATTTTCTTTGTACTGCGCATAAATCATCCTCTCGCTGGTGAAATCTGTGTACCTGTTTACACAATGCCGGATTAGTTTGAGCAAATGTAATATGTAGTTTCAGGAGAGAGGAGGTTTATTTTTGAGAGATCCTGTCCTATTTTCAAATCCCATTTTTCCAAAATAGGATAATAAACCTTTATGTGAGATTTTTTTCAACATGTCTTTGCACCAGGTTGCATGTGAACTGTTTCTCTAAGCCAGTAGTGATGGGGTCATCCAGGGAGAGCGCTTTGATTTGGCCCGTGGACACACTCTAAATAGGAGGACAAACATAAACACAACACTATGTCGTGCATAAAAGAGGACCTCTGTCATGCTGTACGCATCAAGAATGTAAGAAATCAGCGAAGAAATAGTTTACTCTGTAGAAAATATCCATAAATATGTTATTCATTTCATTGAGCCATATGTTGCCTGAGGAGCTGTGAAGCCTGGAGAGCTATAAACGAGGGAATAACTATAATGATGTTAGAGAGACCCTCCATTTAATTTAATACTAACATTTTCTTGGGGATTTTAAAGTGTTTTTCTCATTTTAAGCCAATTCTTTCGTCATGAAACAAAGGCATGTTAAAACTAAGGCTAAACAGTGCATGTAATGACTGTAATTATACTTTGTCTCTTTTAACATCTTAAAGTAACAACAACAGTATTTTGCAACTCGTTATGCCTTCTCTTTTTATTCTCTTCCTCTTAGCCTTTAGTAAAGGGTGTAAAAAAAATAGATTTATTTTTTGATGAATGCTTGTTATTGCATGCAAGAATGAGGAATAGTAAATAATGGAATAACAAAAAATAAAATAGGACAAAAACATGTTTGGGATTAATTTCCTTGCACACATTTCATGATTATCTTTTGTTACGTCTGAGCGATTTATACCCTTGATGTTTATTCAAATCATATTTAAATCTACTCTTAAGCAATTGCTTTTTTTTAATAATAATATCTGTAAATAAAACTCCTTGTGGAACTTATCCTCAGATTTAGAAAAGCAAACATCAAATCTCATCCTTGGAAAACAAACATTCTCAGGTTTCTAATTTTCATATTATTCAGTCTGTTTTCTCCAGCATGATGAAAACACAACAGCCTTGACTTTATATATTATATACATGTTGGTAATATCCTGTATTCATTTCTCTTGTGTGCATGGACAACAAATGCAGCTGCATAATGTTTCCATTTATGTATTACATGCCTACCTTCCTGTGTGTTTTCACATGTTGTTATTTCAAATTGCAGAGAGCCTCTCTGACAAATGAGGCAAACAAAAAAGTGTTGGATGGAATCTGAATGATAATGAGTAAACAACAGTAAAGTAGGCTCAGAAAAAAAGCCAAGATTACTGGGATGGTTGTCTGCTATGGCACTTTGCTGCTGCCTTGTTTGTTTACATGCACTTCAATTAGCCTTGCCCCTGGGGATGCCATTTGGCGGACTGACAGATGCCTTCCTCCATATTAACACTGCTGCTGATTTTTATAACATATTAAAACGTCAGATTTGTATTCAGTTTCGAACTCTGTGCTGCTTATTATTTGCAGTAAAACACTGTTATTCTTCCTGACTACAAACACTTGTAAGGCAGACAAGATTAAACTCATCTAACATTTATAACACTCAAAGCTTCAACTGTACAACTATTCAGGGTCAGTTAATACAAATAGTGTACAACAAACTCAATATTTAACCAGGGGCATCTCACCTCAGTTTGACCTCCTCTCTCTCACAGGGCCTCACAGGGTCACTGTATCTTTGTAAGTTGGTGAGTTCAGCAGCGGGTCTCTGAAGCTACTCCAGCCTGAAGCGCAAGTATTCTTAGTGATATTTCTTTAAACTAGTTCATCTAACGGGCAGGCGCAGGGTTCCCTGAAGGCTTACGCTAATGTGTAAATTGTGGTGTGAAATCTAGACACATAACATGGATTGTTACACTACCAAACACAAAATATAATGTGTATCATTATGTGAAGAGGGCCATGATCCAACACTGTGAATATACTGAGATAGACCTTTTTAAAATGCAGGGGTAAAATCCTTGAACATTTCACCGCAATCCTCCCTTTGAATCCAACATTTCAATCTACTTATCCAAGAGGGAATATGACTGAATGCACTCATTTTACATCTCGCAGTGTGCAAAATCTCTATCTTGTGTGGCTCAGCAGTGAGGTTGGAGAAGTCAGCACTTCTAAAGCACGAGAGAGGGAGAGAGAGAGACAGTAGCAGCTGTTGGTAACACAGTCAAACTATGCTTAAGCATCTTTTATTTAATGAGTAATACCCTTGGACTGTGCAAAGTATTCACAAAAGGCCCATTTCTGTTTATTTTGGGTTCCAGGCAAATTGACAAAATGCAATGTGCCTAAAAGAGATTAGACGCAGAGAAGCAAATATTGAATATTCCAACACAAATGAGATACTGTTGTGAAAAACAAGCCAGTTTCACGTCGAGATGACACTGACAAACTCAGTGAGAATATGCACACTATTGTGTTTGTATGAGCTTGTGGAATGGAAGCATTTGTCTAGGTAACACATTTCCAATTACATAGATACATCATATTTCTTATCTTTTTTTTCCTCTTGAACAGATCTGCTACGACCAAAATAATTTAAACCAGCAAAAGTTGAAACAGCACAATGCATGAAGCCCAAGGGGAGCTTGTTATCATCGTATCACTTCGAAGAGAGCCTCACAGCAGATTAACAAAAAACATACAGATATTATCTAGTCAGTAGTAGAGCCATTCATCAAAGCAGAACATAGCCCTGTCCGCTCGTAGCAGCCAAACTGCTTGCATGCCTTCATAATGAAGCAATGTGTGTGTGTGTGTGTGTGTGTGTGTGTGTGTGTGTGTGTGTGTGTGTGTGTGTGTGTGTGTGTGTGTGTGTGTGTGTGGGGAGTGAAACCTATGTAAACAGGGAGGGTTAAACTAAAGCATAGCTCTGGGGTTTTAAATAAATACTGGCTTGGGCAGAGATTGGCAGACAGTCTTAACACACACACACACACACACACACACACACACACACACACACACACACACACACACACACTCACACCCACAGCTATTGTCTCTTCTGCTGACACAGAGTGTGAGCCAGCCACTATAGTTGATGATAAAGCAGACAGCAAAGCCCTCACTAACGGTGCCACAGTGCTTATACCATATCTGCTCTCTCAGTCATCTGGTGTGTTTGTAATATGAAGTGTTATGCACCACTTGTCATCCAGTGGCTCCACTTGTAAAGTTAGAAATAGCCACTGGAGCCACTTGAGGATACAAAGAATTTGGCAATAGTTTGGTCAGACTCGGATCCAGGCTGCAATAAAGTAGGCCTATTTTGAGTCCTATTATGGATACCATTCACTGCCTCACAAAATAAGAAGAGGAAGGATGTGTTAACCAGGCTCAAAACATTTCTCCTCATTATTGAGAAGTTTTACAGAACTTCTAATGCAGACCATTTACACACATTGGTGATAGTTAACTGGTTTAGTAGTATACTACTTAACCTCATATGAGCATGCAACGCTAGATCATCTCATCCCCACACAAAATGATTCTACCTATAGAAATAACATCCATATGAGTAATCGTAACCTCCAATCAGTCAGTTTTCAAAATGAAATTGCATCCTGTTTCTTTCTCAGGCTCAAGTATTCTTTAGCAACAATTAACATGTTTGCAAGCCTTTACCATGCATCAACAGACTCACAGTTCTTCAGTATTGCTGATGTTTTTGTTTGTGTCCCTTTTGGTACTCTGCTATTTTGAGATCCACATTGTGAAAGTAGTCTGGGGAAATTCTGAGAGATGTGGAGGTGTTGACGATTGGTGATGGGTAAATGAGGAGATAGGGATTTATATCCTTCTGCTGAAATACAATATGAAAAAGTAATACAATTTGTAACAAAAAAAGCACATCTATGTCCATCAATCCACAACTCAGAGTCTCTAATTGAAATGCTGGGTTTTATTGATGGGTTCACTCTAAGCTTCTGTAAACAGATTTTCTGCACTTGTCATTTATTCAAAATATGTCTGCAGAGGATAAAACTCTTCAGAGCAGGAAAACATCCAGCCAGATCTGTGTGTTCCAAGTTGTTTAAGATATCAAAACATCAACAACCCTTTTATATCATTGATGTTTGTTTGCGATTTTGCAGATTTGATCCAAAACCAGAACCATATGAAATCATAAACAAACTCTTTGGAAGCACTTTACTTATTAAACCTTAAGGGTCCCCTTCTTACGTTTCAACCATAGACTGTATATTTCAACCCTACTAGTTAGATCATGAGATTGAATGCGCAAATGCACATAATGAAGTTGGTAACTTTTAAAGATTGGCACTGCATTCCAGTCAGTGCAGTTGTCCCAAGTGGCTCAGTGCAGCCCAAATTTGATTGGCATATCTGGTGAGCATTTGGAGAGGATGATAAGGGATTCTCAGACTCCAGGGGATAATGTGGGATTCTTTGTCTCAGGGATCAAACCAAAGCTGCGCTGCGAGGAAAGCATCACTCATCTCTCTCTGGAGGGCCCTGCAGTAATTTGCATTACTGATTGATGCATTTTTAAACCAAAAAGTGCAAAATAACAATAATAAAAGAGGTTACAGATTATGTTTACATCAACAGTACTTGTATAAACATAGGTCTGATTTTATGACATTGCTATGCATTACACAACTCATATAGTGAAGAAACAGACATATCAAAATTAAAGCAATCATAACGATTATAATAAGCAAAATGGTAAACTGAATTTTGGGAAGCCTTGAGCTGCACATGAGCCAGCATGAGAACCCGAAAGTGTGTGTGCGTGTGTGTGTGCGCGCTGTGGTGTGTGTGCGCTGTGGTGTGTGTGTGGTTGCCCACAGAGTGCTGTGCTGCAGTCCGCTCCCTGCCGGTGTTCAGTTAACTACATGGACATTAGCGGCGCAGCGACACAACCACCGAGCCAGAGTGGATTAAACAGAGTGTGTGCGGAGAGCCACTCGGTAAACGACTGTGTAACCAATTCAGACATCTTGTAGTGCCATAGCAAGTCCGTTGCACCGGTTTACATCTGCGAAACAGCCAGGGAAAGGCTATTGGTAAACTCAGTAGTGCCGTGCATTGTGTGGCAGCTCGGCGGGAATGGCTTCATCTCCGTGCGGCAACACTAACTTTGATTCCGGGCTGGAAATCAAAACTCGCTCGGTGGAGCAGACGCTTATTCCTTTAGTATCGCAGGTGAGTGCCATATTAACCCAAAACAACACGTTATAATGTTATTTCTGAGTACTTTAAAAACGCTTTCACAACACCAGCCGTCTTCGCACACATGAGGCTAACTTTGACTCTGTGTTTACCTGTTTGTGTTCGCATGTTTACCTCTCGTGATGTGTTCAAAGACTGTCCCATGTGTGGTTTAGTTTACGATTCGTTGTACTACTGTCACTGCTGTTATCAGTAATGGGGATGTATTACAGCTTACTGCTACTGCTAAATCGACTTATTACAAGTCGCACGCTGCAAAGTGTCTAGAACTGTAAACTTTTAACATGAAAGACAGCTACTGTGATAAAAGTAGACAAAAGACTGGTTTTGTTGTTCATAGCAGAATCTATAACATTACACGGACACTGTATGGGGAATGGGGAAGTACAAATGGGAGCAATTAAACCAATGATCAACCATCCAAAAACACAATTAAACCACTGTGATGTTAATCCCTATTTTGCTAGACTCATAATAAAAAATAATTAAAGGGCATAAAAGTTTCCCAAGAAGTTGTGTGCTGCCCTTTGCCAGTCCTGAACTGCTGTCTGGCTCCCACTTCTCTAATTAGGCCACTTTGAGGCACGTGTTTTGTTTTTCAATAAACAAGTAGAAGAAAGACCCACTTAGCCACTGCACTCTTTCAGGAACTCTTATCCTGCACACTTGAAACAGTCCCTAGCTTTAAAGCATAGAGTTTAGGTCAACGAGTTAATTAATCATTTTATTGTTTAGTGCAACAAAGTAGGGGGAGAACTCCTAGGCCTGATTTGTTAATCAGTGATTTAATTTGAGGCTGTTTAATTTCCATTTCGAGAACAAGTTGATTTATTTGGCAAAGCCTCTGCTTTTAACATAAACATGGCATGTTGTTTCCTTGGAGGTGGGCTGCATCCCCTTGAATAAGCAGTAACCACCAGTCTTATAAATGCTAATTTCCCCTTGTTTCGAAGGAGGCTAAATAGTGAGAGACCTGTAAATGTACTGGTGTTTCCACGGAGAGACAGTGGAAGAGAGCAGAGCCTCACGGGGGAGTCTGGACAATACGGTGATGGAAGGTCTCTGACACTGTCCCTCCCTCTGTGAGCGCTGAAAGCCTGCTTCCTCTCTCATGGCACTAAAGGACAAAAGGTCATCCTGTACTGAATGGATATGGGTTAGTTATCAGAACATATGATAGGGGATGTGCTTCTGTGCAGCATTAAGTACACCGAAAATAACATTTAATTTGCGTATACAGTCTGAGAAACCAAGGGTAAATTCATCAATTACTGTAAGAATATTTACAGTAAGCATTCCTGCAATATTGTGCAAAAGCATCCAATAGATCTGCTGCACTCTGGGTTACTTTAAGATCTTTATGCTGCAGTAAACGTATGGTGCACTCCTGCTGATAAAGACTGGCTGAGCTCCACCGTAGTATAGAAGACTTTTCTGAATACTTTAACAGCATTCAGTGTATAACCGTTCACTGTTGAATAGTGAGCCTCAAGGACAATTCTTTTCTAACTTATTTTTTTCTCAATGTGAGGCATGTCCCCATAGCAACAGAGCTCTGCAATGCTGAAAGAAACAATATTTCCAAGGGGCTGTTATCTCCGTAATGTTTCTTTGTTGTGGCTGTGATGTCATCTGGAGGACGGTCACTCAGTCGGAGCTGACCGGTACATTAGTCTCACCTGCTGTGAGTGCTTTTCATGCAGTGTGGTCATTGCACTCAAATCACTCACACATTTACTGCAAATATGCACAAGGCATCTATCTGTAAAATCGATTAGAAAAACCATGTGGAAAATATAAATATATGCTGGTATTCAAATTGTTTACTAGATATAATTGGTAGTGATCCGTAATAAAAATAAGTGCCTTGTATGATTGTTGGGTTAATGTCCAGAAGTAAGCATTGTATCCTACTGTCTAATAGGATATATTAGAAGAAAATGAAAGCATCTTAAGCCAGATCAATCCTTTGCTTTTATCATGTATTTGCCAAAATAAATCTGTCTAACTTGTGTTTATTAGAATGGCTGACATTTAATGCAGCAGTGTTACTCTGATTGCAGCCTTAATGTGAGAAAGATAACTCAGTTAAGGAGTTTATGTGACTGAGTATTGCTTTACATTGGCTATAATTGAATCATTATAGCCAGTGTAAACACACTAAATGTGCAGGCTGTTTTGTTCGGCTTTTTCTTTGATGAAGCTCATGTGTGAGTGTGTGTTTTTGTGTGTGTATGCAAGCTTATCTGCTGTAGGGGTCATTAGATAACTACCAAGGAGGAAATGAAAAAGCTGTGTCAGTGAGCAAAGCTGGTGTGTGATAAGGTATCATGTACAATATCCTCTTTTTTTAATTTCTCTTCCCTTCTCCTCTCTTCTCTCTTACTGTCCTCTCCTTCTGTCCTATCCTTCTGTCCCCTCCTCATGACGTTGGTATCCTCAGGCCTCTGTTTTCAGCTTCACTCCCACCAGGGTGTAATTATAGTCCTGGGAGTCTCCCGGCCTTGCACCATATTCAAACACGCTCGCAGATACACAAGCATTCTGTCCCGCTCACCTCTTCTCTTGTCATGCTTGTATGTTCACCTATTTACTTCTGGTGTATGCAGTTATCTTTTTGACAGTTGGTCTGAATGTCAAGCACATTTCTTACGTCAAAAAAATTAGCTTGAACATTTTAAAGCCTCAATTAAAATCAAGCCCCATTAAATGCGTTGCGAATTATTTTCGGAAAAAGTCCAAGTTCAGGCTGTTAGTTAATCAAAGAGACGTCTTCATTTGAAGGGCAAAGCACCTTTTGGGCCGCTTCGGGCACCTATATAGTAGCGGTATGAATAAATGTGTAACGTGTTTAACACACAGATACAAACTACACATCCTTGAACAGGTCATGGCACAGACAGGCATGCTATTTTGTGAAAAACATGCAGACTTCCCGTTGCGGTCGTTTGTGGACATGGGTGCACAGTTGGTTTTGCACATTTATTACAGAACCACTGATCCAAATAACTTCTTATTTCTTTTAATATCTAACTCATTTTACCATCCACTTCACACTTTTCAAAACAGAAGGGGGTTCTCACTTGATTTGACTGAAACACTCTTCTCAGCTACGAATTCAACAATGCGCTTTATTGCACCTTTCTCCTACGCCATCTCTATTGACTTGCATTATAAGGGTCATGGTAATTAATTTATCTTGTGGTGGTTAAAAAATCTAATGTGCATCACGCAGAGAGAAGAGAAACTAAGTGAATATGTCTGCTGTTGTTTATGTGTCCTAACCTGTGATGTACTCTGAAGTCAGCTGGAAGGCAATAAGCGAAAATCTGGCTGCCTTTTCCCTGAGATCTGATTCCTGTTTTGATGTGGTGATTAGTGGAATAACAGTTCTGTTCCTGGGGTTTTATAATTGAGGTTTGTTCCTAGTAAAAACACACCAGCCCTGTCTGCGGGCATGGTGGTCCTCAGGCTGACGAGGTGTAAGGGTGTTGTTTTGAGGTAAAGATGTGTGGGAACGAATAAGGGCTATGGTGTAATATCTGAGACTTTGATCAGGCTGGTGAGCATTAAACACTTGTGACACACTAGCCTTGTGATACAAAGCTATGCCAGCTCTGTAATGTTTTTGCAGAGCTAAGCCAGGAGTTTCTTAAAAGATCTTCAACTATAATTGGGCCTGGAAAATCCGTTTTCTGTCCAAGATTGTTAGCGTCAACCTTTTTTATAACGCTTGCAGGGGTTCTGTGGTGTTTGAATTGTTGCTGTCTAATGTGCTAAAAGCACGTAGGGTACAAAAAGCTTTTCCATGTTTAATCTGCTCACAAACTGGATTGAAATGGCATATTTATTACCCAAACAAAGCTCAGTGGAAAGTTTGAGGATGTGATTTGCTAAGAGCATTAGCATTTTGCAATATAAATTCTGCATTAAACAAAACGCTGTCAAAAAGCTTTACATAAACTCACTACACAGAGCTCTGTAAACATGACCATCAATCAAATGTCCATCCCGTCTTTCTGGTATTATTGGAAATGCAGTTGTATTGAGGCACTAGGCACTATTTCCCTCTTAATGTTCCCGGCCCTGTGGACGGGTGACATGACAAACATCCGTCTAGAAAAGTTGTTTTTTATATCCGGACAGAGAGGCATTACTGTTGCCACAAGCCCTAACAGATCTGCTTCCTCCAGCCGTATGATGATAATGAAGACAAATGGGTCCCTGGCATGAAGGTGAAACCACATGAGACTTACAGTGCGCCAAAAGCATACATGCGTGTGCATACACATTCACAGACCAAAATATTCCAGCCTCATGGGAAGTGTGTGTGTTTGTGTTAGGTAAGGTGGGGGATTCCAGTGTGGTTTGTGTGTCTTTGCATCTGCATACTTTGGTTTGTGTGATTGTTTGCTCATGGACGACAGAAACAAAAATGAATGTGTGGTGCCGGTGTTTGATGTGTGAAAGCATTGCTTTCTTTGTGTGCTGTGTTTTGCCACCATGACTTGTCACCTTCAACCCTTTGAGGCCTCAACCAAAACAACAATGTGTCCAATGATTACAAATGTTCAACCCAGGTCATGCTGTCACAACGGGGCCACCATCTTTCATGTTTTGCAACTATCAGTGAAACATTTTAAAGAATGGCAAAAATATACATTCACAATAACCCATTTGCCTCTGCAGGAGTCATCTTTTTTTTGGCGTGTGATTATGTGTTTTGTTTTTCTCCTTGGATTCATCACCAAATACACTTTATAAATCACAGTGAGCCTGACATAATTGATGTCTAAATGAGGATCTGAGGCAAGTTATTTCTCTGTGGTACGTAGTATACAAAAGCAGTCAACAACCCTGTGTCATCATCAAGTTGAAATGAGATGTAATTCCACTCAACTCTCTTGCTTTTCTAGTTAAGTGCTTGCATTAGTCAGACAACTTTGTCAGTTTTGAGAATTTAAATTCCTTCTTATGACTAAACTCATTCACCTAACCCTACCACACTCACTCTCAGATTTATTTTCATCTGACTGACACACACACACACACACACGCACGTAAGCTGTTTGCACATGACCAGTCTTTCTCCCTTGTCCTCCCCCTTTTGCTCTTCCCACTATTGCTATCAGGGGAGTCATTACAGATTGCTGTGTCTTTAAGTGGCGATAAAAGGGTCTGTCTCACTTGTCGATCTGTTGACCTCTCCCTGGCTAATATACTTCCACATGAGATTGTTGTGCATTTGTGTGTGTGTGGGTGCGCACTCTTGTGTGTGTAAGTAATTGTACGTGTGCGCCCGAAACCTCCAAATAACCCAGCCTGAAGGGATCGCTCACCTAGAGAGAACATCAGAGTTAATTTAATGGTGAAAAAAGCTATCTCACCCTCTGCCATTTAAGTTATCTGAAGGCGGTGGCTAATAGCGATACCGCTTTTAATTGTCTCAATGAAAGCTTCTGCCTCGGAACAAGAAGTATTGCTGAAGCTGAGAGGTTGATGAAGTATTGATTAGACATCCTTCCCATTATCAGAGAGCTTAAAAGTGGCACAGTGTGCTCACATAGCTCAGAGTCTTGTGTTTCGTGTCAACTGAAAATGAGAGCAATTTCAAGGACCTGCTCTCTAAAAAAAATAAAAAAAGGTCCTCTGGTGGTTATATCCCTCTTTGTGTTTATTGGCAATTAAATAGTCATCTGATAGTAATTGCTTATAATAAAAAATACAGGGGATAAATCTCTTGGTTTGTAATTCTGTGATTGCTATAGATTCTATTTTATTCATCTAACCTTTCTGTCTTAAGCATGTTCAGCCTCTATGGTATTCATATCAAGGTTTCTCAAAGGATATTAGAGGCCTTCTAGTATGAAGTGGCTGTTTGGCCCATTACCAGCCCGTATTTCCAGTGTCTTATAGTTTATGATGATGAGGTAGTGATGAGACGGCTCATTTTGAAGCGTTGGCACACAGGAAGGGATCTCTATCAGTGGGAATGTAGTGCCTAATGTAGCATGGTGTTTTTGTGTTGTCCAGCTTTTATCTGGCAGCACCCTGTAGATTGAAACAGATGCATAAACACAAGCCCAGAAACTCAGACCAGGACATCATTATTGACATAAATTACTCTGTTGTTGCACAGAGCCCATCTGTGAACTTCAGGGAAACAGCACAACAGTTTCTCTACCAGTCTGCCTGTAGCAGTACATAGGTAATAACTAGGGATGTCCCGATCCGATCACGTGATCGGGGATCGGAGCCGATCACGTGATTTTCACGTGATCGGGGATCGGGAGAAAAAAATCGGGGATCGGAATTTTTTTTAATTTTTTTTCCTCTTAATGCATTGCATAAAGATCGGATCGGGAAAAATCGGTATCGGCAGATTGTCAAAATCAAATGATCGGAATCGGATCGGGAGCAAAAAAAGGTGATCGGGACATCCCTAGTAATAACAATCATAAAGTATGTACCTGACATGATAAGAAAGCAAAATACAGTTTGCTCTAAAGTAAATGAGTATTATTCAGGGTGCGTACGGGTGCTGGAAATCCTTGAAAATGCTTGAAATTGTACGAGGTGTTTTCAAGGTTTGAAAAGTGCTTGAATTTTGGGAATGGTGCTTGAATTTGGGATAAAGTGCTTGAAATTGTAAATGCTTTACTTCGCTTTTTAGATTAAAAGAAAATAAAGAAGTCGGAGCGCGCTTAATTGCTTCGCTTTTACATAAAACAGCTCCGCTCCGGCCTTCCCGCGCAATGCGCGTGACCGGCAAGTGTTTTTGTTACCTGTGTGACCTGGGCATTCTGATGAGAGTGATGGATGACAGTATGCCAGGAGGTTGCCGTTTCAACGAGCGTTGGCTAGCAGAAGACAAATACAAGCCATGGCTAAGACGAGGGTCAAGCGAAGCCCAAGAGTAGCCTCCTGCAAAGTGTGCAACAATAACGATGCGAGAGTCTGCGCTGACGCCACACACCACACGAAAGGTACGCCATAGTAGAGCATTTTAGATTAGGCTATCGTTGCATGTAAAATACATGACACTTTTCTCTGTGCGCGGCAAAACAAGCTCGCCAAAATGGCTTCACTAGTCTGGCAGTATTTTAAGTGTCCGAAAATGACAATAAAATAGCGGTATGCAACGTGTGTGAAGCAGAAATCCTGCAGCTCCACCCGCTGTGACGGACCGGTGAGCGGAGCAGAACACACATTAAGAGTTAGACCTAACACACTTAGCTATTTTATCTACCTCTGGAACAAGCTAAACTAGTTATAAATATATTTATTCTTCACTGTCGGGTCGCTCATTACTGGATCAGTGAGCTGCAGGAGATACTGACGGGCTGTCAGGAGAGAGAGAGAGGGGGAGAGAGGAAAAGAGAGCGATATCGGTATCGGCCGATACTGATTCCGGCGATCGGCCCCAAAATTGGCGATCGGAGCATCCCTAATAATTGTATATGATATGTTTTATAATGATTGATCATTAAAGTGTTATCAAAGCTGGTAAAGGTGCAGCTAGTTTGAATGACTTTGTATACTGCAGGGTAGCTTGTGAATTTACTCCAGGTGGAACTAAAGTCTGATTTAACACTTGATTATATTTCACATCATTCATCCACATCTGTAAAGTAACTAAAGGTATTAAATACATGTAGTGGAGTCAAAGTACACCATTTACCTCTGACTTATGTTTACTGCCAACCTAAAAGTACCTCAAAAATAGTAATCAATAATATATTGAAAAGTTATTTGGCTGATTGTTTTATATTGGCTCAGCCAGGTTATATGGGATGCCCAGTCTACGTACAGATGGGTCACTCATTTTGAAATATTAAACTTAGTTTTCTTTTCTAAATTTTTTAATTTTTCATCCTCATGTAGAATGCTATTATGAAACACACATTTGGTTGTTTATAGCATAAAGAACATCTGATTTAATGTGAGGTAGGGAAATAATCATTTGAGTATAAGTATGTGTATAAAAATATGTAATTTACAACAGCTGTAAGATGCTTGAAAAGCTTGAAAATGCACCTTGAAAATGCTTGAAAAGTGCTTGAATTTGACTTTGGAAAAGGTGTAAGAACCCTGATTATTATTTAAATTGGCTTCCTGCTCACGGAACTAAAAGCAGGTACCTAGATGTAAAGATGGACAGAAATAAAATGTGTTACTGGACAGAGTAGACCGATGAGTGTGAAAGGAAAGCCCTCTTACTGTAATCTTGTTGGCATGTACACTTCCACTTGTCTTGTCATGTTTTGCCAGAGATACCACACAACGTATCTATATTGTCTGCTGCCTGGACAACCACAGGTAAACAGATCAGTATTTGGCAGGCAACTGTTTGTGTTGCATTGCTTTTTTGTTTTGGCGGTTTCTTGGCTCAGTGGAGAGATAATTCCAGTCTTGAGCACATGACATTGTCTTGATTCATGCTGTGGGGTCTGGGCCTTGCTGGGAGAAGCTCTGCAAATCCTGGAGAAATCAGGAAACCTTGCCAGTAGTAGGGTTAAACAAAAGATTGATAAAATACTTTACACCTTGTCTTCACTGAAAATAATACACTTCTCTCGTTGCCCGGTGTTTTACAAGTACTTAACTGTTGACCCCACAAAAATAGACGAATAGACACTAACAAATATTGATACTGCAACATGACAAAGTTAATCTGAATCTATTTTGTATTATTTGTCTCTGTCTTACTTTGATTTGGGTGATTTAGCTGCAACTAGAGCCCTTTTTTGCCTATATTTGGTAACATTTTGCAAATTTGGCACCAACAAAAGTATGAAGAATAAGCTATGAGCTGTCATGTTTGCAAAGTAATCCATGGATGTTTAAACAACTATCACTCATTTACTCTTAGTCTGAAGAAAACCTCTTTTTGTTCTGGAGTGTTTTTTAAAGGATTAAAAAAGATTATGGACTTTAAACCATGATGAATGTCACAGATACTACAAATCCTCAGAATCAGTAAGTCAAGCTAAATCCAAAATATATGGGTATCATGAGTTATGACTCATTGTTGATTGAAATCGGGGCAATTGGACTTCAAGGGTTTGGTATTATTAAGTACCTTGTTTCACTTTCTCCTCCCAATGTAACTATGATTCATGTTTCCCTGTTTGCGCTCCCTGAGGAGAAGTGCCTCACAGAAAACCTCTGCACTTTGCAACAGCTTTCAAACTCTTTTGTATTTTAAGGTCATCCAAAAGAGAAATATCTGACAAACTTCCCAAAGCTCTCGTAGTCATCATGTTTGTTCCTCTCTCCCTCTCAGCATTGCTGACTGTACCACAGAGGAATCCTCCAGTCTGGCTTGTATGTGTTAATTGCTTTCTTCTAGCGTCTTTGAACTTCTCCCCTCTCGATAATGAGTTATTTTAAGGAGATGAGGTTTGACATGACAGAACAAAGGGAGTGTGAAGGACAAGGAGAACGCAGAATACAAAACATTTTTTAGAATTCAGATTAGAAAAGTATTTCAAGTTTGCTATGTTACTGCAACCTTATCATTGTTACTACTCTATACTGTCAATGTGAGAATGTATTTTTTGTATACTTCTTTATCACAAATGTATATCAATGTTGTTTGATTTGCAGTTGTTTGATAATCTGTACTGTAAACTGCAGAGTAAAACTTTGAGTAGTCATACTGATCACACACGTTTATGATGGGACTCGTGGGTGTTGTGTGAGGAAGTATCAGTATGTAAGATGCTATAGCACCTTGTTGGTATGCCTTTCGCCCTTCCTCTGTGGCTCTGCCCAATTTCCTGATTATGTTTTCTTGTCACACCCTTTACTCTCTTGCTCTTGCATTCTCTGTCTTCAGCCTTGTGCTTCGTTTCTCCCCGTTTCTCTCTAAGCCCAAATTTTCTCCCGTTTAATCTCAGTCTCTCGAGAGACCACTGTCCCTGTATCACCTCATTAATTATGCAGCCTACGGAAAACCTAGCCAGCGGCTACAAGTCGTGCACAGAGCTGAAAAGTTCATCCTCACTGTTTCTCTTAGGATCTCTTACTGATTTTTCTGTGCTGTAAACTGAGTCATAATCCTCAGCACTGCACCTATTCTGAGGAACAGCAGTGAGAACAGCCTGTGACTAGCACAGCTACATTCTGCTGTCCCTTTCTTTGACAGAGAATTCCTGGGAGTGAACAAGCTGATGGTATTCTTACCATCTATTGTCTGACCGACACATATCTTCAGGGGAAATGTTTTTGGAAGCCAATGCAGTGTTGCAAACACAATTGTAAGTCGATATGATCTAAAATGTTATGAAAAGACCAGGAATAGGACAATAGCCTTTAATACCCATAAGATTACACAGTGTTGGTAAGCTGTTTCCAAACAAACAGGTTTTGTTCTAAAAAAACTTTGCTGGATGTAGCTGGATTTAAAGTAGCTAGATTTTCTCAGGCCATTTTAAAGTAGTCTATTCAAATGGCAGCTTCAGTTGAGGTATTAACAGACCAGTAACAAGAAAGAACAGACGCAGCTTTGTGACTCCTCTTTAGATTGTCTCATTATGTAAACCAGTACCAAGGTCACTCAAATTGGACCAAAAAAGTATATCCATATCAACAATGTAGCCTTATCTATTTGTCCCAGACTAACTACCATCACTAGAATTGGACGCTCAACTTGTCATTGTTTCTGGGTGATTGGACATAGAGGTAGCCCAGAATGTGTGTAACACACACACACACACACACACACACACACACACACACACACACACACACACACACACACACACACACACACACACACACACACACACACACACACACACACACACACACACACACACACACACACACACACACACAGCTCCAACCCCTATACATAAGTAAAAGTGTCTCACCTTCTATAAATAATGGTCCGGTTGTTCTGGACCTTCAAGCGCGTATGTTATTTGAAGGGCCTAACTTTTTTTAGCTTTGACAACCTGTGATTATATCTGAGACTTGGTGATTTGAAATTATATAAGTAAATATCATGGGTGTGACTTAATTTCCGTGTTTAGATTAGATCAATGTTTCTGTATGAAAAGGCTACTGGAACTGGTGCAGGTAAATGGTTATTTTTGTTTGAATTAGATCTTGAAGTGAAGTTCAAATACTTGTAGACATAGGAGTGTGTCAAAAGTGAAAGCATAATCCCTAAGCCCCCCATGAGTATGTGTGAGAGAGTTGGTGTGTCACAACACAGGCCATTATGCAGTCTCAAGTCAGGGGGGCTGCATTCCTTCACAGGGATCAGATTTCGAGTTCCTACAATGTATAATAGATGCTATCTGAAACTGTGTCTATGTATTGTTTATAGTAGCATCACATCTAGGGTCAAAGGTCATAGTCTCAAAGTGTGAGAGGATACTGGCTGGTATGCATGAGTTAATGCCTTTCCCCCCCAAGGGCTTGAACTTGACCTTGCTTCATTCGCTCACCCCTTCCATCAATGAATCATCCTGCTCAGCCATTATCCTTCTGCTTTGAGGGTTTTTGATGTTTGGTTTGACACACCTCGTCAATTTATTAATGCAGTCATTCACATTTTAAAGTCCCTCTCTTCCGAGATGTCAAAGCTTCAAGACCACATTATTAGAAATATCTTTTTTTTGTCCTTCTGGATGAGGATCAGTCTCGCTCTGGGGGATAGTTTGCAGTCGTGTTGACTTTCTTCCACACCTGACATCTTATCTTCCCATCTCCCTCCTTTCATCTGTGAAGAATTTTCGAGAGGCTCAAAAACTAGCGGGGAAAAACATCCTGGAGGTAGGTTGTGAGAATTATTTAAGCGCTTTCATCAGACACTTTTTATTTGATTTGTGGCTCAATAGGCGACTCAGAAACTAGGCCCATTTTTCATTGTCACTTTGACTCTTCATTCAAGAAAAACAAACCTTATTATATAAAAATCAAGCCAGTGCCTTTGTGTCGGGTGTATTTGGTCAGCCACTGCAGTCGTTGTTGTTTTCTAAACTACAGAGCATGCCATCGCCGTGGTAGGCTGTCACAGACCCTGGTTAAGCCACTTTCACACACCGTTCAGCGCACACTATTATTTGTCCATTACTTGTAATTACCCATCACGATGACTGATGGAATGTTTTCGAGGCTGAGTTGGCAAGCAGTTGGGATTATCCTGTTGAGGACTTTATATAATTACCCAGTCATTAAACACGGCTCAGTGTGAAGACAACCTCAGGGGGGGGGGGAGGCCCACTAGCCAATGGCCACGCTGTTGTGTTCATACCTCCAAGCTAGGGAACCATGCTGTTGTCTTCCATGTTCGACCAAGAAGGCAACACTTGTTGTTTGAGCAATGTCTGCGGCATCGTTTACTTTTGGGAGTGTTCTACTCGATGATGATGATGTTGATGAGGATGGTGAGAGTATGCAGCCTCTAATTGTCTTGATTGGGGCTTCATAAAAACTATGTTGTGTGAAAGTGGATCTGGAGATCTCAGACAGGTTTCATCGATTACGGTTCCGCCTCTTTAGGTTTACACTCAGGTGCTCATCAATCTTTACTGGCAGGACTGGGTATCTTCATTGAGATAATTGAGGAACAGAATCAAGAATACAATAGAGCCTCATCAGGAAGTGGAGTTTGACCTTTTTAAGTGCTTTCATATCACAATTCAACAGCACACAGAAATCATGGAGGGGGTTAATCAACATTTTGAGTCAGATGGCAAGCACAAAGTAGGAACAGTGCTCTAGGCTTACTTTTTGGCAGGGAAAATATTTGTTACAGCCTCTTTTCCCCTGTTTCTTTCGTCTCAAGGTGCGTCAAAACACAAGTTGAGACTGATCTTAATTCATCAACTTGTAGGATATCTTGCGATCAGGTTTAGTTTTTCATTAATTACCCATTTTGGTTTGTTTATACACAACAACAAGATGCCATTTGTGCAAATGAAACCTCCCCCTGAAGTGTTTTAGTTTCTTTTATTTGCCTCCTCTCTTCCTGGAATGTAACCACTTGCCTAATACAATTATATGAATATTCTATTACAGAGCTGCAAGTCTTAATTCAATTAGTGAAAGAAATTGTGAATTGATGTCCAGGCAAAGCCTTCTTTATGACTATTTGGATGTTATGACACTTTTCCCTGAATGTTGCCAGCAGCCAAATGGAGAGATTGAAGACCTCGCATATGGATGTCATATTTGATGTCTCTGTGTTTTCCCCTAAATATGATGTTTCCTTGCCAAATTGAACTGCCATGTTCCTGTAAAAAATGTATCCAAAGCAGAATTATGAAGGAGAATGAAATAACCTTGTCATCTATGGAACAAAGGGCCCAGTGTAGCCTGGAGAAAATTGTAATTGCATACGGTGTACATTTCCAAATGGGAGGCATCTCATCTGCATTGCCCCTCTGCCCGGGCCAGAGATGTCTTTGATATTGCGTTCATGATGTTTTGCAAAAACCTGCTTAGATCAAAGATGTCAGTGCCGTCAAGCTCAGTATGATAGATCCACGTAAAAACCGTAAGATCCAAGGGAAAATGAAATGTGTTGTGTTGTCAGAGTCTTGAGTTGTTTCTGTCAGCTTTAGGTTTGTTGCAGCCTGACATGACTTGTTTCGTCCTATCTTCCCCCCTTTTTTGTTGTTGAGGTATTTTACATCCTTTTGTAATCAAGAAGATGCATGTTTTGATTTTTCACTGCCTTTGAAATATTTGTTACACTCTTAAAGTGAGATGTTGTATTTAGCTGCAGGCAGATGCCTACCTTACCAGTTGCAACACTGTTATCATCACCCACACACTGGTAGGGGAAAGTAAAGTCCATTTCAAGCATATACGTTTGGGCTTCACTAATGAAGCACCTATAGGGAAACTTGTTCGAATCATTGATTTATTATTTGACAAGTAACCCCCCCTGTTGGTAGAATGAGAGCTACAATGAGAGAATGACAGAGTATATTATACAACATGAACTAATTCAACAATATGGTGTCACGTTTCAACTTAATAAAACAGACATATGTTAAAGGGCCCATGTCATGCTTTTCCGGTTATTACCCGTCCCCTTGTGTGTTATGAAGGTTTTTATGCATGTAAACGGTCTGCAGAGTCAAAAACCCCCCAAGTACACCCTGTAGCGAGTAAAACTCTAACACAGAAAAGACCCTTCTATGCAGCCCCAGAACACCTCGTTGGAGATTTCTCATTTTCCATTGTTTTCTTCCTGGGTTCTGTGACGTGTGAACACCCAAATCAACAACAAACGACCGGATTGGCCCAAATGGACCAATCCGCGGAGCATCTCACACACCAGGATCCCTTGGCTAACTAACAGGGAGTCCCCATTGACTTGCATAGAGCTCCTGGTAATAGACGAGTTGGGATCGCGGAGGAATGCTCTCCGCAGACCCATTCTCACAGCGTTATAAACCTTTTTCTTACTCAATATCAAGCCACACTTATTGTTTTTACTTCGGCTGTGAGTGTTTGTGTGTGCTCAGGATGAGTTTCGCTGTGTTTCGCTGTATCGCCGACCCGGAAACCTGTCCGCTCCTCGCAGCAGCGGCTCGCAGCAGCAGCGGCTCGCAGCAGCGAGCCTTGCAACGTCCCGACCAATCAGAGCACACTGGGCTCACAGGGAGGGGGGGGGGGGGGCAGGAGCTCCAACAAGCCGTTTAGGACAGAGAGTGAATACCTGGTGAATACACATACTATACATAGATGCTGTAGAGAAACCAATGTGATTTTGGAAAATTGCACAATTTAAATCTATTCTAGTAGACCTCAACAATGGAAATATGATCAGTAGAAATGGCCATGACATGGGACCTTTAAATATACTTTGTTCCAGAGAATAAAATAAAATGATGGATTATTTTGCTTGTTTAATCCATAAAAACATTTTCAATCACTGCGTCTAGCCAAGAAATGTACATCATAACCCCATGTAAAACCTTATGTATTGAGTCTGGATAAACCAATGAGATTAAATGTATTAATAAGTGAGATTTAGAAGTGCTGGTATGTGAATTAAGTTAGATTAGGACGGAGCCGGGCCAGCTGTTTAGTCCTATTTACAGTCTTTATGTCCACCTGCAGCTGGCTTTATTAATATTCATCAGACAGTGCAATAATAGGAAAATCAATCTCCATCTCACTAAAGTGTATTCACCCAAATGTATAACAGTAGCTCGTTAATGGTAAGAGATGCATTCTTTTATTTTAATAGACAGGTAATTTGACTGGCATTGCTATATGTGCACATCAGTCTGAGGCTTTATAAGATGCAGCTTGTCATTCATGCTCATGAAAAACCTCTTGGTGCACTGTTTAATTCAATATTGTTATTACATTAGTTGTAATCTGATTTTCTAGTTTACTATTCTCCCACGAGCATCTGTAAAAGGGTTTTAAAGAGAAACAAGGTCGATGAACCACAACAGTAGTTTGTGTCATGGTTTGGTGCTCTGCAAACAGAGGAGATCGATTCCCTCTGCTCCCCTTTCCTGTCTTATGGCGCATTTCCACCGCAGGCCTCGCTCGACTTAGTACGGTTTTGTTAGGCTTTGTTAGGCCCGGCTCACTTTAATGCTGCGCTTCCATTACAGTTTAGGAACTGGGGTAGTATCTATAGTAACGCAGTGTAGGCGGAGCCGTGACGTCATCTTCAATTAGCACACCAGAAAAACAACATCAGCCGTTAGCTGTTAGCACTCAAGCTCACAGCTCCTCATATCTGTTCAGAAACTAGACAAAAGTTAAACAAGTACAAACCACAGACTGTCTGTGTCATGGCGAGTAGGAGTCGCTGGTTTATTTATGTCTGTATAGGCCGTTGTTGTGAGTGTGGACGGTCGGAGCATATATTGCGTTAGCTTAGCCGATCTCCATTTAGACAACACACATTTTAAAAGGTTTTTCGCCTGCCGTCTGTCTGCAGACTTGTCAAAGCATTAATTCATGGTTTTTACTAACCGGTATCAGTATGTAGTTACTTCGGCATCATTTTGAAACGTGTATTACAATTAAATCACGGTCAAATATGTTCATCTTGTTGTAGTTGTAGCCCCCTTGCCAGCGATTCTCTCTCTAGTTTAGCAAACTCAGCCCGACTCAGCCCTGTTTGTTGGCCCCGATAGAACCACGATTTTGTCGGGCCAGAAAAGAGGTGAAAAAGTAGCCCCGGGCCGGAACTAGGCATAGTGGAAACGCAACCAAAAACAGGCCCGGCACGACACGGCACGCTTAAACCGCGCTCGGCGCCATGGTGGAAATGCGCCATTAGTTAACCTTGGATCGTGGTTAACAGAGCAAAAATGAATCCGCAGCCATGTTGTGTTTGTCTACCCCCCAGCAAGGATCATGGACTCAGAGGTCACACTGTGTAATCTCGTCTGTCTGAAGTGTCACTCGACTAAAAGAGAGCAATTTCTTTAAACAGTTTTTGGATACAGTAGAGTGAGTCGGTAAAGACTTATTTTGCTTTGTTTCCACTGTAGCTCATTCCTTCTGTTTTTCTTCGTCTTAGCTGTCCACCCTCTTCCCTTATTTACTGTATGCCCTCTGCCATTCTCTATCTATCCCTCCATCACAGCTGTCCATCTGTTTTTCTCCCAGGTTTATCATTCTCTCTTATCAGCTGCTGCTGCTGGTTTCTCCAGACTTCCTGCACCTCATATCAGCCTGACTGATTACACTGTAGCAATGCTCTGCTTTCAAAAGAGATTACGTGTTACTGTCATGGCACAACAAACCAGGTCAGCAGGGTATCATTATACATCTTTTACTTCAATTAGTTATACATCCGCTCAAACATAAAGTATGGCTTTATGCACGTGGGAACCAAGCATTTGAATAAACGTGTATTATGGGAATGACTGTTTTAATAAAGACTGATTTAATTTTGCTTGTCAAAGATTGTCGCACGATGACAACAACTAGCTCAGGTCAGAGTGACTCTCCGCTCTACACCCTCAGTGGGCCCACTTAAGACTTGATAGATTTCCCATTATTTTTAGACAGCCATGATGGAGTACCAGGTAGCACACAGCCTGTTCTGCTTTCCTCTTAGATTTTACTTCCCGAGCGGAAACACTACCCCTCTATGGCACATGAATGTGCCATCCGCTGCCAAGCCCTGCAGATGAATTCTTCTCTTCATGTGAAACAATCACAAATATGTAGTCTGAAGGTCCATGTTTCCATTCCTCTATTTGGAAATCTGTCTCCGAGAGGTTTCAGAGAGGCTAAGAACACTTGAACCGTGGCAGAGCACCGAGGATCGATGCCAAGTTGTAATACCAGGCAATAAGTGGGATTATATTTGTCGTTTATTTGACAGGGAATGGTCCCTGGGAAAATATGAGCTTAGTTTATTGCCTTTGTCTGCTGTGTGCCAACCTGACAATCAATGATGTTGCTTTGTCTTGGCTTCTTTGCAAACACCTTTACAGACCAAGCAAGTTGACTGTCTGATTGTTGTAATATAGAGCCAACTGCCCTTCACTTAAACCGTGGTTGCAGAAGTTAAGTAACACAACCAACATTCAACTTTATGTTACATTTTATGATTTATATTCCCTTCAAAGTAATCTCCCTTTGTCATTGGTTTGAAGGCCGATCCAAAAAAGAGATTTAAAAGCAAGTCTGCTTTGTCAGCATTAGACATATCTTTGATTGATATACTCATTGGGAAATTGGTTTAAGTGATTCATTCAGTAAAAGATATCTGCATTTTCATTATATCCCAAGGCCTAGTTGGTGAGTCAGCTAATCTGACAGGGCTTGAATTCCTTACATAAAAAAAAAATGATGATGCACACTGCAGCAGCACTTGCTGTTGTGCCGTGGTGCGACAAAAGCTGGGGAGAAAAAGTATAGTGTTTGACACGTTGCCGCGCTATGAGTCATACGAGGAGCCTGGAGCAAACATTTCAGTTGACTACTCGGGGTTAGATGTCAGCTCAGCTTTATGGGAAAGTCACGGTCACCTGCAGAGATTTAGCGTAAAAGAAAACGGAGATGACAGTTTAGTTAGCAAATCATGTTATGCCTTTGACCATGAAAATAAAAAAGCAGCTCAAACCTCAGTTTTTTCTAGAACAGTGAGTAGTAATAACATGAAGACCCGTGTTCAGTATTTAGTAGAAATGTCCTGCGTTAATATTTGAGTCGTTGAAAACCGCCCAAATATTGAAAGCTGGAATCGAAAGCATTGCTAGATTCTCCATCAATCTTTTTTTATTCATCCTTGAATTTGATATGTTCTTTTTACCACTGCTAATTTTAGACTCTGACTTTATATTTAACCTAGCTTGAGTTCCCTTGTTGTTGCTTATGTTACAGTTCAACATTTTTCCTATTTACTTTCTTGTCAAGAGTTGTTGAATGAGAGGATTGATACTGATATCAAGTGTGTTCATGTGTAAATATGAATGTTAACTAAGCATACAGCATGCTTATATTCCCCCTGACTAAGGCACTCTTGTTCGAGTACTGTATTGACACAAGTATAAATGTAATATAAAAATGTTACAGCTCTAGTCGTGACTGCCAAAAAAAAGAAATAATATTTAACATACACCAGTCAGTGAGTTTCCTCAGTAAAGTAAATGGTTGTGGCGCAGAGGAGTTACCGTATGAACAGCTCGGTGCATGTAGGTCTCAGATCCCAGGTGATCCACCGCCTCAGGCTGCTCTGTATCTGAAGCTGACCCTCACATTATCCCCAGGTACACCGGAGAAGGGCCAGGTGAACATTGAGGCCGCCAGAGGGAGTTTGACCTACGTTGTTTTTCAGGGCACATCTCTCCTCTCCTTGCTTGACCCCTCCCTGACTTTCTCTTTGTCTGGCTCCGACGCTCTCTCCCTCCCTCCCACTTACTATCCTGAGAATTACGTGTGCAAGAAGGAATGAAAAGAGGTATTGTGCTCTGCTGAATGCAAGCTGTGTGTGTGTGTGTGTGTGTGTGTGTGTGTGTGTGTGTGTGTGTGTGTCTATGTTTCATTGGCTGTCTCTACTCCACAGCTATGCTATGAAACTATGCAGGCACCATGAGCCTTGGCATACCTCAGCGGTCAGAGGACCAAGGTACCTGTTTTAGCAAGCGTCACATGTACCATCTTTCCATTTGTGTAACCTCACATGCAACACTCAAATAGCTTGCTTAGTTGAGATCAGTGGTATCACTTTCTGCTAAAAACTTGTTTTCATTATAATATTTCTACACGCAATTTTTTCATACAAAGATAACAATTTAATGTACGTGTTTACACTGCTTGCAATGTGCAGTCAGGTCTCTTTAGGCCCGAAATTTGAATAACATGCACGAGCAATCGAGATTAATAATTTGTTAGTACAGGATGAAATATGCCTGTAATCCAAAAAAACACCTAAAATAAATAAAAGTAAGCAAGCATCAAATGCCCGGACAGATTATTAATCATGTGATTATGAAAATGTACTATTTTATGTTGATTTTGACTATATCCGTTGTGTTCAGTTCTTGAATAAAAGGCCTCACAAGTGCATCCATAACAGACCCACTATGTGTCATTCAGACTCACTACAGTCATGATACTCTAATGTTGGTCATTCTCCCTCTTGAGTAGTCTGTTTACACACACTGGGATACAGCTAGTTGTTATTAATCTGTGATAACCTTTTTGCTGATGTTTGCTGTGGATTCAATCTGCCTGTCCACATATTCAAATGTCAGCTCTGATTGCTGAGCCAAAGTTTGAAGGCCAGTCAGTGCCTGTCTCTCATACAACTCCAATGGGCCACCATCTAAAAAACATACAATCTCATTCAACTCATGACGTTCAGGTTTTTCATCACTGTCCTTCAGACCTTTTTTTCTGTATCTGCTAACCTCAGTACACCCCCACTTCTCTGTGTCTACCTCCATTAGTGTCCGTCTGCTTGTCTGTCTCGTTGGCTGCGTGTCATGCGCGAGTGGGCTGAGGTTCATGTCACATGCTCGCCGGCTGATTACTGACCTTTGTCACATGTCCCCCGCTTTCCTCCCCACCATGTTTACCTAGTCTATCCACTGCCCAGACTTTGGTCAAACAAAGTGAAAACTGGCTTCACCCATTCCATGATTACCAGCTGTGAAAAACGTACAACATTAATACATGACAATGAAAATAAAACATAACCAAAAACTTTTACTGCTCATTAGGAAGAGTTCCTAACAATGGGTAATGCTATATTGAAAATGACCCGAGGCATACAGAAAACAAATCTTGACTATCTAGCAAAATTCCTCCAATAGCAAATGTGAATAATTCATTGCCATGGGCAGAAATGCAATATCATAACCCATTAAATCCATATAATTGTACTGTTAAATGTGTTTTTAAAGCAGTACTAGTTTTTCAGAAACAAGCTATAAACACAACTGCAACATATTCTCCTTTTTAAATGAATAGATCTTCAACTTGATTATCCGATTTACACGGTGCAACATTGGTCATTTTTCTGTCAGCAAGTAGTGATATACAACTAATGATGGGAGAATTATGGCGAGAAAGAGAAATCTGAAAATGATATATCCGTGTTTCTCATGCAACTGTGATTTAAAAACTCAATAATAATAATCTAATGAAAGTCTTACAGTGCCACAAATAAATAAGCACAAAGGCATGCTTGTCCTTTGGGGATTTAATACACAGGAATGATAATCTGTTTGTTGGTTATACTACATGGCTGTCAGCTTGCCCCTCTGTTGGCCTCTGCGGTTTTCCCACATCCATCACCCCCCGATGTGCTGCACCCTTCCCCCCCCCCCCTCCGCCTCTCTCTTTGGCAATCAGCTGGTATTATCCCCGTCATCTTGCTGTTGTATAGGCATGCAGCAATTTGTCTATCTTTTCTTTGGAATTATCTGTCTTGCAGGCTAAACCCATCTGTGTTCAATTATCCTAAAGGGCTGCAGCTACTACTGCCAAACCACTGCACTCTCCATTGTTATATCTATGGAGGTACTTCAGCTAGATGTGTGTTTATGCAGGGTGAAAAGGTAGATGGTGAAAGTGGGTTGCACTACTTGGATGCAGCCTCATAATGTCAGGCCACTATCACTGGTTTAGGGAGCCGTAAAAGAGACCCCAATTTAGACTTATCTTTCTTATGTATAGGCAGAAAAGAAATACAGATGCCTGGGGTTCTTTCATCTCTTTACCACCAGAATAATTGAGTTTCTGCTTGTTTCTGTTATTCCTCCCAAATGCAGACGTGATTTTGGCATGATATCAATGCCTATAGGTTCTTAGAATCTGTACAAAAGATTGAACTTCTACTTAAAACTGGCCACTTAAACAGACTTGTGGTGTGTGTGTATGGTAGTACCCATTGAAAAATAGCCCCTCATATTAAATCATATTCCTAAAATGGCATGACCTGTCAGGATTACATATGGATGAGGTTCAGCTCAGCTTCTAGGCTTGATTAATTTGCTGCCTTGTGGTTTGTAATTTATCAACCTACACCAAAAGAAGTTGCGTTCTGCTCCCAGTAGCTCTGTAACTCTAACCAGTGTCCGTAGGGAGCTGAAAGCATACAAAAGTGCAGCTTACAATTGCCAGATGAGGGCATGACTCATTGTTGCAGAATACGGGTGTAATTTGGCTAGCCTGGTAAGTTGCACTAATGTTTTTCTTCAGTAATGACCAACTGCTTCCAGAAAACTTGGCATACTAGTTTGGACCAATTTGTCAAATGATTGTGCATTGTGTGCTTGAAATTAGGCCTATAGAAATGAACTTGTTTCATTGGGGGATGAAAGGGCATATGTTTTCTGATTAATCCGATTTTGCAGTGTAAGAATTGGACGGTGCAGCAGCTCTACTATTTCTGCTGTTCTTTGCACATGGTTTCACAGCATACCCCAAAGGATGCAGCTTAAAAAATCACGAGCTGTTACTGTACCGTATCACACTGCTCTGTACTGCAGCGGCCATGCTCTAGAGACAGACTTGACTCCTTTACAGTACTGCACACAGAAAACTTCTAGAGGAGAGATACATGTGTTGAGAGAAGGAAGGGAATTAAAAAAGATTGAAGAAAAGTGTCAGATATAGTGAGGATGGAAAAAGTCATAATAAAGTGTGATGCCTATGCCCTACTCTTTATTCCCTTGCTCCCTCTCCTTATATATCTATATGCACTCTCCTCCTAGCTCTCTTGTCTCTCTTCCCTTCTCCCTGTATCACTTCTCCAGTCTGGCTGTGGACCAGCGTTGAACTCCCGTCTGCTCACAGCCAATTTGGAAGGAATTTGCTAACCCATTAAAGTGCATGTTCAGTACAACTTTCATCATTTTCTCTTATGTTTTTTCATTCTCTTGGCGGTCCCCTGTGAAAACACAGCCACGTCTCCCCATGCCCAGAAAAACCCTGGCTTTTTTTAAGAGCTGATACTGTGAAAGACAAAAAGTTTGGAAACCTCTAGGCGTTATCATCATGGAAAAGACAAACCCTGCGACAATGATCCCTTTGTGCTGTAATGTGCTGAAATGAGACCTGGAAGTATTCTTTTTCCTGTTTACTTTAACAAAGTGTTCATATGCTGTAGAGTTTGTGTAATTGGACCGACAATCTGAAGTGTCCGGAAATAGAAAGCTTCCAAAGTTAGCACAAATGGAGAAATTATGTTTCACATAAACAAGGACAAACAGGGAAACTCACTTAACTAAAATGTGCCAGACAGTTTTATCTGATCAGAACACAAACATGACCGAAACCTCCATCTTTGTTTCCTCCTTGTCTCCTTCTCTTCACACAAGCTACTGTCCAATTACTTCCTGTCTATACACATAACAAGTATGCAGCGCTACTAGAGCAGTACGGCAGTAAAGTAACTTGTATCCACAGCCCACACCCACACAGCTTTACTAAACAAAATAAAAAATAACTGTGCTGTCACTATATACGGATGGATAACGTTCCTTCTTTGATCCACATGTGGAAATCAAATTGAGTTTTCCTGCTAATGGCTGATATGAGTTTTTTTTGCTAGGATTTGCTTAACTTTTCATTTCATCTTTTTGATCTGGATTAAAATGTAAGTTTGAGTTAGCTACTCTTGTCAACAGGCCAAGTACATTTAGCTTAAAGGAATCAGATATACTATTCAAACAAATAAGCATGCCAATATAACACTTGCCAGGAAAGCTGAACAATGAGTGTTCAATAAAAGCCCTGTCAGGCCTCCAGGAAGAGCTTGTTCACACTCACTTTTATCTTGCTGCCTTTGTTTGTGAGAGATTTGTTGCTGTTTTTGAATGCCAAAAATGTCGCACAATTGCCTCGGGGAGAGAGGCTTTAAATTGATCTGTTTTGAGTAAACTGGATTTTTCTTTCATAAGCACTGCCATTTATACTATTGCATTATCCAAGAATCAGAACGATAAAAAGCCATGCAGGCCGAGTGAAGGAATGACTCGGATAACAGCAAACTTTCTCCCAGCTTGACCATTCAATGGAGCTCATTCAGTCGCCATGGGAGGCAGCCACAAATGTTTCCAGCTTTTGTTACCCTCTGATTTATAGTCGCTCACTGTGGCCTTGAAGTGTCGGTCTAGATTTCCCGCTAACCAAATGTTTGGGCTCTGTTGGTGTATTGTGTTACTCAGAGTAAGCTGTTGATTTTGTTTTTATTGGCCTTGTAATTGTCCTCCTAATTACGGATAACAAAGAGGTGAAAGGTGGACGGTTGGGAATTGACTGAATGTGTACCGGGGTGAAATAAGGGGTTGGTCAGGATTTGAATTTGCCCACCACATTTATTACATTAAAAAGTAGATTAAAACTTTTCTGCTTATGTGCCACAGATTTCATATCCTCTAAATCCTCAGTGGAGTTGTGGAGGCTTTGGGCCGGATGCTGCCTGGTTGGTAGAGCTCATTGGCATTCAAACACGGCTGGAGTGCAGCAGAGCACAGCAGCATGGTGCAGTGAGGGTGTGTGTGAAACAGAGAGATGAAGAATGAATTGAGAGGAGAGGTTTTTAATTGATGGGCTGCAGTGAAATATACAGTAAACGTCCAGCATTGTGCCTCAAGGCGGCTTTAATGATTCAACAGGTGTCTGTAAGGGGTGAAGCTGTTATCAACCAATGCGAGTCTAGAGTATCAAAATGTCAACTAAAGTTGCTGAAAGTTGAAATGTAATGTCTGGCCCTCTATGTAGTCTTGGTTACTATGGTATCCAAAGGTTTAGGGTTCTTTAACAAATGTAGAATGAGTGTTCTCTTTTCTCTGTCTGTGGAAAATGACACAAGTTCCTCTGACACACACACACACACACACACACACACACACACACACACACACACACACACACACACACACACACACACACACACAATGGCCTCTCTGCTGCTATGGCACTGTATCAATATTATGTTCTCCCCACCCTGCTCTGTTCCTGTTTGCACAGCCCAGAAAAACGTACCCACCTAGTACATGGAGGAAATCCAAAGTGGTCGTTAGTTACTCTCCGCTCTCTCTCCCTGCCTATCTTTCACTGTGTTTTTCTTTCACAGACACAATGCGTTAAACTTGTATAACTTACTTCACCCCCAGTTCATCTGCTGCCTGTAGAAGAAGCGCAGGAAGATCTGTAATCTTTTGCTGCCTCCCCTCTGCTCTCTCTCTCTCTGAGCCTCAGGTGCTGCTGTTTGTTTACCTTCACACATGCACAGACTTAAGTTCCTCCCTCATGCTTTCCCTGTCCTTTAACACTGGTTACTGTGATCAGTGCCAGCCTCAGTGTTCACGAGTGTCACCATTTGCTTGTACAAGTCATCTGGGAAAACAAACATGCCCTTCTCTGCATTCAGATATGCATGGACCCTGCAGACATACAAATACCATGCATACGCACTTCATTTGTGCAAAAAGACACAGAGTCTTCAAGAATAGACAGATCCTTGAATCATTTCTACGTCACAGAAATGTCTCTTGTATAACATAAATGCCACATGACGTTCTACGACAGTCTGTTTATGACATAGCTCTGAATCATGTGTCACTGGGCCCTTATTTTAGGCTGCATCAATCCAGCCGGTGTCTGTGTTTTCTCCGGAGTGTCCTGCTCTGTTTGGGTGACTGTGGGCTCACAGGAAAGGAAGCTCCAACACCAAGATAAAGAAGACCGATGATAAAGTGGAGAGTGACGGGCCAAATGAGCTGCTTTATGATCCTGTTCAGGGTCGGGACCTTTGTTGGATTTTTTTTTAATTTGGTACAGCAGTTAAAAGTACAAGACATACCTCTGGAAAAAGCAGTTTTACTTTCTCTATCATCTACAGTTTTTCTTCAAACATTTGGTGACAGAGATGGTACTAAAAAGGGGCAGTTATAGAAGAGGAAGAACGAGGGAGCATCAGCTTTATTTGGTGTAATCTATTTTATTTTTAATCACTTTTTCATTGTGTAGTTTTTCATCATTTTTCAATCACAAGTCGATCAAAATAAACACAATTATTGTTCACATCCTTCAAGCCAAAATGAAACGCATTCGAGTGCTAAGGTTCTCAAATATAAAAAGTCTATGCTTTTGTTGGTCTTCTTTCACTGTTATCTGATGTTTATTGAGCTAACAAGCAATCGATTGAAAATAATAATGATAAGATAATAATCTTCCTACTTAACTGTATGTAGCTTCATTATAAAGCAAACGAAAAGCCCAGATAACAAAAATTGCTCCTGTGGAGATTGTCCACAGTATTGAGTATGTAAGTCGCTTTGGATAAAAGCGTCTAACATGTAATATAATGTAATGTAATGAATATATGTCACATGTGTGTGTCCCTTTATACCAGCATGAAAGAGATGTGTCACATGCTTTTGATGCACCCAGAGAGTTCTTAGAAGTTGCAGGAAAAGCCACCCATTACCTGTGTGTGTGTGTGTGTGTGTGTGTGTGTGTGTGTGTGTGTGTGTGTGTGTGTGTGTGTGTGTGTGTGTGTGTGTGTGTGTGTGTGTGTGTGTGTGTGTGTGTGTGTGTGTGTGTGTGTGTGTGTGTGTGTGTGTGTGTGTGTGTGTGTGTGTGTGTGTGTGTGTGTGTGTGTGTGTGTGTGTGTGTGTGTGTGTGTGTGTGTGTGTGTGTGTGTGTGTGTGTGTGTGTGTGTGTGTGTGTGTGTGTGTGTGTGTGTGTGTGTGTGTGTGTGTCAAACATATCTGAACACATTTCAAAGCATTTCATTCACTTCTGTGGAAAAAAAAGTCCTGTGTCAAGATGCGGCGTGTTGAAAGAGCCATCTGAGCGTAACAGAACCAGCACGTGTTCTGTTGCCCACAAAGGCTTTTCTGCTAAAGACTCCCCACTTTGACCACCTGCAGCTGTGGACCAATTAAAATCCCAACCCACCACTCCCTGACCCAAATGGTTGGACACACACACACACACACACACTGACACCCACAATGATAACAGCTGGAGAGAGTGAAAGCAATCAATGAATAATTGATGATAATTGACTGTTTCCATTCATAATTCATACCCTCAATTATCACTAAGAGGCCCCACCTGAGTTTAATGTATGTGTGTTGTTGTATTCAGTGGTGTATGACTGTCCTGTGTATGTCACAGAAGAAGTGCGTGTGTGTCCCATCTGCTGTGTTTGTTGCTTCTCATTTTGGAAATGTTATAAAATGTTGTGTAAGAGGATTTGGAGATAGGATGCGTGTGTGCTGTTGGCATGCTTACCCTCAGTGTGCAAAATACGGGGGGGTCCAGGGGAGCTCGACCCCCCCTGATGAACACCTGAGCCCCCCTGAAAGCCTCAACAGCAAAATTACAGGAGGGTCTCAAATTATAATATGTATTTGTCACTTGCAATGGTCACTAAAATGTTTTTAAGCTTACTGCAGTATTCATCATTCAAAACATTTATTCACAAATATCTTCTATTTTGGCTGGCAAAAGCATTTCCTCGCAGGGAATCGAAAACAGACGGCTCTTTAACGGTCGCGTATTCATTCATTCATATGAACGTCAGAATATAGAATTATTTGACGGCACCCCTGAAGACGCCAGACGGCGCCCCGGTTGAGAAACGCTGCTATAGACTACTGATTGTCTTGGCTTGCATCCATGAAATATTGTATAGGCCTACTGCATATTGAGAAATCTTCGACCGGTATATTGCGCAATAAACGGGAGATGGGGACCCCCCCCCGATTATTGACGGGTATTTTGCACACTGCTTACCCTCCTTCTGACACGCATCGTAGGTTATCCACGTGGATGCTGGAAACTCCTCTCTCCTGATAAGCAGATGGTGTGCGATCTCCAGGCTAAACATGTTCTATTATCAAAGATATTGTTCCGTTTTTATCGCAGCATATTTTAAGAATGAATGATTCTACAGAGGCATTGTGCAGCCATTCAAATAGTGTATTTATTTAACTTCCTCCAGGTTTTGAGATGTCTTCCTACATAAATAGTGTCAACATTTTTCCTTTTGTCTTTCTCCACATAGATCACAACTCTGATCAACCATAAAGACAAGCCAAATAAGTCTGAGCGCACCCTAGCAGCCATACACAGGGTGGGCCAGGCAGTGAGCGTGGCTGTGGGACGTTTTGTCGCCGTTGGAGAGGCCATCGCCTCAGAGAACCAAGAGCTGAAGGATGAGATGGGACAAGCCTGCTTCGAGGCTCGCAGGGCAGGTGGGTTTCTTTGGCTGAATCACTTTGTGTGCCTAACATTTGATTGAATCACTGCAACTCAATACATCATCTAGTGTTTCTCTTCAGGGGTAGATAGAAACAGCCCTTGTTTTGTGGTCACATCTGTGTTTTTAAACTGAAATTCTAAAGGCTTGTTCATAAACACTGTATCTTTCTGTCTCATACATTGCCATGGCTTTAGGGTGTTCAGAAATGTCCATTAAGGTTGTTCTAGCTGGTCAGCGAATAAGACTTATCGGTGTTTATTTGTTAAGATAAACTGACAGTTTCATAAAGCATCAGGCATCAGCTTGGGGCTTCAAAGTGTTATCAAATTTAAGCAGGTTTCGATTTGTCTGGACAGCGTGGCTGACAGACACTATTACACCAGAGGACCTCCAGAGTGTTCTAAAGACATTGTTGTTATTAGGTTGGAAGTAAAGGCTGCAAAAAGGGCTTCTTCACCCAAGGGCGCTGTGTAGAAAGAGGGAGCAAATGTGTCTGCACTGGCTTGAAAAAGCACTGCATAATAAGTTCTTAAAAAACACTTTTAGAAACTTTATGCGGCAGGCTGTTGGCAAGATTGAAAGTTTTAGTTTTCCCGATGTTCACTGCCTTATAGATTTCTTCAGAGTTACGTAGAGAACTTTTCTCCACCTGAGGTCAGACCCCTCATTTCTTTCCCAGGGTTTAAATCTGCTGTCTGGGCCTGTCTGTGTGTGCCTTATATTTCTCCCCACATCTGATTGTCTGCAGTTTCCTTCCAATTCTAAAACATGCAGGTTAGGTGATAGACTGCCAAACTATCCAGGGTGAGGTCTGCCTCTCGCCCAATGTGTGCTGTCAGACATGTCATGGATGGATATTTCGAGTGCAAAACAGTAAACAACTGAGAGAGACAAAGAGGTTCAGAGGGTTGTGGGAGGGGTGGAAACAGTGACAACCAGTGTGAAGGAACAAGAATGTGTGGATCGTTCTTATGGGACTGTCAGCTTTTATTGAACCCGAGACAGAAGAGGTGATGGTTCTGTCAGAAATGTGTTTCTTTCAGTGTTTCTACACTTTCCTACAAGCTTTAGCTATTAACATTTAATAAAAAAAAACACCCAAGGCACACGTCAACCCTGTATCTTGGTGTCTTTCTACGTTTTCTTACACTTTCTTGTTTAGATAGTTGGTATCACTTGCTTGTGAAACTTAGTTCTTATCAGGCAAAACAAGGACCTCATATTAGCCTTCTGCAGAGCACAGCGGAAACAAAATCACACTGGATAAGAATTTAGTCACAACATCGTGATAATAGGTTTATGTTGGGGGAACCAGCTTGTATAGCAGAGCATTTAATCCTCACACGGCGTTGATTTGTAAAGACGCGTAAACTCTGACAAAGAAGTGCTGGTGGGAGGGGGAGAGAAGACTGATGAGAAAATGTGTGTGTGAATGTGTGTATAGGTGAGGCCTAGTGAAGCCTATGTGTGTGTGCATTTGCAATTGTCTGGATGTGTGTACCCGCTGCGACTAATTTATTCTAGTTCTCACTTTCCTCTTAGGAAGGCGTTTTCACAGCTTTGCCTTGCATTCCTTACACAGTTTACTGATTCAAAAGAAAGCCAACACTTGCTGTCTCTCTGACCATTTAATATAATGATAGAGACATTTTCAGAGATTAAAATTAAATACTTTTTTGAAGCTGTTAGTATCCAGGAGAGAGAAGGGCTAGTTAGTGAAGGATTGACATTCTCTAATACCTAGCCGCAGGGAGACTTTAATCAGGCAGGCTTCAGCCTTGTGCGCTATAATGAATGAAATAAAGGCAGGCTGAAAGCACTCTTTAATTAGATGCCGCCCGTCATCAGAGCGGTGAACAGATCCAATGAGGCAGGTCAGTGGAGGCAATCTGTGTTGGATCTCTGTCTCTGTCTCTTTCACTCAGTCTCTCAGTGTCATTCTCACATTCACAAACTGCTGTCTCACTTCATCTTTCTCCTCATATCTTAAGATTCAAGATATGACTGTAGGAAGAATCAAAATAAAACCATAGCTCATACAGTCCATTAGTATTTTTAATACTGGACTACATGTTTAGGCAATCAATTGGTAAAACATGGGAATAAGATTACCTCTTAACACTTTTCCAACACACAAGTATTTACCTTTTTGAGCTTTCACTCATGAATGATGTATAAACTCTACAGAAAAACATTTTTGTAATACTTTGAGCTAAACTATTTTGCTTATGTGTAGCAGAGATACTGTTCACCATGTTCACCATCTTAGTTTAGCATTGTCAGCATTCTAGTGTTGGCTAATTAGCAATAAACTCAGAGTAGGATTAGTTTTGAAGGTATTTCGTTATAAACCAAAGTATTTGACAAATCAAAAAAGTTCAGCTGGTTATAGCACTAGATTAAAAGTGAATGAATCAACAAAGTAATCCTGTGGGGGCATAAAGATCTTTCTCAAGTTTTAATGCAATCGACTAACATGCGGACAGACATTGCCCTCAATTGAGAAATGCAAGATTTACTGTCAACAAGCGCTGCACCATCCAGGATCAGCCTTTTCAAGTTTTCACTGATGAATAAAATCTATTATTATGTCAAACAGAAAGAAAGATAATTCATTACACCTGAAGCATGATTTTCAATGTAGGAACAAGATGTTTTTTACAGGGAACAGATGCTTCTAGAGAGTAACAAAGGTCTCTAGTATTAATGAAAACTAAGGTACCAGCTCTCTGTTTTACATATAAGCTCATGCAAATCCATCCTCCAGTCCAAACCATTCATATTCTTGGATTTGAAGGGTAAAGTTGGCTCCATCTTCCCCCATGCTAGTGTCATGGGGATTGAGCATCCTTTGCCAGCCAGGCCTAGATGTTTTAACTGGTTAGCGGAGCTGGCACCAAAAAAAGCAGCCTGTCGGATGCAATCAGTTTGTCAGTGCTGCTTTCTTTAAAAAAACAGCCAAACCGAAAAGACTGCCAAGCTGTATGACCCGATAGAGACCTAGCTATATACCCTTCCCCCTCTTTTCTGAGAGATGTTCTCTCCTCCCTCTTACCCTGAACTCTGGACATTTTCTTCTTGTTAGGGACTATTTTGGTGAAGGGCTTTCATGTTTAGAGAGAAAACGGAAAGTCTGATGCTCAACGAATATTTCGCATTTGCATGTTTTGTCCATGTATAAATTGTGAGGGTCTTAGTTGTGTCATGTCACACAGAAAGCATGCCATTAGTGTTCGGTCAGGCTTGCATAGCTGTCACAACATTGTGCTGAATATAGTACCGTTGTGTTTCATCTTGCCTCGGACGACATGTTCTCCCTGAGGTGAAGAGTGGCAGATTGAAAGGACATCATGCTGCGGTGTTGTCTGACTTAGGGCCTTTAGGAAACTATCATTTGACCACCCATCCTTTCATATTCTGCCTCTTGTCAGGGTCCAGATCTCAGTGGCAGCAGGCAAAGCAAAGTCGCCTAAAGGTCTTTCTGGCTAGCCGCCACATCCTCCAGCTCTTCAGAGGGAACCTTTGGGCGCTCTCAGGCCAGATGTAAACCCTCCGGCGTGTTCTGAGTCGCCCTCCTCAACTGGACTCTTCCTGAATCATCTGACAGACAGAAGCTCTCAGTCCAACCAAAAGTCTCATGAACTGTCAAACTCAATGTAATCAAAACAAGCACAAGCCTAAAAAAAATCTTCAATGTATGTCCACTTAGAGTTAACAATATATTCGAGCTGTCATGTTTGAAGTTATGTTTGCTCCTAGTTATTTCAATGCAGAGGGGAAGCCTTATACAGAAAAAGCGCACTAGTTTGGGATCTGTACAATGCAGATATCCATTGAATCGATTGTTGCATCCCCATACTGAAATACAATATATCAACCCGGCCAGTATATTATTACATTATTACATTACATGTTACTTGTTAGACGCTTTTATCCAAAGCGACTTACATACTCAATACTGTGGACAATCCCCACAGGAGCAATTTGGGGTGAAATGTCTTGCCCAGGGACACAACAACATGCTGACTGCAGTGGGGTTTGAACCTGTGACCCCCTGATCCGAACACCTACGGACAACCCACTACGCCACACGCCTCCCCGTATATCAGTCTATCTCTGTTGCTGAACCAAACACTTCCCTTCTCTCCTCATTTAGGTGATGCCATAGCCCAGCTGACAGACGCGGGATCACCCTTGCCATCCCAGTCAGAAGGATGTGGCACAGTGTTCAATGATAGGACCGGGATGGTGAAGGCTGCACGCTTACTCCTTTCTTCAGTCACTAAAGTCCTGGTCCTGGCTGACCGCATCGTCATCAAACAGATAATCACATCACGCAACAAGGTGAGACATGCAAACTACCTCCTTAAAATGATATAGATAAGCTCTATTGCTTACAGTAGTCTCTTGCACACATACACACCAAAAGTTAGCCATGCCTAAATAAAAGGCAGCTATGCAAATACCATCCTGGATCCTTTTATTTCCTAATAGATAAGCGCTGGCTCTCTTAAGGAGTACTCTGGAGGTAATTGGAGGGAAGAGCACATTTAGTGATCACATAAAAACGCAGAGCAAGAGACTTTCTCCCTCCATCGTACCTGGCTATGCTCTTATCCAGACAGTGTGATACGGATGTAGCTGTAGACTGAGCCAAGAATGGAAGCAGGGGGCCTTATCAGGACTGGTTAGCCTCGTTTGGGCAGACAGTCGACAGCCCCCTGTCCTCCATTACCGGCAAACACAATTACATCTCTTCCTCCTCTTTGTCTGGTGGGGATAAAAGTGCCAGCTAGCCCTCTGCAGCTAAATTAGCATCTACATAGACTGCTATTAACTAAAATGCAGGTTTGGAACGACTTAATCTGCTGATTTATTTTGGGAGAACACTTAAATAGTTACACAGGAGTAACCCAAATGCAATGCAAACAAATCTAAAAATATTGTCCTTCCTGCTGATATCTTGCAATAACAGAAATAGGTTGTTTCAGTGTGCGAAGACTTCAAGAACACAACCATAAGGGGGCTTTCACCTTACTACTCTGATCTTTCATTCTTCTTAGGTCCTTGTTACCCTCGACCATCTGGAAAGAGTCAGCACCTTCCAGGAATTTGTACAGATTTTCAGCCAGTTTGGCAACGAGATGGTGGAGTTTGCCCACCTCACTGGAGACAGACAGAACGTGAGTAGCAAGTGAAGAAACCAACTCTTGTTGGTTTAAAGTGTCTAAATTGTCGGCACATTATAACGTTTTATTCAATAAATGAAATGTATTTGTGGTCTTACATATGGATATAGTCTAGTTTATAAACATTGGGTGATGTGACTTTAATTCAATCAATTCCAAGTACATGTACTCTACAGTGGTTTTGACTTGACTGTGAAACCTTCTGCACTTACATAAATGAGCAGTCAACTCAAGAAATCAATAATTCAGGCATCAAATATTTACTCTTACCACAAAATAATGAACTCACGAAGCTTCTTCTCAAAACATTTGTTCTTTTTTTGGGTATCTATTGTTTTTTTCCTTATCCGCGTCTCAATTCACAAAAGGGAAATGTGCAGGTCAGTTATGACTCATACTGCTCAAACACTGTTTGCATCATAATGAATTATTGATGTAAACCGACCTATGCTTTCAGAGATGCATTCTGTCTGCAAATATCAGCTTTGGGAATAGTGCATATGCAAAACAAAACTTTTGCTTAAAGTTTGAGGAAAACAGGCCAAGTAAGGGTTTTTATCTTTGTTCTGTCAAAGCCTGCTAATCCTTCTTTGATGCATACATTGAGCCTCTGCAGCTAAAGCGCTTTGCCTGCAGAAGCTGATGTAAAATGCACCGTCTGCGATATCTAGACAGGGAGAGGATCGACCATCCGTCTTTTTGAATTTGTTCACAGCACGTGTTTTGAAACACACATCATGTCTCTCCCCAACGCAACACAGCTAATACTCATTTGCCACCTGGTTTTCTTTGTCTTTTTTTCTCATATTCACTCCCACTCATGCACTTTTATACATGCACAAGCACACAGCCCTTTAGAAAATCCACCATCTTCGTCTATTGATGCCAGACGAGCACGGAGGCAAAAATAATGACAGATAATCACATCATCTTTGCAATCTATGGCATAGCAATGGGAGAGGAGTTGATTCAGCTGCCTTTTCCAAATCCCCAAATACCTAATTCGAGCTGTCTATTTCTGATTGGGATACATGGAGGGGGGTGCTGCAGGTCACACACACATCTTCTTTCATATTCTGGAGTCGTCTCTTTTTATTAGGAGATAATTAACTTGGGAAGCTTCATCTGTGTGTAAACTTGGAGAGGAATATATGTCACATGTGTGTGTCCCTTTATACCAGCATGAAAGAGATGTGTCACATGCTTTTGATGCTTCATGTCCATCGGACACCCAGAGAGGTCTTGGAAGTTGCAGCTAAAGGAAAAGCCACCCATTACCATCTGGTGTGTGTGTGTGTGTGTGTTTGTGCTGTAGGACTTAAAGGATGAGAAGAAGAAAGCACGGATGGCGGCGGCCAGAGCAGTGCTGGAGAAATGCACCATGATGCTCCTCACAGCCTCCAAGGTAAACTCCAACACTGAACCTTTGGGCAAGGGTTATGGATTATGTCCAGCTTAAAAGATGAATGGCCTTCTCAAGTTTATTTCATTTCAAGGCTTCTCCAATGCCGCGATTAATGGTAATACTCTTAAGTCAAGTAATCATTAAAAAAAGAGTGAATAATGGTGGTTGTAAGGCATGAAAAGGGTAGGAGTTCAAAAGAGTAAGAGAGGGAACTAACTTTTGATATTTCACATCGAATTCCTTTCCAAGACTTGCCTGAGGCACCCAGATTGCGAGTCGGCGCGGATCAACAAGGACGCCGTGTTCCAGCGGATGCGCTGTGCCCTGGAGCAAGTCATCGAGATAGTCACCGAGGCTCGGAGCTGCGGAGAGAACAAGATGCTCCCTGCCAGTATCTACAACGGCATCAAGGACTTCAAGGTAGGATCAGGAACTGGATTCAGTATTAGAGGTATTTGTGAAGTTCAGAAATGATTCTCTTGTGGCTTAATGCTACTGTAGCGTCCGAGGTGTTAGGGCTTCAAAGATAATTCTGTGTGACAAAAACTCAGGAACTTTGTACTTGTGGAGAGTCACAAACACCGTCTCCATTTATTACTTTCAATTCTCTCTCACAACAACTTCAGAACAGCCTGCGCCGGCTCAAACACATGAATTCTCACCCCAATGCTCACACTACGTTCTGTTTGAAAATCAGTATCAAGAACGGCAGACCTATTCAATTCATATCAATAATAAGACATACCATGGTTTTAAACAAGTATACTATAGTGGCTCTGTGAGAGGGTTGGTGTGTGGTTGCATCATTAACATGCTAGCATCACCGTGTTGCAACAGCTTGAAATGTAACTCAGAGAATCAATATGTAGCACCAGACTTACCTATTTTATCATTTAGTAATAGGGTTTGATGAATCACCAAAAATCAACATCACTATGACTAATGCTCTCCCTCCTCCCTGTGCAGTGGCAAATGAAAGAAAAACAACAATAACAAAAAACGTTTTGCCAGTGAGATGAAAGTAGAAGAAAGTATGTTAATGAAAGGGCGCAGAGATGCATACTGCTTTTAATAAATGGCTTCGTAGCTCTTAATGGCAGAGTTGAACTAAAAGCTTATGTAAACCTGTCATCTGAGGACACATAAGCAGAGACAGATAGCTCTTTAAAAGACACTTCTTTGTTGAAAAGATAAGGATGAAACAGAAAAAAATGCATTAGCTCTCATCTTTGTGTACTTGACGTTCTGCTTGCATAATTTATTAGGCACCTTTGATGGCCCAAGGTGCCTTTTAGACTCAACACACATCCCCACAATCCTTGTTATTTAATGACAAGGTCAAGTGCAAAACTGGTGATGAGGTAATATATTCGTTTTTTCTCTTGAGGTCATTGTTTAGTAAAACTAACTACATTCATTTGTCAAACAATCCTTAAAATGCTTCTTCGAGTCCTCACTAACACTAAGAAAGTGGATCACATCACTCCAGTTCTGAAGTCTTTACACTGGCTTCCTGTATGTCAAATAATTGATTTCAAAATACTGCTGCTGGTTTATAAAGCATTGAATGGTCTAGGGCCAAAATACATTTCTGATCTCCTGCTAAATGATGAACTCTCAGGTCTTCAGGGACTGGTCAGCTTTCTGAGTCAGAACTAAACATGGAGAAGCATCTTTCAGTTATTATGCTCCAAATATCTGGAACTAACTCCCAGAAACCGGCAGGTCCGCTGCAACTCTTAATACTTTTAAATCCAGGCTGAAGACTTTTCTTTTTGCCGCTGATTTTAATTGAACTATTCGGTACCACTTTACAATAAGACTACCCTTATAAAGGGTTTACTAATAGTTTGTAATTCATTTATTAATTAGGTTGTGAACACTTTATAAATCATTAATAAGCTTTTATAAGACATGAGATAAACAGGGCAACTGTGACCGGTTGCTTGCCAAATAGTGAGCCCACATTTATCTGTACTGCTAAGTCTTATATTGGCTACTTAGCTTACTTCGTCTTCTTCATCAGCCAGCATCCTTGGTATCTGTTGTTCACTGAGTTGATTCTCGCTAAGTAGCCAATATGAGGCTTAGTCATCTTGCCAAATAGTGAGCCTTTGTTGATGTATGAAAACTATGTTAGAACTGGTTTATAAATGGTTCTTAATGTTAATAAAGTGTTTACAACCTAATTCATAACCTAATTATAAACCCTTTATGAATCCTTTATAAGGGTAGTCTTATTGTAAAGTGGTACCAACTATTCATATCTTACGCTGTAACTTTTATTCATATCTTTTTTTGTAATGTTTATTTTATTATCTTTGGTTTTTAATAAGTGTTTTTAAATGCCATTTTGAACACTTTGAATTGCCTTGTGTTGAAAGGTGCTATGAATAAACTTGCCTTGCCTTGCCTTCTTCAACTCACATCCCTAATTCCCATCTCTCCTTCTGCAGTCCAACGTGGAGTGCCTGCGGGAGAACCTGTACACCCTGTCCCCTCAGAGCATGGGCGGCCAGCTGGAGGCGCTGGTGGAGCGGACCGAGGACTTCACTGACTCGGCCTACACCAGCCACGAGCAGCGGCAGGCCATCCTGGGTCTGTGCCAGCTGGCCCGGCAGGACACTCAGCAGCTGGTGCACGCCTGGGTGGAGGCGGTACGTTGGCCCGAGCAGACACGCTGGCAGAGAGACACATACAGCTACAGGATTATTCATAAAAACATATGCTACCATACGGAGACAAATAATAAGTACCTCATCTGTAGGACACTTGTAAAAGAAGTATGATAATAAGATGCAAAATAGGGTTATCCAAGCAAAGAAGAAGTGATGTTAAATGGATTATTGTTGTCAACAATTGCTGCCAGGAATGATGGGGAGTTGGTGATAAACTAAAAGGAAATATTTAATATCTTGTGTGTGTCTTGTAGGCACATGTCAATGTCTGTTTAACACACACAGGATGATACACTGACCCAGACTTCTTCCCCAGCTAACCCAATTATTCTTTTTGCCTACTCACGTTATTTCCATACATCCCTCGTGGAACAGAGCACATTAACCCAACTGAATAACGTTTTTATGAAGGCTCACTCGGCCGAGGGAGAAACATCACATAGTGGTTCTATATCTTGCTGCCATTCAGCACAGTCTCCTTGTCCTTGAAGAGCATGAAACATTCTGCCGCCGTTTCTCATTGTCAACATTGTCGACTGCTGCCACATAATTGTACAGTCGTGCCTCATCTAGCCTGTGCAATTAAAGGTTAATTGGAGAACTGAAAAGACCATCCACTAAATATTTTTGAAATTGCACGCACATCTGAATGTGTAAATACTCTTGTGTGTTCTGCACAGTCCAATTTGTGGCCTAGATGCTTGTGGAAAGTTTAGTAAAAATTATAGTTTGTATTCCCATTGGAGCTATGGGTCTAAAATGGTTGTATAATATTGTATTGATATAGTTACTTGTTTCATTACACAAACCTACATGTTGAAATGTCTGGCTCTCTTTTGCATATTCAGAACAAAATCAATAAATTGAATTCCAAACCACTTTTTTTCTATTACCACACTCTTCCAGTTAATAATGTACACAGTGTGTGGGACTGTAAAACCATGTTGGGTCTCATGTTTTATTTCCCTCCTCCTCTCCTTATCTCACCGGAGCAGCAGTCTGTCCATGCCAAAGAAGCCACAGAGGGCATGGAGGTGGCCATCCTGAAGACATGTCAGAGCCTCAATGACCTGAGACGTGAGGTGAGCTGCCGTCTGTCTCCTGTAGAGTGAGACACAGACATGACATTATTCTCACTAGAAGTTATGCTCTTCAGCTTCCCTGAAGTCTCTCTATCAACTTGTGTCATCTGTGTTTCTCTTCTTTTAACTCTGCTTTCTCAAAATCCACTCTAATTTATGTCTCTTACTCAACTTTCTTTCTGCTGGGTTTTTTCCAGCCTCCATTACTCTCCATTGTTTTTATTATTCTTATTCGTATCTCTCATTCCTCCTCCAGCTCCATAAGGTGGCTGTCTGTCGTACCACTGACTTGCTCAAAGTTCATGGGGAACATTTGCCTCTGCGGGCTCTCAAAGCAGCAGGAGCCGAGGGAAACCTGGAGGCAGTGGCTGAGTATTCCCGAACCCTCACCGAGCAGAAGGAGCAGCTGGTGGAGGTACGTAGGCCCGAGGAAATGGACCAGAGAGGCCGGGAGAAGTTTAACAGTAGGGCCTAGTTGAGGTGTTGAAATTGGAAAAAGAGAAAGAACAGTGAAGTTTATATTTGACTTATTTCATCAATTTATCTTCGTAGGATAAAACAATATGTCTTTAGAGAAAGCTAGTTCTCCATGAGTTGCAAAGTTGCTACACACACAGTTTGAAATGAATGACATCAGACATCTAATCCTCAACTAAAATGAAAGTCAACATGAGGCTTTGTTGTGCAAACACTGAGCAGGAAAATGCCATGCAGGCTTTGCCATGTCTTTGTTGGTGGCCCTGACAAACTGAATGCACAGTATAGTCAGGCCCCAGCTCCATGGGAACGCATACGGCAAAACGCATCGGAGTAACGCAAACGCAACCGCAAAAAACCTTCCGCCCACACGCAATATACACCGGATTGTGTCAAGCTCCACGAGACGGCTCCGTTTACATCCAACCGCTGGAAAAGCTGCAGTACATATGCCGAGCCTGTACGTGGCGCTGTAACTTCCTCCACAAAAGCAGCAACTTCCTCCACAAAAGCAGCGAAGAAGAATGGTTGTCATGGCTGCACTTCTGTTTATTCTCCGCGGTGGGGGCCGAGGGATCCGGGCAGAGTTTTTTGCCGGTCAACGTGTGTTAAAGTTTAAATCTTCCGGACAAAATTATAAAAGTGCCGGTCAAAGGTCTTCTTTGTTATTTATTGAGCTTTAAAACAAATGAATAACGACGATATAATGATATATGATAATAAAATACACGGAGCCTGTCTCTTTTTCCTCTCTTCTGACAGCGTCAGTGTCTGTCTCATGCAGCAGCTGATCCAGTAATGATGACTCGACAGTAAAAATAAACATATTTATAACTAGTTTAGGTAGTTTGAGAGGTAATTAAAATAGCTATTGTTGTTGTTAACTAAACACATCAGCAATGATGCGGGGTACGCGGAGAGGTGGGAAGAGGTGGGGAGAGGCGGGGCTATGAAACGGATGACCGTATAGGCGACCCCACGGCCCCGTTGGACCCCCCAGAGCGCTCCGTTCCCAGATCTATCCACCTTTGGACCCGTTGTCGTTTGCGGGGTCTGTTTCTACGTTTCCGTTACGGCGTCGTCGAGCTTAAAGGGCTATACGCAAGAGAAATATGCGGATTCAACCCGTTTTCGTCCTCGTGGAGCCTAGGCCTGAAAAGGGACATTGTGTAATGTGAACATTTGAAATAACATTTATTTTTAGATTATTCTAGAAGATTAGTTTCCGAAAAAGGTATACAAAAGGTTTTTTTTTCAGTCTGAAACTTAACAATGCAGACTAAAGATTCACTCACTATTGTTGCACCTAAAGGAACGCTAAACCACCATTAAAGTGTGGCTTTCTTTTATGCTTCTTTAAATCATATATATTGAAGGGTTTTTGTGTAGATGACCTCAATCCACCTACATTTATGACGATGCAGTGGTTAGGTTACTGTATACAGCTAAATATATATAATTCACCCACTTAGGTGAGATCAGCCATGTTTGTGTTTTGCCAGTAAGTGTTTAGATTTGTTGTAAGGTAGAATATACAGCAAATGTAAACATGTATAAGTGTCTTCAAACCTCAGAAGCACTTTTGGTCACACATTGGTTCCTCTGTGTCTCTTACTTCAGACATGTCGGCTGCTGTGCCATGTTTCGGGGACAGAGCCCCTGGAGATCACCTGTATACACGCTGAGGAGACCTTCCATGTCATTGGCCCACAGGTAACATAACCTCTATGGATTTCGTTTTTGTATGTGTGTGAATTTGACCCCAAATATCTGTGTAAAACACCACGCCTTAGTTAGTTTGAAATCGACCCTATTATACAGGTCAACCTTAATTTAACCTAACCCATATCATTCAACACTTTAATTGCATATCAATCAAATCAAACCGGTTACACAGGGGTCTGGGAGTGAAATCACACCTGAGCAATATCCTACTTACACATAGAGGGGAGAGAGAATAGACAAATGATCTCCCGTCTCCTCCACCTGAGAACAAGCTGTCCACCTCGTCCTCGTCCTCGCTCTGCTAAATCTAATTATGTTTGCTCTTGGAAACCATCCCTGCCAGTAATTATCCAGCAATGTAGAATGTTCTCGTCCTGCGGTGCGAATGTCAAGCCCCCTGTGACCCTGCAGTGATGGCTCCACTCCTAAGTTCAAAGGTCAACCAATCAATAACGCTGCAGTGTGAGGCGGCGACGATGATACGTCTCTGCCTGCCCAGAGTAATGGAGGGGTGGCCCAGAGGGTAATTGGCTATTAAATACTACACTGTGTGTGTGTGTGTACATGCAAGTGTGCGCAGTAGCTGTAGTTTTAAACCAGACTTGTTTGCCGATATAATAGTGTTTCATGTGTTTTTAAATCATGACGCAAGCTTGAGTTCAGAAAAGCATATAATGCGTCATGCAATAAAGATATGCTGATCTATTAGCATCTCACTTTTTTAGTGAACATCTGATTGAATTGTGTGTTATAAATCTGTATGATGAGTTACTATGGTTATTTATATATTTATAGTCTGGATTATTTCACTGACATTATTTTTGGCATCAGAGGTTACTCTTTATTATATTGACAGCAATATGTATGAAGTACTAATATTATTGTTATATGTACAGTATTTAAGTTGCTTCTTCTGGGTAAGGTTATTTCCTACCTGCTCATGTTTTGGGGGGGCAGTTTCTAGTATAACAGTATTCAATGTAATGGGTGTAGCAGTAGAACGAAGGCTCTTGTTTGTTTGTTTGTAGCCTTTATTTAACCAGGTTAAAAAATCCCATTTGAGATCAACGATCTCTTTTTCAAGGGAGACCTGCGGTACATTAGTTACACATATAAAAACAAACAGAAAACAAAAGGACATCACAACATAATTACAGGGGTATACATTAGCAACCTATTTACATTTACAGGTATCCAATAACATTTCATCCAGCCGTGCTTTAAAACGATGCAAGGGAATCAAAATGCTCAGTTTCAATATTTTTTGCATGGTGTTCCAAGCCAGAGGAGCAGCGCACATAAAAGCTTTAGTACCTAAAACAGTCCTAGCACTTGGCACATGTAATAAAAACACATCCTGGGATCTCAGGCAATAGCTACTTGCCACTCTCCGTGAGATCAAAGAGCATATATAAGTCGGTAGTTTACCCAGCATGGCTTTATATATGAATATGTACCAATGACTGAGCCTCCGACCAGTAAGTGAAGGCAGACCTGCCTTGGCATACAGGGTACAGTGATGAGTAAGTACTTTACAGTTAGTAACAAATCTCAGAGCACTGTGATAGGTGGCATCTAACCTTTCCAGGCAATGGGCAGGTGCATTCATATAGATCAAATCACCATAGTCTAGCACAGGTAAAAAGGTCACAGTGACTAGCCTTTTCCTGGCTTCAAAAGAGAAACAGGACTTGTTTCTGAAAAAGAAACCTAATCTAACCCTCAGCTTTTTAAGCAGATTAGTGACCTGAAGTTTAAAAGTAAGACAATCATCAAGCCAGATACCAAGGTATTTATAACAGCTAACCACTTGGAGTACTTGTCCTTGCATAGTCACAATATCCAAAGCAGTCTCTGGAGTCTTTTTAGCTTAGAAAAGAGCATTACCTTGGTTTTCTCAACATTTAAAAGAAGCTTTAGTTCAGAGAGCTGAGTCTGAATAATGTTAAAAACAGCCTGTAATTTAACAACCGCCTCCTTAATGGAGGGACCTGCACAGTACATCACGGTGTCATCCGCATAAAAATGCAAAGTAGCTTCATCCACATTTTCACCTAAACTATTGATGTGAAGCCAGAGAGAGAGTGAAGATGGTGGTTTAATCTATCATCCATTATTCCGGTCTTAATGAACGAGGATTCGAAGAGAAGTGTTGCCAACTTATACCGACAGCCAAGAGAAGTTTGAGAATGCAACCCATCAACAAAACAAACTTACAAAGCTGTTAACAACATTGGTAAAACATTCATATTAGACATATTGATGGCTTGCCTTAGTTGTGGTCTAGTGTTAGTTCCTCTTTTTCCTCAGTAAGTTTGAAAGGGATTGCTTCCAACCTTGTGTTCAACCTCAGAGCAACCCTTTGATTAACTTTTAGATAAAAATCAACGGCTGATTAAATCGAAAAATCACCACAGTGAGTTTCCTTGTTCTAGATTCTCTGTCTCTTACTGTGCCTGCATATTTTACGCTGCCATACAAATCAACTTTTAAAATGTTCTCATGATTCGTTCTTCCCGCTCCCTTTCAGATCATCTCTGCAGCTCAGACGCTGGCCCTCCACCCATCCAGTAAGATCGCTAAGGAGAACCTGGAGGTGTTCTGCGAGGCGTGGGAGTCTCAGCTCTGTGACATGGCCCTGCTGCTGAGAGAGATCAACGACGTCTTTGAAGGCAGGCGAGGTGCGCTTTCTATTAATGTGTGCCTTTTAGGAGGGTCAGCATATACATACGACTTAAGAGTCTTTCAGGAAGACTGAAAAGGGGAAGGCCAAATGTGCTGTCAATGGCATTTTAGCCTGAAAGAAGATAAAAGCCTGGGTGAATAATTTTGCACACGCAGAATTTGAACATATAAATAGCGAGTTAAAGCAGCAAGCAGCACATGCAAGCACATATCTTATAAAAATTTACCATCATTGACTGTGTGAAGAATTTTGTGAAACGCCATTAAACACCCATGCATTCGTTCTTCTTCTGTTCGCCCTCTCTCCATTCAATATTTATAGTTAGCCAAAGTGTTCAAATTATGAATGGCCTCTCAGATGTTGTCCTTACTGACACCTGTGTATTTATTTGCATCTACTTTACATTTGTCCTTGCACACAAAAAATCTGTGTTCGTATCAACCTTGTGCTTTCACACACTGTAAGCCTGAGAAATCTCAAAGACAGGGGAAAGATGTTTTTGGCATATTTCCAAGACCTGGCTGCCCTCAAGAATGTGACTTTCACATAAAACCCAGGAAACATTTGGAAGTGCAGCTCAGCAGGTTGAAAGGATCACGTCCGTCACACATTTATAGTCCTGTAAAGCCTAAATAGTATGTGAAAGTGTTGTATTGACAGTAGAGAGATTGGGTTTTATTGCTCTCTCATAAACTTCCCCGTGAACATCCGTTTATCGTCCTTGTAGTATATTAAAATGAACCATGCTGCTCTTTTTTTGTGATGAAAGATAAAGATGTGTCAAGGATGGATAGTGTTAAAAGCAAAAAAGCCAAAAATATTAGCCACCATAATTGCCTCTGTTGATATTTACACCCTGCCATTCAAAGAGAAATAACTTGTGATTATTTTGCTCTATGTTTATTTTTTTACAGAAAAAAGGTCTTATTTGTCACTTCCCAGAGCCGGGGTGAGTTTCTCACACAGCCATCCTCATGAATATTCCAATCATCAAATGGTTAGTAATCCTCTGATTAATGCCACTCTCTTTTCACACAGAAACACACAGCTAACTTGAAGACTGCCAAGGCTGTCAAGTTGGATGCAGAGGTAGCATACATCATACACTCCTCTGGATTTCAGGACAATACATCATGACACGTCCTGTTTCCTGTTCTGACAGCAGTATATTCATCTTTAGGAAACTTTGTGTCACTCGCTTGAGAAATTGATGGTGTTCTAATGCTAATAGCTGCGATGTTGCTAGGTTGGCAGTTTCTCACATGCTGTACCACACCAGGAAGCGGGATTATGCTGATTATAGAACTTATTATGGTGTTAACAAATGAAAATAACCTTCTTTACCAATACAAATGTATGACAAGGACATGCATCATATTTCAGACTTTCCTATATTGAATTATTTTGTGTGCTTTCAGGAGCAGAGCAGCATGGCCAAGCTGGGTCTGGAGCTCCGTCTGCTGTCATCAGACGTGGACACAGAGGTGGAGAAGTGGGAGGAGCAGGAGCACGACATCGTCCGACAGAGCCAGAGCTTGGCTAGTATGGCCTACAACATGTACTTGTTCACCAGGTGACACATCAGCTCTACACATCACGCAGACACGCACACGTTCCTATTTAACTGTTACATACATTTCAGAGCTCAATACTGAAAAGCCTCTTAAGCATCCACATGAATCTCTTTAGAGGCTTACTGTTAATACGATTCCCAAGCGCTCAGCTATCAATATTTACCAGTCATAGCTAGAGGTGCTGGCACAGTTGACGTGACTATGATTCATTCCCAATGGTTGCAATTCATGATTGCTGTGGATGTATTTTGTCCACATCCATCTCTCTAATGCATTGTTCCTTTCCTCATTTTCTGTGTTTCCCATATTGATTCCTCAGAGGGGAGGGGCTGCTGAAAACAACACTAGATCTTTTTCATCAAGCTGAGGTATGTGCGTGCATATCTGCTAATCTCTCCTTCTGTCCACCAAATGAATGCATCTGTTGTTTTATTAAACAGAAGACATACTGTGGCTGGAAGATCGATAGATTAGTAAATGCCAGCATCATTTCATTCCCTTCCCCCTTGTGTCTGATAGGGCATGACTAGTAGGACTTATTATGATGGAAAGAGGGCGCTGTGTGCTCATGATAACAAACGGTGCATGGAGGATAGTATCCGTTAAATTAGGATTATTGCCGATAATGTTCCTTAATTTGTAGAATCAGGGCCCAACATGTCAGCAAGATTTATTCCATCTGTGGAAAGCTAAGGAGATAAGAGAGGAAGAGAGAAAAGAGGGGAAAGAGACGGAAAGGCAGGCTGATAACAACAGCAGGAAACAGTCATAATATTTACTGTGCTTTTGTTTTGTTTTACTATCAAGAGCTCCTTTCTGGTGGAATTGAAATTAAATAAAGTTTCACTCTGTGTACGTTTTTTTGATTTTTGTATTTTTTCTGATTCCTTTTAAAGGTACTCTCAGAAGAGGGAGTCCAGCTGTGCTCATCTTTCCGCACTTTTTCCACTCAGGTACCACACACACGCACGCACGCACGCACGCACGCACACACACACACACACCAATTATTTTGCAATATAAGCCCTCTACAAAAAGTCATTTCAATATGTCCTATTTAAAAGGCGGACAGTTATCTGTTGAGTGCAGTTGACTATATTAAACATAATTAAATATATATTTCTGGATACCTTGTGTTCTTGCTTCTCTAATGGAATCTGACAATAGTTTCTTAATAAGAAGCTATAGAAATGGGTTTATAAACAAGTAACAGGAAAAACAACCTTTTGTACAGGGAAAACTGCACACACACACACACACACACACACACACACACACACACACACACACACACACACACACACACACACACACACACACACACACACACACACACACACACACACACACATACACACACACACACACACACACACACACACACACACACACACACACACACTAGCGCCTGGACCCCCACCCCTTGTTACGCCTCTCACACACATACACACTCCTATCACCAATTCTAGCATGCCACGGTGCCAGGTCCGCCTTATAAATCACACAGCGAGAGCAGGAAATGAAGTCTGTCACACACTTTCACCGTCCTCTTTCCCTCTCTGAGTCGAGATCAAACAAACGAATGTCGCCTCGGTGTCTTCCTTCCTCCTGCCCTCCACCAACTACTTCCCCAGGTCCTCCAAGCGTAATTAAACGCTTCTTATTGACAGCCATTAACGACTGCCATTTGTCACTGCTGCGTTGGCGGGGTTGTATGTTTGTGCATGTTTGGAGGGGGCGAGGGTGGGGGGGGTTTTACTGCCACCGCCCAGGACTAATTCATAATGAGGAGGCCCAGCTCTTCAACTTGCCTCACGCTTTCTGATTAATTACATCAAACACACTGGTGCTAATGGAGTCCCTCAGTCTCACCCTTTTTGTCTCACTTCTTTGGCGCTATGCACTGTTGTAGCACACCTGCGTTGCCCTGATTTAAATTATGAGGCTATTTATGCAAATTAGCTCGAGCATTTGTAATTGAGGTTTTATATACTTTTGTCAGTCATGAGTAGTGCTACACTGAATGAAAGAGCTTGTGCTTTTAGGTCGCTAGTGGCATGTGAGTGAAGTAGATTGATGGCCCCCGTGACTGAGATCAAGGGATTAACCCAGCTGAATAACAGACTTAAGCAGTAGATCATGACCTGGCTGTTGCTGATGGATTATATCAAGCTACACTAAATTAACATTTATTTCACCCTCCTTTTCTGATGCTTGGTTGAACAACAGCACTGTAAATCCAGTCCAGTAGGTCTATAAATGGCTGCACGTATTAACCTATTGTCCCTGGATCATAAACCATCTTTGCTGTCACGAAATAAATCTCTCCCTTTTCCCTGTGTTTCTCCCATTCCAGCTGGTTGATGAGGAAAAGTCTGTGGTGATGACAGAGATGGAGAAAGTGGTGGCTTTCTGCCAACAGCTGCAGATGGGGGGCAAGACTCCCGTACAGGGCAAGACTGCCACCTTCCAGAAGGTACTCACACTACCTTGTGTGTCTCCATCTTTTCTTGTTTGTTTCTGTGAAAGCTTTTTTAGAAAAAAATGAATTAATGGCTTGTTTTTGCCTGTGAGTCTGTTTTGTTAAGTAGACATCAAATTAGTAACATCACACAAAGTCCAGAGCAGGCGCTAGTTTTTTTATTTAAAGGGATAATTAGCTTAAAAAAGCATCAAAACTAAATCCCCCGACAATAGAACGGCATCAATGACGCACTGAGTGAGCACACATTACATTACACACAATAGGGCATGACTAACTGCGTTACTTCATTACTGGCTACGGCTTAATATTTGAGTGATCTGCAAGTATCACCATTATCGAACACAGCGCACTGGATTAATGAGTGTCTGGGAGAAATTAATGAGCATCTTGGGCAGGGATGAGCCGCCTCAGGTCACCTTGTAATAAAGGCGAAGGTCTGAATCAAAAGGATGGGATGAAGAATAGCGTGTCCTCTGCTGATTAATGAGCGTCTCTTTGATATGTATTGACTCCCATTTCTCTGTCTCTCCCTCCTGATGTTCACTTTATAATTTGTCACTAATGGGAGGGCGTCTGTCTGTCTGTCTGTCTGTCTGTCTGTCTGAGAGCACTGATCAGAAAAGTGGTAATATGTGTGTGTGGTTGATAGGCTGCTGTGTGTACGCTCGTGTGCATTTGTTTTCAATGCATGTCCATTCTAGTTCTTTATATTTTATATATTTTAATATTTTCTTTTTTTGTCAATAGGTGGACTCATCCATTCAGGCAACCAGAGGTATCTTGACCGTGGTGCTTTATCTCCTCCCATTCTGCAACAAGCTCAACAAAAAGGTGATTAAACAGGACTCCGTAACTGAATAACTGGCACTTGTAGTGTTTTGGCAAGTTAGATTAAAAGCTAAGAGCTTGAACACATTTATGAAGCAAAAAATATGATTACACATTTTTTGGCCACTTAGGGGCAGTGGAAACAAACTGTGAACATAACGTGGACATATAATGAATCATTAATAGCTTGAAAGTTTATACAAACGGCATTGAGAGCCTTAAACAACCATTTGCTAAGTAAAGAAAAAGTTGAGTAATATCCTCCTAAAAAGAGATTAAAGTCATACTCCCTCTGTGTTGTAATCCAAGCTTCTCTGTGCTTTGTTTACAAAGCCAGCCTCACATTAGATGATTGAAGCTTATATCAGACCCCCGGCTCACCCTCAAGATAGCAATGTTAGCTTTGTCTGCAATTTTTTCATTGTTAGCACTGCAAGTGATGATGGCACCGTTAGCTGCCAGTTGCCAGCTCAGCCATCGCCATGTTGAGAGATGTGTGGAGGCAATCCCTTAATCATAGATATGCTCCGAATTCTGTGAAGATTACCCTTAAGAAGATTTAGTTTAAGAGCTCAAAGTGTCTGCTTACATTTTTTGCACTTGTCGAAAAACAGCATAAAATCAGATAAGGAAAATATAAGGTTAAAACTTTTAAAAGATTGCAAGTTCCTACGTTGTTTTTAATATTTCCTCTCGATTTTGTCTGTTTGCAGTACAAGTCAGAGAGGAGTAGCCTGGGTTCCCCGCAGGACTGGAGAGAGAGGCAGGATGCATCCACACCTGTCAAAGAGGAGGGGGCTCTCCACAACAAGAACAGCAATGGCTTTGGTGTCAAATGTTTGGAGCAGCACATTGCCGGTTTAAACATCCTGGAGAGCAAATAATCCTTTGTTCACTATCCTCCATTGGAGCAGCACATAGCGAACATCACCTTTCTGGAGAACAGGTGATCCAGAAAATTACTTCACTCCCCTCATCTTCATGCACCCCTAAAGAGTGGATTAAAGCAGCGTGTGAAGATGGTAGCCTCGGCTCAGGAGCTTGCATTTGCTGTCTGGATGATGAAGTGGAAGGCAGATTCAAGCTCAATGTGCTGGCAGTTTTAACCAGAAGATCAGTTCCACCCGAGTCCACAAGATGGAGACAATCAGCTATGACTTTGTCATTTGCAGCGAGCCTCCTTCAAGAGAGAGAATTCTGACACAACCTGATTTTTGAGTCACTTTTATCACTTCTCTGAATATTGAGGTGATGAACTGATCAAAAATCAGAAAAAGAGCTCCTCTTAATGCTCAGCCATATATCTGTCTTCACTATGTGCCTCTGTGTAACAAGCCTATTTGCTTAGTGGTGTACTGTAAACGTGTTGCACATGTTAGCCAAATTGAGGGTAAAAAAAAAAAAAAGTTACCAGCTTAAAACCCACCGTGCATGACGCCATCGCCACCAAACCCTTGTGTTTGAGTCTCTTATGGTCTACGTGTTAAAGCTTTTTAATGTTAACACTTGTGTAATATGAAACAGTGATACATTTTGTCTTTGAACACTGGCATTCTAGTCATCTCACTTGGATTAATGCGTATTTTGAAGTCACACCGTATGATTAAAGGTTTATTTCCATAGTTTGCCATGGAATGTTAGCAACAAAATCAGTCTTTAATGCCAAATATGAGTGTCCTCATCAAGACGCTGTGATCTACAGCTTGCTACTTGTGTGAAATATAAAGCTCTTACACCTCAGTGTTCATCACTGGAGAACTCTTTGATTTGGTCCTGGCTTCTCCAAATCAGAAGATAAAGTTCATCAATAAGATGCTTTGGGGATGTCAGGATCCTACTTTACACTGTCCTTTTATGAAATCCTATCATTAGTATAGTCAGACATTGTTTTTCTCACTAAAGAAATGAAAGATCATTTGAACTGGCACCTGTGTCAAATAGAGCCTTGAAGTGTACTTGTTATGAAGACTATCATTGTGAAGCTGCCTGGTTGGCCAATATGTATTAAATGGTAAATGGTATGTATAATATGGTACATGAAGCATAGATATATATGTATATAAACAGTATGTATCCTAAGTTAATGACTTTGGTACTAGGTGATGGTGTGATAATGACAGAGATGAATAACATACATTAAGCTTTAGAGAGGCTTTGTACGGTGTGAGAGCAGCTAAGGATGCTGGGTATTGTAGTACAGCTACAGATGTGAAGAAATCAGATCTAGTTTTGGACCATCTATTCTTTTGACAATTGAAAGGTTAATAAAAGTGACACATACAAAAATAAACAATATTTTTCTTAAATCACTGCTGTTTTTGTTTATTGACATTCTAGAAAAAATAATTCAACCAAAGTATATATGTTTCTGGTATTATACAAACAGAATTCAAGTACTTTGTCATGCTTTCCTCTTATCTTTTCAAACAATAAGTCAAACACCGAGTGCCTTCTGAAACCTCCTTCATTCTAAAACATAAGAAAACAATAAGAGTAAAGAGGCACAGTGCGAAGCTTGCATTAAATGCAATATTCCTTTTGACCACATGCGAGTCTCTTTCCAGGATTCATCCTCAGTCTTTACCCAACCTGGCAGGACTGACAGAGCGGGTTTAACTTAAATAAGGAAATGAGTAGAACTCTGTCATGATGGTTGAGATTCGGCAACAGAACGTTTGGAGACGATGCTCTCGAACTCCTCTCTGCTCAGAAGATTCTCTGTGATGGTCTTGCTCTCCTCAAACTTTGGCAAGATGACAGCGATGTATCCATCAGTGAAGGGCTGTTCAGATTGGACAGACAAAGCATTTATAAACATTTGTTTGATAAGATAAAATGAAAATGAAAACTTCAAAGATTGTGGAAGAGGAACTATTATTTTGCAGTCATTAACAATATAGAGAAAACAAAATATTCAAAATGTATTTTGACATCGTGTAATTCAAGAGGGCAAATACACAATTAGACTTGACAATAAACATGGTATCCAGATATGCATAGGAGATGATTTTACAGTTACAAATATATATTTACCTTTTTCAGCAAGAGAGAGGGGTTTTTTAAAATACTCTCATTGACCTCCAGAAGACGGCCTCGGATGCAGCTAAAAAGATGATGAATTGTGTGACTTATCATGAAATGCATACAAGCATGTGAAATATATGCCTAGAAAAACAAACTATTATCTTACCTGTAGATTGTGTATTCAGTTTCATCTGTGCATGTTATCCTACACAAAGGTGCAAAATCAGTAACGAACTGACCCCCCTATGATGGGAAAAAAAGATTGAGAGGCATTTAAGGGCAAGCTGAACAATGTTGAGGGTAGCTACACAAGTAGAAATAAATGCACGTAAATCCAAACCATCTGTAGCTTTATAAAGTATTTTGAATTTACCCGCTTGGACTTCCCAGACACTTTATTGTTCAGCCGACTGCAGCCGTCACTGATCTGGTAGTTGATTTTTTTGATTGACCGCCCATCCTGAAGGATTGGGTGAGTCTCGGCTAATGTGATGACACACAGTCTGCAGAGAAGAAACACAAGTTAACAATATTAGTGAATGCAAGTCATTTTTAATAAGTATGAGTGAATAGAGTTGAAGATAGTGCGAGACAGGATATGGTGTGTGTTTGTTGCAACAACTCATAATAGTGGATGACTAGAACTGTTAAAACCCTTATATTTTTGGAGGACTTCACTATTTGGAAACCTTTAATTTTGTTGATGTTTATTTGGTGTGCCATTAATGGATATTTATAGAAGTTGTTTCTGATGTTGAAGTCCCCCATAAAACAATGTTTGAGGAAACTCCTCAGGAGCTCCAACAAGCAGAGATGCTGTAGAGAAACCAATGCGATTTTGGAAAATTGCACAATATAAATCTATTTTAGTATACCTCAACAATGGAATTATGATCAGTAGAAATGGCCATGACATGGGACCTTTAAGACTGTAAACCAGCGGTCTTCAAAGTGTGAGGCGCGCCTCCCCAGGGGGGCGCCAGAGAGCTTCAGGGGAGGCGCAGCGTGAGAAAAAAATAACGAAACAGTGAAATCTAGCTAGTTCACTTCAGCCAACTTTATGCGAGCGGCAACATGGATCGATTTTTTGTGAAGTTACCTTAAAGTGAGAGAGGAGACAGCGTCTGGCAGAAAACGGAGGAAGTATGACCACGATTATTTGAAGCTAGGATTTTCATGGACCGGTCCTGGCAGGGGCGGACTGGCCATCTGTGTGTTCTGGAGAATCACAGAACGGCCGGCACCGCCCTTTATTTTAATTTTAATAATACTTACTTTGATCAAAAGCAAGTACCGGTCAAGGCTGCAGCCAGAGGATGATCTGCGTTTATTCCTGTCTACATTGCATCCCCGCATCATCCGCCTGTGTGCATCAAAGACGCAGACTCATTGTTCCCACTAAAGTAGGGGTGAGTGGAATAAGGAGGCAAAGTTGACGTTCAGTGTGTTGCCGGGAGCATATAAGGATTTATCCATGATGTTGAAAATGTTAAACATGTTTTTTAAATATGTTTAAAACATAAAGATAAAAAGGTTTTAAAAAGTTATTGTTTAATGTTTGAGGCAGGTAACGCTACTCAGCCAATCAAATTGGTGCAGTCAGTGAGTCAGCACGATAGATTCAAACACACACACAGAGACGAGACAAGAAGAGCGAAAAAGTCGGAGTAACTTCAAATGGCGGGCTCAAAACCCCTGCATTATAGCAACAGCAACAATAACTAGAGAATGCAATTCCTGAAGAAATTGCTAGTAGGAATGCTTTATGCTGAAAAGCTGACGCTAAACTGCTATGCTGAAATGTAATGTGTAAGAAGAAAGTGAAGAATTTAGATTGAAATGATACATGAACACTGGGGGCTTGAATGTGTGATGAGAGAAGAAAAGAAAGTAAAAAGGCTTGGAAAAGCAGCAGAATATTTGAACTGCAAACTTTTGCGGCTGTTCTTATGTTCTCCGAGGGGAGGCTCACCTTCCCACACTTTGAACACCCCTGCTGTAAACCCTTTGGTGCACATTTCTGTTTCACACTACCTCTTTTTAAACCTGCACAGCTCTCCACTTTATATTATATTTGACTTTGCTCAGTGTTTTGCATATTAATGTTTTGTTAATTATTGACAGTATTTTAACAATGAACAATAGTTTTTATATTAGTGCTATTTTTTGTTCCTTTAAAAATAAAAAGTGTTCTTCTTTTTGTGTTTATGTTTGTACCATTTACACCAAAGCTAATTCCTCGTGTCTTAACATAAAAGGTAATAAAAAACAAGTTAGCTAAGTTCTAAGTTAGCCATGATACCCCTGTTACCTTACCTGTTTGAATGCTGTAGGATGCAATGGTCCTCACACGGGTTCCCCTTAATATCTAAATAAAACAACACATTTAACTTGTACATCTCGGTAATATAATCAAAAACATGTTTACTCTGCATGAGGTTTGAAGTCCAACTAACGTTAGCTCAGTTAGCCACCGCATGGCTAACTGTAACATTTATATTTACCTGCTCTGTACCAGCGTGTGTAATATCGGTCGATAACTGACGGCGCCGTCGCTTCAGTATCTTTCTGCTCCAAGCAGTCCATCAAAACGATTCACAATACAGGTATTAGTAAGAAAATAATACTTAATTTACATCAATACCTATGCTTCTCAACTACTGTGCTTGACGGACAACTAATTGTGTGACACCAAGTGATCCGTCGCAGAAGAAGTCCGACGTTTTTCGAGCGAAAAGGTTCCGGAGATATGTTTGATTCTTTGGGAATTTGCAAAGCTAGGGCTTTGGGAATTTGGGAGGTCAATTTGACACTTTAGAAAACTACAATTCACAAAGTAAATTTTCATCACAGTATTTCAATCAACTCACTGGTACTTTTGAAAATGGAAGCATGGAGATACTGGTTATGTAAACAATTGAATAATTTCGTTAATCCAAACTGGACCTGAATCTCGATCTACTGTCGTCTTCACATCAGACTTCTGTGCATCTGAAGGCTTTTCTCATCCGCCAAAAGACCTGGAAAGGTAGGCATAAACTTTTTTTCTCATGTTGATTTTCTTTAAAACTTTTACAAAAACTTCTGCTTTAATAAACAGTTGTGAAATGTTTTTCCGATTGACATTGTCACTTGAGTCAGGTATATTTAAAGGTGTGTAATCATTGTTTTTCCCAGTCCTTTACATGACTCTGGAGATTTAGAGGCCCAGAAAACCCATGTATTGTGAGTCCCTTGAGTTGTGGTCTTTGGATGAAGTCTCATTTTTCAACAGTTACACAATTGTGACCTCAAATTATAACGACCTTAGCTAGGGTTGATCTTGCATTATTACGTGTGTTACATACTGTGTTCAAATCTTGCTTAAACAAATATGTGTTAACAAATTAAAACTAAAGGGGTCAATGCATGCCCAAAACATATGTGTTGCACTTTGTTTGGCAGGGTCATACCACCCGGGACATATAATGAAAGCAGTTTTTTAGCATCGACCACTAGATGTCAGACTACTGCTAGCAACTGCATTCAACTCTACACATTCAAACTCAGAGGACACTAAAGTTTATTTAAAAGCAAATCCTCTGCATGATGCTGGCACATATATGTAAAATAAGTAATTCCTCCAGTTTAAAATATTCACATTTGATTAATATGCATGTTTTAAATGTGTAGACCATTTATGCCATCTCACAGTGTCTGTGATCCACTGCAACATTACCATACTCTGATACGTGTCATTTTTTCCCCTCTTGGCTATTGATTCTCACAGATAGTGCATAGACATTTTTAAGTATCTGTATCTGAGTGGTTTGTGTAATGAAGAGGGTCGGAATGGATGCAGGAATGAGGGACTGTTACCCTCCCTGGATTTTTGAAATAGCCCCTCTCTGACCCAGTCCAGACCAATCACATACCAAACATATCTGGCTCCATGCGCACAATGTGGAGGGGACTGGCATTGGTACGAGGATGATTATGTAATGATGACTTCATCTTGGTTAAATAGTTTTAGAGGAAAGCGCAGGAGTGAGAGATTCAGCTGATATTTGGGGGCACAATGAGTTTTCCATTCATCTACTCACCACTACCGAGACTTGGAACGTTTTTCTGTGAAGACTCATCATAATGAGTTTTTCCATTACTCCTCTCTCTGTGGTAGGCCATGGTCTGCAATTAATTCAAAGATGAAACGCAAAACCATTATGGAAAGAGTGGACATGAAGGGAATGTCTCAGATATCCAATCTTACTTTAGGCTTTTCCTATACACAAGACCTTTCTTGATATGCAGCTTAATCTGTGACCCTTTTCCAAAGAAAATCCCACTTTAGGTTATACAGTCGCTGCAAGTAGAGCAACAGGTATGCTGGATACCTAAAGTTAAGATGTCTCTGTAAATATAAATATTCTGTTTGGGTTCATGATGCTGTTGTCAATTTGTCATTTTGAAATATGTGAGTGAAGAGTGTCTTGTATGTCCTGGTGAACTCCATGGATGTTGATTTTTGCGAGAGTGTGTGTGCATCTGTGTTTATCACATGTATATGTCAGTTTGTGTACATTCCCAAGCCTTTACTACGTATTGTTGAAAAGAAACATTGCTCCGTCTCCCGGTCTTCAGCACTGGACCTCAAAGTTCACTGGCTGGCTGTCAAACAGTCAGCTCGAGTTACTCCAGCTGCGTGTGTGTGTGTGTGTGTGTGTGTGTGTGTGTGTGTGTGTGTGTGTGTGTGTGTGTGTGTGTGTGTGTGTGTGTGTGTGTGTGTGTGTGTGTGTGTGTGTGTGTGTGTGTGTGTGTGTGTGTGTGTGTGTTGTGTGTGTGTGTGTGTGTGTGTGTGTGTGTGTGTGTGTGTGTGTGTGTGTGTGTGTGTGTGTTTGTGTGTGTGTGTGTGTGTGTGTGTGTGTGTGTGTGTGTGTGTGTGTGTGTGTGTGTGTGTGTGTGTGTGTGTGTGTGTGTGTGTGTGTGTGTGTGTTGGATTCACGAGTATCCACGTCAGCTACTGCTACAGCGAGCAGACCTTCCTCTCTGGCCTGCTGTTTGTGTCAGTGCGGCTCCAGCAGTCTCTCTCTGCAATGGAAGTTGTCCAACGTTGTTTCATAGCTGGTTCTCAGTGCCAAAGGAGAGCCTGATAAGGGAAGAGAAAACCAAGGGGGGTGCCTGCGTGGCTTTTAGAAAACCAGTTGTTTCGCTTCATTAGAACTGTACTCATACAAGGCCAGAAGAGTAAGGATTTCCTGCTTCGTGGCACACAGTTAGCGCTGTTTAACGCCAGAGAGACAAATGAGATGTTTCTGTGTTGTAATGCAGATGGAGAGAATTATTATGAGGAAGGGGATTTATTTTCCATAAGTGGTTCATGTAGACAAGCTATCAGTAACACTTTCAGCACTTCATCGTTTGTGAGCAGTGTTGCATGAAATCCAGGCTCGCATTCAGTATCTCTTCTTTTCATAAATGTCTGAAATAATAGAGTTATGCCGCAGTTAGAAAACGCTGCCAGTCTGTTTCCTGGAAAGCAACGAGGCACGCACACCTGCATTTGCCATTCAACAGATTGAGTCATTCGCTGCCGAAAGCACATTTAAGCCCTTTTTTATTCACTGGTATGTAAAGAGGGTTTCAAATGAGGAACTTACATTTCAGGGTAGTGCTTTTAAAGGGCTGTTAAATGTGTTCCTGTGTCACAAGAACTGGAATTAAGTAAGAGTGTGGTCAATGCCCTGGTTGACTGAATCACAAGTACAGTCTCACAGTAATCTCTTCCTCTAAAAAGCTTCAATGTGGAATCATAAAGTTCCTACTCTGCTGTCAGCAAATGTACTAACATGCATCAGCACCAAAACATATCCCTGACCGTTGCTCTGAATCTGGTGTTTGGAGATCCTGTTTTTCAAATGTCAAGTCTGCAGAGGAGCGGTATCACTTCGATAAGCTGGTCCCATGGCAAGTTATTATTGTCTTTCTCTGTGGTAATCGGCGGCCAAAGGTGCAATCAATCATGTCAGAGCTTCTCTGTTATTTCTGGCCTCTCTCCAAAGGCAGTGAGGCCCCGAGGCTCTGACAATATGTGTGTGCCCCATATGTGTGTTTGTAAGTCAAATCCACGAGTCCTTTAGTTCAAACATATTTTATGCAGCTTCCCTACACAGTGTTGACATTCAATTGAAAGCAATCCAAATGCATTACAACTGAAAAGATCATATTGGATGTTCAGCAAGTGATCACAACTTTTAACAACCTATATGTACACTGGATTTATGATTACCATGGAACAAGAAGCGTTGTTATTCTTCCTTGAACTTGCTGGCCCGTTGTTCTGCTGATAGGTTTGAGTTTATAAAACATTAACTGTATGAATAATTTAAGGAGACAGTAGCTTGCATGAGTGACATATCGACAGAGAGCATGACCAGAGCCAGTATCATCTGCTTCTGATAAAGGAAATAAAGCTATCATGATTTAAATTATGAGTGTCTGTGTGCATACAGTTTGTGTGTGAGAGAAAGGGATAATGTGTCCCTGGCAGCAGAAAAGGACTCTCCTCTTAAAGCCAAAATGCTCATGACAAAAACACATGGTGGCAAAACAAGTCTCTGTTGGTTCCTTTCATTTTTATCATTTGAGAGAGGCAAGGTTTTTATCTGACACTTACGTCATTCAACATTGACTTTAACATTAAGACCAGAGGAAGTGGTCTGAACTTGTTTGTTTTAATGCCTGCCGGTCAGTTTAGGACACTGTACTGTTATCTCATGTTTCACCTTTTTTAAATATATAACTTTAATGTCAGTTGAACAATTAATGTTCCAATAATTGAGAGTCACTAGTCTAGCAGATCTGGTTACATCAATCACATATTATTTTCTGTCTTCTCTGACTTGGTGCCCATCAATCTTTATTTCCCTCTTTCATGCTCCCTGGCTTCGAGGGGCTTCAGACTTATTCCTGACACTAATTTGTCCACAGCTGTCATCCTGCTTGTCATCCTCCAGAGATGAATGGGGTTCAACATGAGCTGAGGGCCATGGAAAGAACATGCACACTGCACAGGTAAGACGCCAAATCCACATGCACACACGTGGAATAATTTACAGGTATTAAGAGGTTTCAGCCTTGGATTCTTACCACATGCTTTCTCTTGCCAGTAAACATTTAACAAGACTCTTTTATGAGACGCTGAAAAGGATATATGCATTAAGTCACCAAGTGGGCTTATTTAGGTTTACCAACAATTTCTAATTAGAAAGCGCCTGCACAGGGCTTGTGGTAATTATTTGTCTGAAGCCACGTGGCAAACATCTTGAAAATCTCCTCATGGAAAGGGAATTTTTCTCCAAGACGAATTCTCCACCTCTTTTGTTTGCTTGAAGCGTAGCAGCAGATTGTTTCTTTAGTCCAAATATTCACCCTTCAACTGCTTCCCAAGAAAACAAATCTATGCCTCTACCTGACTGAAGCTTTTCAGATCCAAACAGTACACGATTAATCATGTCCGACAAATAAAACAGCTGTCACTAGAAAGGTTTGCTCATGCAGAAATGACAAAGATCTTTGCACAAACTTGTAACATGTCAATGAAAGCACACAAAGCACATTGCATACTTGTTTTGTAGCGATTGTCACTATGTTTCCTCTGAGTTGAAAATATTTTTTTAAAGCCCTTTTATGAGCATGAACATCACCGACTCATTCTGCAGAATCATGTACCAGAAATGGTAAAGGAATGAGAGTAGGGAGATTCCTAGCGGGTCACATAAGAACACTCCATTCCGCGGCAAATATGTGGACATTTGGGCCTTTTTTCCTTTGGAGAGTTCGGGTTTTGTTTGTTTTCCCCCAGCTCTCTGGACAGCCTTGGACATGGTTGTGTGTGTTGGCCGAAGCCCTTGTTTCTACATTAAAGGAGATGTTCTCATGGGCTGTAACTGAAGTGAACACTCAGTGTTGACAGTGCTCTTAAGGAGAGGTTATTTCACAACTTTGGTGAAAATTGTCAAACGCCCATTAAAGTTAATGTTCTGAGGGTAGTTTAACCATCAGTGTGAAACTGTTTTGCACTTGAGGACTGTTTATTTGTTTCTCAGTAAAACTTCATGTTCATCTCTGTGTCCATGTTTGGGCTATAGAGTGAGATAGTTCATGACAAGACTTCAACTTATTTCTATTTTACACCTGCAGGAAGTGGTCAGATTTTAAATTAGAGTGAAATGTCAAGTTCTCACACCAAATGAACCTTATAGCTCATGTGGTGAGGTTTTCTGACAGGAAACGCTCAAACTAAATATACCATTCCTGAAAATCGAGTTCAAGAGCTATAGTGAAAACTAACGTTGATAATAGTCACCCTGAAAACCCTAGAGGATCTCCCCTTACAAAATAAGACTGTTTCATGTGTTGAAAGCAACAGCATGGAGAATCAAAACAGCAGTTTTAATGAACAAGGGGGCCAAGGACAGAATGTGTTTGTGATGGAACAAAGCAAACATTTATCTGGATATTCTGAAGCGTGCATCCAGTGCAGAAGTGATGAAGTCAGAGATTTGGACAGCTGGGCCTCGGGGTGGAAGGGAGGATGTAGTGAGATTATAAGAGCATGATTAACAGAAAACAGACTTGAGGAAGAGGAATCTCCCTCCATCTCTTAATTTCCTTTACTTATCCCACTCCTTTCTCCTGATCCCATTCCTAGAGACTAAGAGATGAACGGCCCTCAACTCTCCTTCCTCTTCTTGTTTTTGTTCATGGAAAAAAACCTAAAACTTTATTGTTTGAGTGCTTTCTTTGGTACGTATATCCACTGTAACATCGAACATTGAGAACAAGGGACTCAACTTTGGAATCCCTTTTGTCTCATCATGAAGACCTCTCAGGGTTTTTTCCTCGTAAAACAACATGCGTTCTGTCTGGTTCTGTTAAGTTTGAGCCGTGGTTCTTCCGCTCTTCATCCCACCCAGAGCCTTTTTCCCCCCAACATGTAAACCCACAGGTGTGTGGTGATTGGCGGGGTGACGGAGTATTGTCTTTCTTATCTGCATGGGTATTTACAGTAGATGCTCACGTGATTTCAGGGAAGAGTTGTTGTTTTTTGTTGAACGTTCAGGGATGTGAATATGGATGAATAGATCAGTCAAAGTGAGTTTATTTTGAATGTATAAGCAGCCTTTGATGAAAACATGTTTCCCACAAGTTTGCCTTCATTCTGATTCAGAGATGAACTCTCAGACTTTGCTTCACCCCAGATCTGTTGCACTTTCTGACTAGAACTTTCAATGAATAGTCATTGATCAACAGGAAAATCACCCATAGCAGGATCTTTAGTGTTTTCTTAGACTAGTTACACGTCGTCTGGAGGACTGAGTAATGCTGACTGGACAGAAGTCTCTGTATGGTGCAGCAGTAGGCTACCAGATGTGTGTGTGTCTGCATCACTGATTGTTCCACTAAACACACACACACAGACACAGAATCCCAATATGTTACTTGCAGGTATTTTACGAGACCTTAAACCGGGAAACAAGTATTTGATCCTGCTTTTTAACTGAGATGAAAGTGCTCAGCGCGTCTTAACTAGTCACACTCAGTTGACTTTGATTGGCAGAGTTGCCAACTTTCAGGATGTATAAGGAGGATGAGGATATGTCTTAGACAGCATAGGTTTTTTGTAAATCTTTGAAATTACACAGCAGCCAAAAACGTTTGAACTGACTAATGTCACACGCTGTTAAAACCTAAAGCCCTCCATACTGTGTGAATGTATTTGAGTTACTAGATGGTTTGATTTAACAAACGTGTGTAGTGTGGATCCTGACCCCCATGTTGCTTTCTGGACATTTCCTCACTGACCAACCGGCTCCGCTCTGCTTCTGCTGACGTTCTCAGACACATTTATCATTCTCTTCTGACTCAGAGGCACCAGCAAGAAGCAGAGAGCTAAACATAACAACACATAACAACCCACAGATCTGTTCTCACATATCTCACAGGTTGCTGTTTTGGGTTAGTGGTTAGAAATGTTCAGGTCAAACTCTTCAAAACATAAGAGGAAGTTGCTAAAGCACGAATACGAAAGGGGTTGAGGGGAGCTTGGTAAAACGTTTTTCTGGCACAAATAAGTCTATTCAATGTTTGCATTCCTTTATTAAATACTTTTATTTATCATTTAATTAAATAATGAATAGCCTATCATATGTTGACCATGTGTAAATATGGAGACTATCCTACTGTGAAGAAAAGACACAGATGGACAGAAGAAGTTGAACAAATATGTTGGCAGTCTATGGTAGGGACATTTCAAAAAGCGACTGTCTGAGCTTTTTGCAATTGTCATCACCGGATGGAATTTAAATGACTAATAAGTTCCAAATGCTTCCGAAGATAATTACTGACACATGGACAGAATAAAAAAATAGTGACCATCGAATTAGAATCATAGATCTTGCAGCACCACATCCGCCCAAGTACCTGAATCGAATTGAAATGTAATTTATGCAGTAACCTTTACCAATGTGTTTTTGTTTGTTCCTCTTGTGAATCATTTGAGAACCAATCAGGGAAGTTTTATCATTTTCCAAATGGTTATTTCTTCTACTTCCTCCACACAGAATATGTTAGACTTAAGGTTCTCTCTTAATCGTTCTACAGTATATTTAGGATGGATCAAATGACTTTGTTTAATGTGAAAGTGTATGCTTGTAGTGACAAACAAGAGAATCAGCAGTTCCCAAGCTTTGATAAACCAATTTAGCGACTAGCTGGTGAGCAGAGTGGAGCATTTAGCAACCAAAGAGCCACATATTTTCTTCAGTAATTGGTTGAGACCAAAACAGAGATAAAAGGAGAATTAACATCAGATGTATCAAGGGGGACATAAACATAACTCCAAATTATTGTGAATGTTGCTCCATGTCTGCTTGATTTGCAAAAAAGCAACTATTTGCTAGCCCATTTTTTAAATCAACATAATAACATGAAAATATGTGGTGGCAACAAAAAGAGATATCTATGGGTTCAAACGATTGCTTTTTAACCATATCACATTTATTAAGAACACTGGGAATAGTTTGAAAGCCACAAATACTCATATACACACACAAATATTAATAATATAATTACCAAACAATACCCATAACATTGTTCTTCGCTCTCCTAATGCCGGCTGTTTGTGATCATGACTCGTCCAGAATACACACCGCAGTTCAATTGCACCATCGTCCAGTTCAACTCCATAAAGTTCCATCTTATTAGGTGAGTCAAAGTGTAAGCGCTCATGCAATTTGCGTTATTGTTAAAGTACTTCAAGTGCTCACATTAGAAGCTATAGCACACTTCGAGGTTTGGGATGCTGCTGAGAAGGATGCCCTCTACTGCCTTCAACCTGAAGGTATTTCAGTCTTTGAACCCCGCTGCTGTCTCTAGAGGTCCTCATAGTCAATGGTTCCGTGGCCGTTCTCAGGGAGAGCATACATAGATTTACTCTTTTTCTTCCTGCTGGCGGGTCTCATCTGTGCAGGGTCTCGATTCCCAGAAAAGGACAGGTAGGCAGCGATGCTGTTCCTGACTCCATAGCTCACCATGTTTTCGCCGCAGCTCTCTGTGCTCACCAGCTGCTTGCTGTAGAGAGGAAATTACAGAAATACATTACATTACATGTCACTTGTTAGACGCTTTTATCCAAAGCGACTTACATACTCAATACTGTGGACAATCACCACAGGAGCAATTTGGGGTGAAGTGTCTCAGGGACACAACAACATGCTGACTGCAGTGGGGTTTGAACCTGACCCCCTGATCCGAACACCAACGCGCAACCCACTGCACCACACGCCTCCCACCTCTTTTCTCTTTCACTGATGTTTATCCACATCTTGATTTCAAGCCATTACTTTATTTGAATCGATCAACCACAGATTTGCTTGAATCTAAATTCAATAACAAGAAGTTGAATAAATAATTTGTCAATTTAAAGACATTTATTTAATTTATTTGAATTGTTTCAGACATTTGTCATGAGAAATGGCTGTAGTTCGAAGATAGTACATTCAATATTTTCAGACAGTGGGTCAGATAAAACAAGCTATTTCATTATTAGCCATTTTGGGATTGATTTTCACAGTTTTCCAACATTTCATTGGTGAAACCATTCATTTGTTATTTGAAAAAGTAATGTGCAGATTATTCAATCTTACATTTGACCATTGCTATTTAGAAATGCAGTAAATAACTGTTTTATATTGCATTTACAGTGTCACCTTATAAAAACAGTTATATGGTGAAACTATTCCACATCATAACTTTATTTCATTTTTATAACTATTATTATTTTTGTATTGCTCTTGCTCTTATTGTTATTATGTTATGTTATTATGTTGCATTGTTGGAGAAGCCTGTGATATAAGATTTTCAACTGCATAATTACTCTGTAGCTATGTCAGATTGACAATAAAGAACCTTGAACCTTGAAACAAAATAAGCCACCATTGGACAAAGCATCATGCACTGCCCGATTAAAGCTGGTAAATATCATCACCAAGCCTCAGTTGTACCTGTCTATTTTCTTCCAGTCAAAGTTGCGTCTCATCACTACAGGTGGAGCTGCATGGGCTGCGTCAGGCGGGGGGGTCGTGCTCGACTGACAGGGGGAGGTTAAAGCACAACAGAGGCCATCTGAAGCGTCTGAAAAGGCATCAATAGGGGAAGTTAAATCATTCTCACAGGATAACAAACAAACAGAATAAATGATTTGCATTTACTCCTTTCACGCTCAGGCAAACATTCAAACCAAACTCAACAGTCGTCCTTACCGAGCATGCATATTGTATCTCATTTCCTGTTTTGTTACAAAAATCTATATTTCGAAAGTCGATCACTGATGAGCAACAGTTTTATATTAAGAACATGATGGCCTGTTTATGTACGTGTGTACGGCTCTTCTTATCATGATGCGTATTTCCTTTTTGTTTGATTTTAGACATACTTATCTGCGCATAGTTACGTATCTCAGTGTGTGTGTGTGTGTGCATACACTCACCACAGTAGTGGTTGATCATATCTTCTAGGCACTGGAAAGTGAGGCGAGGGGAGATGTAGTACCAGCTGTTGTCCAGTCTTAAGATACGATAGTGCTTTACACTCCTGTGCTTCACTGAGAGCGAGTACAGACCTGAGGATGTAGAAACACACATTTCAACAAGAAACCAAAAACATCAATAACAATTGATCCACTCTTAATCGATACTAAAAAAGGTTGGGACAATGTAAAAGCAGAAGTGAATGTCAATCCTGGGTATTTTTGTATCATTGGTAAAGAAAAGTTTCAGATCATACTGTGACCACACAGAATTTTTTAGGGGAGATTTTGTTTCCTTAAACAAATATTTGTTAGCAAAAGTAAAAGAAAACTGCTTATCGCCACATTGTAAGTATAATAACCATGATAATAACGCAATATTTGTTTAATCAGTACGAAAAAAAAGTGAAAATGTATCCATTTCTTTGTCTTCGCTGTTTTGACTACGTTTCTTGGCATTATCTATCTAATGCTCGGCAAGAAAGTGAATAAGTGTATTTCATAAAATGTATTTTCCTTCAGCTTATTTTTGTAGTTGTGACTTCTTTTTAGAAATCTGCCTCTACATACAGAAAACATTGAGTTGAAGCAAATGGCCGTATACCATCTTGATGCCCCAAACGTATTTTCTGTAAATTCTAACATAAAAAAACTAAAACTTTTTTTAATTAATAAGTCAAAAGTTAACTTTCAATAGCGCCATCCCTAATCCTCAATTCCTTTTATTTAAAGCCATCAGGTGAAACTTTAGTAAAAACTCTTTCACTTCTCCTAAGATCTGAAAGAGTATGGCTACTTGCAGAAACTCTTAAACATTGTACAGAAAGCCCTCACCTCTCTCCCTGGTGCTCTCCCTCACCAGGAAGGAGCCCACTCTGTTCCCGGGTAAACTGAGCAGCTCTTCGGCCTTCTGCCTCTCCACCCCCTCAAACAGCCAACTGACCGGACAAAAAAAAGCCATGTGTTAGCGATCACATTAAATACTCATTGCATTTTAGACTTTTACATTTTAAACTGAATCAATCCCTTCATTTTATTATATATTAACATTATCATACACAACAAAAAAACATCAAATCTACACGTACAACACTAATGTGATGACTATTTTGTGTTAATAACATCTGCCGCAACTTCCTTCAGATTGCTGTAGTGGAAAAATATGCATTTGATATTCTTGATGTTATGTTCAAACAGATCAATGAAGCCGATATTGGCGGATGGTTTCAATATGGTTCTACTTACCCATGGTACACTTTTGCCACATGGCTGTTGGGTATGTAGTTCTCCTTTTGTGTTTGGATGGAGCGTACTCTCCACCAGTAAGCCTCCCTGACCATGAAGAAGCAAAGAGGAATCAAACATTGACCTTTAGTGTGAACACTTCTCTATCCTGCATCAAGTAACCAACTGTATTTCCTCATTTTGATTTGAGATCTTCCGTCTACCAAGTTAACGCCTGGGACAGAAGAAACTGAAATGGTTTTAAATGAAGAAAGCTAATGCATGAACGTACTGAGCTATGAGTCTGAGCTTCTCCCCCATCCTGTAGATCGGCTCGCTGATGTCCGGCGACGGGTAATCCTGAAGCACCACTACCATGTCGTCCTCCGGACCTGCCGAGAACAATAGTTACAGCCTTTTCTACAAACAGAATACAGCTGACATTTACTAATGCAAATACAAAGACATCATGATTTAGAAAAGTCCAGAGATGTGTGGGACTACACCTCGGAAATTCCTTTTGTTTAAGTCATTGAGTTTAGCTTAAGATCATGACATCTCCGATACAATCAGGCTGTGCATTCGAAGAAAGTGGATAACTATTTTAAGAATTGTTAAAGTATATTTTTGTTAAATTAATCAAAAAAGTAGATGTCCTGCTTTTTTCTGTTTGATATCAATTTAAACTGAATTTCTTGGAGGTTTAAATGATCAAAACAAACATTAAACATCCCCTTGACTTTGAAAAAACTTGTAATTTATGACATTTTTATAGGCCAAAACATGTATTGATTAAACCAAAAAAAATGATAGGCAGATTAATTTAAAATGACAATAGCCCTTAATTGCTACCCTAAACTGGAGTAGGCACAGCGAAAAACGTTTCCACAACAGTTTCTTATACAAATCAAATTATGTTATTTAAAATCATCTTTAAGCGTTCTTACCTTTTAAAGAGCTGTCTGTGTTGATCGTCTCCTTGGCACTCTCACCTCGCATTATATTCCCCATCCTCCAGCCTAGAGTCAAGGCACAAGGACAGAACAACTGTGAACCTACAAACTAATTTTCCACTCATGTGTCTGTATTTCTGTTGTGAAACTAAACCTCTCTCTACTGCTGCCACACCACACAGCTTTTATGTCCTATAAGCTGACCATTGATCTCAAACAACATACTCAGAATAGGGAAGCTGGGGCTAGATGCTATCAGTCAGAATTTTCCATTGGTAAACCCAGCCCTGTGTACACCAATGAATAATGATATTGAATTCACATATTGCAAAATCATGTCCGCTTGTTTTAAAATGCAATTCATATTTCATAACTTACACCATGAGGCATTTCAACAGATCCTGCCTGTGACCATATACTTAGGTTGCATCACAGTGTTGGCCAGTATGGAGAAATAATGTGGACTGTCAACAACCTGCCGAGATGGAAAGCTTTGAACGCGGCTGGCGGTATAAATTGTAGACACCTACCTGTGGGAGTTGTAGCTGGCCTGCTGTGAGGGCATCAAGTGTGTTTAAAGAGATAATGACCCATGGTGGCAGCAGCCGAGTCCGCTACTACAAAAGTATCATGTTCATAACAGCTTACAGCAATGACCTGTCACAGAGTGTGGCGACAGCTCTGCATCTGACTGCAAACTCACTTCCTGTAATGAAATGAGGAAGAAGGCCCGCATAAGTGTTTTTGACACACTCACTCCTCAAAGGAAGGGTGCACATAACACCCATTTAAATGTAGTTATTTACAGCAACCGAAAGCTTTAATGTATGCTAAAAAAAAACGTGTTAACATATGTAAAAACGCTGGTAATGTTACTGATGTTCCAGAAGAGATCAACCTTATTTTATGAATGCTTTAATACAGTCCAATGAGCTATTAGTATTTACTAACTAATTGTGTTTTTATTAGGGCTGTCAGTCGATTAAAATATTTAATCGTGATTAATCGCATGATTGTCCATAGTTAATCGCGATTAATCGCAAATTAATCGCACATTTTTTATCTGTTCTAAATGTACCTTAGAGGGATATTTTTTCAAGTTTTTAATACTCATATCAACATATGAGTGGACAAATATGCTATATATGTTTGTTTATTATCATTTGAACAATGACAAATATTCTCATGAATATTAATCACAACAACCTCTGAACATTACAAATATTCGCCTCAATTCAACCTGGAACCTCTCTCATACAATAAAAAGTGTGTTGTGTGTGTGTGTGTGTGTGTGTGTGTGTGTGTGTGTGTGTGTGTGTGTGTGTGTGTGTGTGTGTGTGTGTGTGTGTGTGTGTGTGTGTGTGTGTGTGTGTGTGTGTGTGTGTGTGTGTGTGTGTGTGTGTGTGTGTGTGTGTGTGTGTGTGTGTGTGTGTGTGTGTGTGTGTGGAGACACTGTGATGGATCGTTGGAGCTATGTGCAGCTCAAGGCATATATGCTCGAACGGGTGCTGCCTGGACGCTGCAATCATGTTGCGCACACTATCCGTGCTGAGTGTGCTGACTTTTCGTACAATGTCCCACTGTCTGGCTACCTGCATAAAGTCAAGTGCTCGGCGCAGTTGTCGGCGAAATGTCGCTCCTCTGTTTTCATTGAAACAGCTCCTTATATCCGTTAGCGCCGCTAGCTAGCACCAGATGCTAACAACAACAACAACACATGCGTTAATCGCGTTAAAATAATTAGTGGCGTTAATTTTTTTTTGCGTTAACCCGTTATTAACGCGTTAACTTGACAGCCCTAGTTTTTATGTGTAGCATAGAAATATCTTAAAATACATCAAAGTGGACCTATCATGCTATATTTGAATAATATAGTATAGGACCATACACCAGGACATATAAGGCATATCTATACTTTTTTTTTTTTTAAATACCAAACAGATCATGCCATGCCTCATTTTGCTCAATTTGACATTTTTTAGCTCTGTTTTTGCAAGGGCAGATTATGTGAGAACAGCACAACCTACAGGCCTGGCATATGTACTACAGCGTCTCCAGCGCTTTCGAACGGCGTGGCTGTCTCCTCCTGATTGGTGGAGTTGGCCCAATAGCCGTAGCGCCACTGTCCTGACGTCAGGACAGTGTTCAAATCTGGATCAGTTTTTATCAGATCCGTTGCAGCCCCTTTTTTAGAGATTTGGGTATGGAGGAAAATAGAGAGGGTTGTGTTTTTTGACACTTGGTGAGTTCCCTGGAACACCGGGGACACATATTCATGTATAAAAGACGTACAAAAGTGCATTTTGCATGATAGGTCCCCTTTAAAGCTGAAATGATTAGTCAAACTAGTAGAGTGGCAGAAAATGTATCAATGTTTGATTCATTTGAGTTTTTTATTCAAGCATTACCTTGTTCCAGCTTCTCCATTGCAAATAAGGCTCTTCTTTGTTTTATGTTAGATTAGATTAATAATTAACACATTATATCTCGTTTATTAAATCCTTACAAAAAAGTGTAAAGTATTATTTTAATTGGATTTAAGGTGTTCTATGCACTTTCTTGTCTGGCTCAAGGCAGATACTGTTTACTGGACGATAAAGACTTCCTACTGGGACCTACCACCTACTATTTTCCCTTGTCTCCAGGCTTTGTGCTAAGCTAACTATTTTCCATCTGTAGTTTTGTATTCATGGTACAACGTGAGAGCATTATTCCTATCTAACTCTCTCAACAAATGCAATCAATAAATAAATAAAAAAGAAATGTCGGATTAATCCGAAATGAAAATAGTCTATTGTTACTGCAGTACATTAGTTTAGTTAGTAATTCAGAGACCTCTCCGCCCTTAACTCCTGTATTTAGGCTGTGCTTAAGCATTCAAAAGTGCATTCCTCTTTCTTAATAGCCCCCAGAAACAAATACAAGATCAAATATAGAAGTATTTATTTGTAGTGACATGTTTTACATATACTGGAAAGTTATCTTTAGTCTTTGGCTCAGAGGAAGTCAGCATTTGCCAGTTTCCATGCTTGGTATAGCAGCCTGAGATTGTATGTGACATCCTGCCAATGTAGTTATCTGCGTAGAAATGCCATTATATTTGTTCTAAAGCAGAAAATAAGTAAATGTACTAGTATGCAATAAATGGGCTAATTTGTCTTCATACGTATACACTTAAAAATGATGTTTGTAATAGAAACAAAAACATATGCCAACTCTCATGAACCCATCTCGAGAGAGGAAGCTACTATTGTGTCTTATCTTTAGCTGTGGTGTTTATCTGAGGTCTGAAAGTATCCCAGAATGCTGCTGCAGCAGCTTCAAATTAGGGAACCCAAAACGATCAGTTTCACATCTTCTGAGACAGTTGTTCACAGTTCTATGAAAAATGTTTGTCTGTATATGTTCATGTTCTGAGTGTCAGGGAATGTATGGTATGCAGATGGTGTTTCATGGCAGGACATTTATCTGACAAACCGCGTCTGACTTCAGAAATGTTCAGGGCTAATTATCTTTGCGGCTATACATGATAAAAACTGTCTGAAGTTTCATCCAGACTTTTTCACTCCCTGTCTCACTCTACGTTGCTTCATCATAACTCATTCATACCTATTAAGATGTTCACCCTGACACCAAACACTCCCATTGAGTTCTCATCTCAGATCCACAAATATGTTTTATATCATAGTTACACTTTCGGCTGAAGGCAATAAGCGTTTTAATGTAACACTTATGTAAGGATTTATTGAGTATATCTTAAGCCTCAAATTCCTGGCTATATAAGAATATTCCTCTTTCATGCCATATTACTCTCTCAAGACATATTAGCTCATGCATTTTCCATATTAAAATCTGGATTAGTCACCTTCAAACGATTAGGCCTCTTTCTCCTGCCACCTTTCCTTTCAGAAGGTAGGACAGTAATGCAATAAAAGGAAAAAAAGAGGCAGAGCATGAGATCAGCCTCATTGTTAAAGTATACGTATCTTTTGGGGATTTTGTAAATTTTGTAAATCGTGTAAACCTATTTCATATTGCCGTCATTGTGGCATTTTAAACACTGAGCTGGCAGTTTCTCTGGTTGAGTTCTTCCTGCTGTGTGCGTGTGAAGTGTGTGGGTGTGTGTGTATTTGGAAGAGTAAAGTCAGTTCTAAGAGACGGATAGTATATTCTATAGAGAAAGTACACAGGATTTGGAAGTTTCTTTTTTCAAGGCTGTACCAAAAAGTCTGAAAGAAAGAAAGAAAGAGAGCTGCTGCTGTAGCTTGGTGGGTGGTGCCTGCATGGTGTCAGATGCCAGATCTCTAGCTGTTGTGGCTGCAAGAGAGGAAGGAAGTCTTCATCGGGTTTAGATGAAAATAAACACATAGTCAACGTGTAGCTTGTGTGGTGACAGTGTAAAAAGCTCAGAGAATAGAGCAACACTTCCTGTGGCCAGTTCGTATTCATTTTTAGAAAGCTCAAAAGTAGATTGTAGTTAATTGGGTTTGTTGGTGGAAATGTTACCGGCAGATGTTTCCATCTTCTTTGCATTTCTTCACAATGTTGTGCTACCGCAGACAAGCTTTTTGTGATCTTTTTGGAATTGTTTACTGAAGGGTTTGGTTCAGCCGCATTTCAAAATAATAAAACAAATGACAAGCAAACTGTCCCACTCACCTCCATGGTATGTAGTTGTTTCTTCAAGACACAAAGTGATGTCAACAGCTCATATTCTTATATATTTGTATATATTGTATTATCTATTTTCTAATTTGGTGAATCACTGATATGCGTTTAATCTTTGTACTTTGTTTATTAAGGTACGTTTCACAATTGCATGATAAAACATTACGGATTCAGAATACAATTGGCAAAAGATATAAATATAACATTAAAAAAGCCACAGTAAATAGGGTTTCCAACTATTTGAGATAAAATACAAAGCATACCAGGCTTTTACCACACTCTTCACATTTTCCTCCTTGACTACAAGTTTTTATTTTCTGTTTTGCTCTTGAGGTCCTGGCTTGTGTCACGGACAGTGCCAGGGCCATGTGTCTCTGAATGAGTCACCAGCCGACAGAACGCAGGTGAAACCAGTTCAATGGACTCTTTGTTGCATCTGGATGGAAAACGTATCACTTAAGGTAATTGATTGAGACTTATTAATCTTAATTGCCTCGATTGAAAACGTTTGTCTAAAATTGGATTAGGCAGGTGTTTATTTGGCAAATTACATGAATTACATCGTATAGGCCACTGCAAGTTTAAGTAAAGGGAAGAAATTAAAGGGAATGTATCTGCCATACATCATAATCATTACAGGTCTTGTGACTTGTGACTGTTATTTATATTGATTGTTGTGCTTTTATTTAGGTCTTAATGTGTGCATATGTATAAATGTGTCTTTGATTGTGTATATATAGGTGTATACATATTTTCATACATATTTTTATATATATTTGTTTTTGTATTCGGGATTGTGGGAAACGGTATTTCGATCTCTCTGTCTGTACACACAAACTGAAAGATTGACAATAAAGTTGACTTTAAATATCAATGAAAACCTTATATTTTTTCTAAATCCATATCCTCTCGTGAATACCAAAATAAACTCGGAACAAATGTTTTTATTCATAAAATGCTCATAAAAGCAGTGCAGCAGGTGTTTCCAGATGGTACGCTGGCAGTAAAGCTGATATTTGGCTGTCAGACACTCTCCTTGTATGGATGATTGTGAGAGAGACATGCATGATTGATGTCTCACTGCCCGTTTATAACACGTGTTGTGGGAAGTCAAAGCCCTAACTTTGAAGACGGTTGATGATTTGTAAGCGCTTCTTTAGGGCAACAATCTCGTAAAGACAGATGCTCTCTGCCTGTGTTTGGCGTTGGCCACAGTGGCTGCTGTATAGCAGACTGGATGTGTTTGAACATCTCAAGGAGAAGTGACTTCCACGCCCTCTGTCTGAAATTACTAAATTACTAACTGTGAGGAATTCCCCTCATCATTTTTTTTTCTTCTAGAAGTCCAAATCAAGATGTGTTCATAATGCCTTTAAGGCTCTTTGGCAGGGAGTGGAAGGGAAGCAGGGGAGGTGAGTGTTTCTGTAATGAATCCTTCCACAATTCCTCTTTTCCTAAAAACAATACACATTCCACATGCTCGGACACCGGTAGTTAGTCTTTATGCGGTTGCTGTGTTCACTCACTTTAATGAGTAGTATCTAAATTCAGAAGCAAGGCTGACCCAACTGAACTCAAAACCACAGGATTGACAGGATCGGGGGGGGGGGGGTGCGTTGCTATATGTGCATGTGTGTGTATCTGCAGCTTTTCTAGCCACAAACTTAGAGCCACAATTACATAGAGTCCAAAATCTTCCCCCAGTTAGCCTGTAATCATTAATGTGATGTGGTCACTGCATGCGGGTCATTCAGGCATCTGGAGCATCTTATCCTCATAACCATCTGTGCAAGAAATCAGCCCTCCCTGCTTATCATTTCCATTAATACATTCCTTTCAGCGTTCACAACTTTTCCTCAGAAATAATCCTTAAATGATTTTCAACAGCTCTGCTTTTTGCTGATTTTGTGATTTAAACTAACCATAATAACACAGCATTTATCCTAGAGTGCAGTTACGCAGAGCTTTTTGGATGGTAACGTAATTGGATGAGATTGCATTAAGAAATTTGAGCCTAAACTTGCAAACAACTGCATCATTATAGCAGAGTTTGTGAGGGAGAGAGAGCACAGAGCAGCAAAGATGTCCTTGGTTCTTAGCCTCAGGAAGCAAAAGTTCCTCAGTGAATCAACAACAACAACTTTTAAACCTGAAAACCCAGACCTGAAACATTCATTCCAGACTGCTGCCATAATGAGACCTGACTTAATGGCTTTTTTCCCAGCTGTGTAGAGGAAAATATGACATCATTGACATTACTGTGAACCACGACCACCATTAAAGGAATCCAGTTCTGTGATGGCACTTATTGAGTGGTGGTACTTAAAAAGAACTGTGGGTGGACCATCTTGGCATAGAAACTGAAAATGTGATGCCACTTTTCTTTCTCATGTATATGCTGGTCTGACAGACAATCAAACCTATTTGTGTTACTATTATGGTCGTCCTTTTTGCAGCCATGGCCATTTAATGTATTTTGGTCTGTAATTAACTCAGTATATAGCAGTTTTATTGTTTGTGGCGGAGTCCGCCATTCCTACACTGGATTTAAATTGCCTTTAAACGCATAAGGGTTGTACAGGAAGCAATGCATTCTGTAATCCAGTGTTACAGGGACGTGAGATGAACTTGTCTTTTTAAAAGAGTCAAGACCGATACAGTAGAGGCTGAGATATCATGATATCATGAAGTATAAATACACAGCGGGTCCTTCATTTCCCATAATGCCAATCATTTTCATATTTGTGTAAGATCCTCGCTCCCTGGGTTATTTTCTCATAAGAGAGCTCCCTTCAGTTATAGGCCTACAAGAGACATTTTACAAGGGTTTTCACTTGCATATTTGTACTCCACATGACGAGCAAACTGACTTTGGTTGTGTGAAATCTGTGGAAAGCCCCTTTAATTCTCCAAGTCAGTAAGGTTTCCTGAGGTTATTCCAGGTTGGATTTGGCATCATGCAGACATTAGTGAAGGAGGTGCAGCTCTTCCCTAATTGTGTCATTAAACTAACAAGTGCAAATCCCCAAAGGTGTGCTCTGCAAAGAGAGAAAGTGTTCCTAATGTCAGGGCATCCTTCAGGCTCTGTTATCAGTGACTTCATGCGGGCCACCTGTGTATTCTGGCAGCCCCGCCCCCCACCTCCACCTCCACCTCCACATGCACGCTCTCTCACGCACACATCCAGGATAATGCCAGCCTTCACATCCAGGGCAGGGTAACTATCGGTTACGGTGCCAGCCAGCCCTGCCGAGCCCATAATGAGCGTCTGCACCAGCGAACGCACTCACTCACTGCAGCGATCCAGATGGGAGTTTGGCGTGTATTGCTGTGTCATCTTCTATTACCCCGTCATTATGCACCAGCAAGCTATTTTCATGATGCTTGTTTTCACTGTGCACCTGTGAAAGTACATCCAGCCCCCCATTCAAACATACAGGCACACCGCTGTTTTTAAGACATTTAAAGCCCAAAAAAGCCCCAGAGTCAAATCTGATAAACACTCTGTTGGTTTTGGTGTAAGCATGTGTATGCTCACTGGAAACATGCAGTGTGTTACACCTTGCAATGTAATAATAGCTGATTTCACTGACAGTTGGTTATATTTTCAGTTAATTAACTTCAGTTAAAATGATTTTTTTATTAAAGTAAATGCAATAGACGTAAAAATGGGACAAAAGCACACTGAACAATTTCACTAGCTGGGCCCCCACTAGCTTTGTATGTACCTTTTCAGTAAAAGTAAATCCAAGCAACTGTTACATAACAAAGAAAACTCTCTAAACGTATTTTCCACTGGCTGGTGTTTGAAATCTTTCAGCTCCTGCTATCCCTCCAGGCATATCATTTGTTTTAGTACTTTCCGGAAAATCAATCCACAATGGAACTATGGGAATATATTTCCAAAATGCACTAAATTCACTGTTCATTAGGTGTTAAAGCATGGTTGTCAAGGCTTGCTAGCTGGGTATAATATACATATATTTTCATGGATGCTGATCTGTGCAAGAAAGCCCAATGTCTCACAAGTGTGTGTTTGATTTGTGGCAGAACATATTTACATGCTGACTCTGATCCTGAGCAGCTGACTGTAAGGCCCATTTATGTGTGAAATAAATGTACCTTTTTGAGTTTGTACTTACAGTTTAACATCCAAAAGCATTTCATTTTTGTCTTTTCTTGCCTTTGTAACTTTAGAAAGAATTAACAAGACAATCCTCCTCTTACAAATGAAATGTTGAATGAATAAGCAACAAAAGCCACGCCGGTTTAATTCAACAATTCAGAGGGTTGCAACCTTAGTCTTGTATGAGCAATAGCTAATGGTTTCAAATGTCAGCTAATGTTTAGCCCTTTCTGTTATCTTGAATTGTCTCTTGTGGCCACAGTGGCCACTATTTACCGATAGCTATAGGATTGCTTTGAGTATCAGTCTTTAAGTTGACCTAAAAAAACATTGCAGTTGTCCCTCTCTTTCTTAATAACAAAATCTGATCTGACCACAAAGTGAAAGACAAGTATGTTGTGTTAGGCTCATTAGCCTTCAAGCTCAAGTGAAGAGTGTAGAGTGGTCATTCTCTGTTTTATAAAATAATTAGATGACAAAAAACTGGATTGATAAATTCCATCTAATCGCTTAAACACTGAAGCTCTATTGGTTTTGCACATTTAATTCAACAAATGATAATAACAATATTTCATTTCTGTACTCATGTGAGGGAGAATATGGTTGTCGGTGTTCATTCCACCAATAGAAGCACCGCTGAATATGTGTAACGTGATTCCTGTCATTTCCCTCGTTCCTGACATTCCTGCCTGATGTTTTTAACTTTGGAATTCACCTTGTCATCTGTGTTCAAGGTATCAAGCCAGAACTGGCCACAGTCCATTATATGGTGATTACATTTCTGCTGTCAGCAAGCGGTTTTATTTGATTTGCTGTAATGTTCCTCAACTTTAACCTCATCATTATCACTGAGTTTAATCTCCAAGATGATGCATTAAAAGAACAATTATTATGTTATTATTTGTATTTTTTAACTTTTATAATGTGGAACCAATGAATTGTGACATGTTTTCAGCAGCACCGACTGAGTACACGACTGGAACAATCTGTACTGATAAAACAGGAAACACTTGAGGCCATACTTCACTTGTCAGCAGCCGCATGCCTTGAAAAGAATCTGACCCCGGGTCAGAACAATATACTGACTTAGTGTCTGGCTTTTACATATTTCATGGTCGAGTGCAGACGCTACCGGGGAGACTTTCTCTGTGTGCAGGTTGTTTTTCATCCCAGTGTGTAATTGGCCCTCGTTCACTCCCGTTACCAACTTCACAAAGCAGGAAAGGTCAAAGGAAACATACTGAAGCTATCTGGAATGATGCTGGCAGCTCTGCAGCCTTCTTATATAAGTCTTTAGAGATTTACCAAGGCAAAAAAGGATATCTTGTCATACTGTCTGACTTTCAACTGGTCCCTGCAGGTTTGAGCAGAGTTGTGATGGCATAAAACAGACAGACGTTTAAAATGTGGTTTTGCTGCAGCGGATTCTCTAGGGATGTGCTTCTCTCTAAATCTTGTTTACGGCTTTACTTGACTTTGAGAAATTCTGTTTAGCTCAGATGGCTCACAGATTCCCCTTACCCTTTCAAATATCTCAACAGAAGTTGCCGAAAATGCAGCCAGGACTTTCAAACTGATCAAAATATGTTTTTCCTATTTTCCGTGTGCATGTTGTTCTTACAGCGTTTCAAAATGTGTCACTTTCAACCAACCATGTTAAAAGGAAAAAAGAACAAAAAGAACTCAATATAAGATTTAACATATTATAACTTGTGCTACAAAAGTAGACAATATCAAAAAATCACATGAAACTGTTTCTCAGCATGAGGGTAAATACCTGCAAATCTGCCAAGGGCTGATTCCACGAATGTTGAGTGAAGGGATTAGTTACCGATGTAAAAGATCTGGCATTAAAGCCTGAAAATGCCTCAAAGTCATTTAGCCCTGTCAGTGATTTGGATATGCCTATACCAGAGGGGTTGTGATAAACAACTGCTAACAAAGCCTCAGAGGAGACGACCTCTTTGCAGTGTACCCATCTGCACGTCAGATAGCACCTTTGGATGATTCTTGGCTGCAAATGGCAAGCTTTAGAAAATCACACAACCTAAGGCTAGGTCTTTAGACAGAGCAGATTATCCAGGGTAAACAATCTAAGAAAAGGCATTCCTACATTGGGCTCGGTTCATGCAATCAAGAAATGCTTAAACAAATCAGCCATTTACAAAGAAGACATATTCTAAAACAGTCAAATGTTTGTGTTTTTTTAAAGTCATTGTCTACACAAAGTTAAAAAAACTTTAGGCAGTGTTTGGTTTGAATTGCAGCCAAAGCCATATTGAGCTGAAATGTATACGCGTCACTACGCCGCATATTGTTGACCCACTCACAGATGCTCCAAGACAGCTTTTGTTTAAAGTTGTGATGTTGACAGCAGTTGGGATCTCATATCATCTTAAGCCCGTGCTTTGTCTACATGTCACCTTTCCCCTGCCAAAAGCTAAACAAGTGAAGGAAGCAGCACACACGCTCAAAGCAGGCAGAGTGCAAGGGGCCCCGTTACAGCTGGCCCTTCATTCGTGAGATATGAACCACAGCTTTTGTAGAAGTTCAGAAGGCATATATGGTGTTTATACACACACGTGATGTCCCACACACACACACACACACACACACACAGACACAGACACACGCACACGCACACGCACACGCACACGCACACACACACACACGTTTGTAGAGGCTGGTACAGTACCAGTACCAAGACATTCACATGAGGCATGTCTGATCCTGAGCTTAAATATCAGAACAAGGCTGACATGAGGTGAGGAATTTCATTTCAACTAACATGGCACCAAAGTTATATTCACTCGGATGTTACATTTATGGTAAAATAACACTGACATTTTCTTTTGAACACCATCATGTTGGCATAATCTAGAAAAGACATTCACAATTTCAATTCATTTCATATAAAGCTTTGAAAATGTTTGACTTACCTCTACCGTGGTTATAATGTCTGGACAATTGTGATTTGTAATGATATACGGGGGGGTTTTCAAACACAGAGCTGACACAAACTAGTTTTAAATAAATAAGTTTAACATCGTTGGATGAAAGATTGCATTCTTTAATATTCTGATTTCCATTTGGTCAGTACAATCCTGATTGATCTGTTGTTGTCTAGATGTGTAGCTGCAGACGTCTAAAGAGGAGACAAAAAGGCAGTCGTTTGAAAGGAAAAGGAAATGTCAGACCGACATTTTTCACTAGAGTTATCTTGCCTTGGTGGGTCAGCCAGTGGAAAATCATCTGCTCAGAGAGGAAAATTAAAGACATTAAAGCCTTCGGTATAAATCATTTTAATCATAAGCAAATCATTTTCCAGCTTTAAAGCCCTGCTGTGTCCCTGTGTGCGGAAATGTCTGCACACATTTGCATAACAAACATGTCAATGTTTTTCCTTCACAGCCTTTTATACAGAGCCGATAGCATTGGACCACAAAAAAAAAGTTGTTTTTGGAAGTTTCATGACTTGTTGTTTGCAGAACATTTAACAAAGAACACTGGCTTGAATGGAAACTTGAGTTTTATATAAACATTTCTTCCTAAGAACTGTTACTAAGGTGGAGAATCATTTACAAAGTTGTGCAATCTGTCAAAGGAATAATACATAAATTATATATAAATTCTTAATATATTTATTTACCCAACCTTACTCATATAAAACATGCTACGATCATTTCATGTAGGCTGATGTTTAGTGACTGAGTGGCTTTTTTTTTGTTAAGCCTTGTTTGAACTGTACATGTGTGCTGTTGGCTTTACAAGGCCTTCAATGACGTAGGGACATCTATTAAGAATCATACATATAACCAAAATAAATACCTACAGCAAGAGTGAGCAATAGCGGGCTATTAAACCGCTTCGAGTTCATGCAGGACTCTCATATCTGTGGAGCTCAGCAGATGTTTTTCTCAGTTCTCAGCCAGGCCACAGCTATATAAAGACGGTATAATTACCGGACTGGTCTGAGCCTAGCCTGCCATGCCCTTTCTCTCTCACACATACACACAAAAAAACAAGACATTTCTTTAAACTGTCTATATCGCAGTTATTGGATATTTTACTACTGTTCTTGTTTTAATCAATTACTATTCATGCTGAGGTTTTGAGATATTATAATTACTTTGGTGCATTGCACTTAAATTAACTTTCAAAAATGGTCTTTACATTTATAAACAGTCAGAAAGATTTTCTTGCAAGACTGATTGTTCTGATGTTGAGCTTTTTCTCCACAGAAAACACACTGCTGTTTTTAAGAGGTTTACCAACTATTATGAGGCCACTAGCTGCATAGAAAAAGGAAAGTCCGATTTCCCCACACTACTGGTGTGTTGGGAACTTTTTTTACGTGTCACCTCAGCAGTTTTTGGTCGCCTCAAGGTGTTGTAAATTCAGTCTCCCATTTTAGGGCGGATTACCGACTCCACTTGACTTTGAAGCTGAAAGATTTCCAAAACACAGTTTCACTTCAAGGCTTCTCTGTGAGTTGAGGGGATTTTAATGAGGGGACCGGAGTCATAGATGGTCGGCTCCCGTAATCAAGCCATCCATCACACTTTCATACCTGCAGTGCTTTACTCGCTCCTTTACTTCCATACTGCACAGTGCTCAGGGGGTTCTGCAGTGATTAGAGCTGTTGACCTCAGGTTCAATGCCGTTTGTGTATGAAGACACGCCTCTACAGTGTTGCCAGCTCTCCACCTAATGCATCCTGGGATATCCTCCAGGCCTGAGGAAGGTGGAAAAAACTAAGCCAAACATTTTGGACAATAGGTTTGTTTGATTTCTTGCTAAATAGTTGAATGAAAGGTCAATAAGAGTACAATAAGACTGTATGCTATATGAAGTTACAACCACCAGTTGGTTTGAATACTTGGCATAAAGACTGTAAACAAACAAACAATTTAATCTTGGATTAAACACAAAGAAATACAGTTAATTTGTTAGCTTAAGAGGTACCAGAAGGTAGATCTTCTTTCCTTTGACCACAGCCAGGTTAGTTGTTTCCTTCTGTTTCCAGTCTTTGTGCTGAGGTAAGCTAATTGCCAGCTAGCTTTAGCTTAATTATTACAGTAAAGTCAATATATTTTAGATTACTTCAATGTTTTTTTCTCTCTCTCCTCCAACATCACAACTTTAAACAAAAGCTGTCTTGGAGCATCTGTCCCTTAAACAACATTTCCCTTTAACCTTCCACTGAATCATTAAACACTATGAATTCAAGTCAGCTGACAAACTGAGCTCTATATCCACCTCATGTGAGAAGCACTAGTCACCTCAGACCTGGCTTTCATTAAAAAAATATTTTTGCCAAAAGTACCACAACTGAGACATGAATATCACAGAAGAGTTTTCATGCAGCAGTGCTTTGATCGACGTCAGCTAATGGTGCATAATGCAGGTCCATGTGAAGCAGTTAACACTAATTACCGCTATTGGTTCAGAAAATGGAGGACAGATGCTCACATGAGCGTGAATGATGCCACATGGGGTCTGAAACTTTTCTTTCCTGTCTCTCTATTGTTTCAGTGAAGAATGGAAATGTTGAATAAAGGTTTATTTAATTAAATTGAATAAATAGGGTTTATAAAGTTGTCAGACAGCACAGAATATTATAAGATGTGAATCTGAACTGATGCCGTCTTTACACTAATCCATGAGTTTTTATGAAATATATTTAGTCTTGGGGTGGTGCTAGTTTGCATACTTGTAAAATCATGGCAATAAAAACTCTCACTTCAGGATTTCAAGTAACATAATATCAACATCTTGAAAAAACCATATCATGAAAAAAACACAAAATAATTAAATACATTTACATGGGATCAAAATGACAAACATACCATTGAACTGAACACTGAGGTGAATGGAAATGGATCGAAGTTGGGGAAAGAAAGAGATCAATAAAAAGGGATGGAGATTGAAAAGTATAAATGTATAGAAATGAGAGTGAGAGAGAGAAAGAGAGCACCAAAGACGGAGAGAGAGAGGGTACATTGTGCTGTGGAGTGCGATCGGATCGTCCCGTTCAGAGAGAGAGAGAGAGAGAGAGCTGCTCAGATCAACTCAGAGGCTGACAGCTCTCTGACAGGGATTAGAGGACTGCCTGTAAATAATAGGGGTTCAGACCTGGGGCACCTCACTCATTTCTCACTCTTTCCATCCCTTTTTGCTCCTGGGTTAAGATCTTTTCAAGTGATACTTTCAACATCAAACTAGTGACATTCAAGGTCCAGGATAACTAAGTGGAAAACTGTTTTTTTTTCCAAAATTCCATTTTAGAATTTCCATGAAAATGGAAAAGGAAAGGAAAGTACTTGGAGATAGTTGACGTCATTGACTCACACTGAACATCTGTGTGGCAGACACAGCACCCAGCCTTGAAGTGGGTACTGTAGGTAGGAGGTAGGCAACCAGGGTTTATTTATTTGCTTTGTCACAACAATTTGTGTGCAGATCATTCTTGGATCGGCCACACCTGAGTCATTTTAGAGTGCTTACAGATGAGCTTCAATCAGATGAGACTGTAAAACGAAACGCCAGTGACACTTTGAGGCTTGTTTGAGAGTAACAGTTCAAAGGCAACAATATGTAGATTGCAATTCACAATACAGCAGAGAGTTGTATTTCAGATTGGTTCATACAAAGTGGTTCTTGTTTTTTTTTAGAATTGACTTCCTGGTAAGGAATGGAGTTAAAGGTAATCTTTGGGCTTGGGGAAGGTATCAAATCATTCAAAAGGCTCAAGTACAAGTGGTCACGAGTCATAGCTAAAGTCCAGGTCCAGTTGCAAGCCTTTTTAAATGTTCTCAAGTAGAGTCAAGTCATTCAATGTGACTGTAGTCTTACTTGAGCCCAATTCATGTGACTCGAGTCCAAATTAATTTAAAGAAGTGGCATCTTTAGCTCCGATTTCTCAGTTATATCATGGCGGCATCTAAATAAAATGTAAAACATGTGCAAACCATCAATCCACAATAAAGCCAAATGTGGGCTTAATGATGTGTTGAATTTATTCTGGTCCCTCTTAAAACAACACTCACTTACCGGGTACCACACATTTAGAAATATTATTGTGGAGCGAAGGGGGAATTAAGCACTATTCTGAAAAATAATGCTTTTTGAATGTTTGCACAGAATAAGTAAGTGGATTATTTTGGAAAGATTAATCAAATGCTTTTATTTTATACTGCGTTTTTTTGGTATATCCAGATTTCATGTAAATCCTTTTCTACATCTAAACGTATAGTTTTGATTATTTTATTTTATTTTGTGGTTGTTTTTTCTTACTTTTTTTCTTCTTTAACTGTGTTTATGTATGCACCATGTACACCAAGACAAATTCCTCGTATGTGCTAACCTTTGGCAATAAACCTGTTTCTGATTCTGATTCTTCTGCTGTCCCCTGAAATCATGTCTTGAAAAGATCTCTCATGGTCAGCATGGGGATGAGAAACTATTAAAGCAACCAAAACTATGTTCATGTGTATTGGCAAGTGTATAAGATAGATTCGAAATAAATCTTGGCCTATCATTTAATTTGAAATGAAGCAGCAGTAACACATGTGTCAAAGGGACCTCAGTTTAGCCCTGAGTGTCTTTGGGTTTCAAGACACGCCCTGTAAACACCGGGGCTGAGGAGGAGGAGGATCGGGTGAAAGTGGAGCGGAGGGAAAGAGGAGAACCCGTCCCCTGGATGTCTGAAGTATGCGGGGCTCGTCCTCTCAGACCTTACGTCAGCCGGGACTCTTAACTCAGACTGCGGTGCACGGAGATGTCGGCGATGGGACGAGGATGCAGCACACCTGCGGCCGGCGGCGCGTGGAGGCTTTAAAACGGGACTAATTCTGGATTCAATGCATTTGCTGATCCTCACCAGTGATGAGTTGGCTCCTGTTGTGGATTCTCATTGCAGCCGGGATTCAACAGGTGGGATGGAGGACTGATTTGTTATTAAGTATTCCCAAAAATATTGAAAACATGAAATCAATCTGCACACTTAGCGCACTTTCAGTATGCAGATCAGCAGTGTGGTTAATGATATTATGGAACTGTGCATGTGTTGCCCATGAAGTTGTGTCAGTGTTACTGGAAAAAACAGTGACAGTGTGTTAATACTTCACAGTAAGTGTTAGTGACTTTTAAAATAGCCTGTTTATTCCTTAAAGTATTTGTATAGCTTGTACCGCTGAATTGGCCGGTTTGTGTAACCACGTTGTTATTCAAGGCAACATCAGTTCAGGGAATGACATCAAAAATAAGTTGGCTGTAGATCTGTAGATGTGGCCCCAAAACAGAAGTCAGTGCAGCCTGTGGAAAGTGTTCTTGTCTTGTGACTAGATGGGATGGACTGACTAACCTGGACTCAATTCTCTGCAAATGTTTCCCTAGAGATGGTTTTGTCATCAATCATCCCTGAGGTTAAACTTGCAGTGTGAGGTGCTGGCAGTTTCCATTCAGCAGATTCACGTCTCATCGTTTGTTATATGTTACTGCCCCCTCGTGGTTATATAGGAAACAGCTTTTTTTAATGCCTTCAATAACGTTTTCCTGTTTCAACTATTGAAAAAATGGGTAAAAAAAGGGATCATAATAATACATTATTTAATATGGGATGTTATAACAGTAAAAACAATGTCGTTTTTCACATTTGTATTACTTTCATAGCATATTTTAAATTATGAAAATGCTGTATTCCCTTGAAGTACCACAAGCTTTTGTAGAGAAATGTTGCAAAGCAGTACCACTGTGTCAGTTTGTCTAATTCACCCTGACCTTTTTAGAAAAACCCTCCCTTTTTTAGTGTTTACCCACATCCTTAGGGATGGGTTCGTTCATACATGTGCACAGGTCAGAGGTCATCTGATCTGACCGGAAGAAACATCTCAAACCAGCAGGAGAAGGAGGGTTATCAGCCCTTGTCACTTCTGACAACAGAGAAAATAAATCACCATTATCTTTAGCTGACCATCTGTAAAACATGACAGCTAGCGCATACCGGAAAACATTTGAAGAGATGACAGTTTTAAAGGGTTGTGTGAAGTATACCTAAATGTGTTAAATTGGCATCAGCAAGTTATTTTAGCATCTTTCGCTACTTGTAGTCTAGCTCAAGTTTTCTTAAATACTGGTTTCTCCCATTTACTGCTCTGTTACTGCGCCCGTTCTCAAAAGTTCTCAAATTATTTTTAAATAAAATCACGCTTAACCTAGTTAAGAAAAATGATATTGGTAGAAGATTACATTAGGCTTTCCCCATGTTTTGATAATGAACTTAGCAAACACCCACCTCTCTATTCTCTCCTGTCTTATTAGAGTGATGGACAGCTTCTGAGATGTGTTTAGTTTGTTCTGCCCTCCTCTCTGAATAAGCCTGCTAAATAACTCTTCTGAGGAAGGGCTCGGTGGCACTGCTGTGATCAAAACTCATGTATCTGCATTCAAATCAAATCAAATCAAGTTTTATTTATAAAGCACATTTAAAAGCGATTTTTGGTCGAGCCAAAGTGCTGTACATGTAATAAAAACACATTACTACAATTACAATAAATGCATTAGCTTTGAACACTATGCACAGCAGTTATTAATGACAATAATACCTTTGAAGTGCACAAAACAAGCTCAGGGATATGACATATGGTTCGGCCTGCACTAGATGATTAAGCGTGTTTCCTTGCAGTTAATTGCATATAAAGTGTGCATGCACCTATGTGTGTCTTGTTTTACAGGCGTGTCTTTTTAATGGTTCAGTGGCTCTTTACTGGTGCAGTGCTCTGAGTAAATGGAATAAATTATGATTTATGAGAATGCAGACAATATTGGACCTCTAATGTAGTGTTTGCCTCCCTGATTAGTCCATTGTGGCAATAATAATAAACATGGTGTCACCTACAACTCGAGTGTGTCTTAGTCATTAACACTGCGAATATCGCTTCATGTGAGTTAAATGCAAATTGAGAGCCTCTGCATTATTGCCCAACAACTTTCGTATGAGCTTAAATTATGTTTACTTGTGTCAACTTTTTACAAAACAAATCTCAGTGTCTCTCTCACTCACTACATTATGATCTGCTGGCTTTTTTCTCAAGCACACCATGTTCTCAAAACAAGCAGAACTACATTTGGCCTGTAAAACATTGAATATGTTGTCAGAATAACACATTTTAAATGACCGAAGACAGGCGTCCTCTGCTGAGACTCTCTGTCCGATGCTAACTCCATGTTAACGGGGCTCATGTGGCCCGTTTCAGTGAGAACATCTGCTTTTAAAAGCTGCAGAGCTGTTAACTGTGTGATCTTGGCTTAACACAGCAGCTTGTAAGAGTGAAAACACACTGTGGGGGGGGGGCTTTGATTGAGTTTCATTGGCAGGGTTTTGTTACTGCTCAGCACAGTTGCAGATTCTAAATACGATGATGGAACACTTGCAGAGTGCTAAGTACGTACAAGACGAGACTATGCCATTGATTTAATACGATTATATCCACTGAGGGTTTAATTCATTTTAATAGGCTTAATTGATTTATTCTCATCATGAAACAGACGTAGGAAGGCTGTCATATGGTTCACCACCTTATGTGTTTGAGAGCCTTAGGAGCAGCTACTTCCCAAGCCAACCTTACTCAAAACAGCAATGTCTTTTAATAAATCAGGATTAAAAATATTAAACAATATTGCCTAACCACATGTGGTCATATAACTTTATGTAAAAAAAAGTTGTTTTGATGATGCACAAACAGAGAAAGTGTAGCCGCTCAAGCCTATTACTTTGTGTGACCAAAGCTAAAACTTCCTTTGAATGTTCACTAATGAGAGGCAAATTGATTTCATAATGTGAAGGCAATTGGTCATACTCTGAATTAAAAACATAATGTTTAAGTGAAACTGGACGGTAAAATTGCATTTATCTTAAAGAAAGTTGTTCTTTAACCTGTCCCTAAATGATCCACTCTCCTCTTTCCAGGCCTACTCCCAGAATTCCACGGCCATGCCGCCTGCCGTCACCTCGGCAGCTGTGGACACGTACAACCGCACCGAGTACTGCAAGTGGCCCTGCGCGTGCCCCAAGGCCCCACCCACCTGTCCGCGGGGCGTGAGCCTCCTCATGGACGGCTGTGACTGCTGCAAGGCCTGCGCCCTGCAGGTGGGGGAGGTGTGCAACGATGCGGACACGTGCGACTACCACAAGGGACTGTACTGTGACTACAGCTCGGACAAGCCTAGGTACGAAAAAGGAGTGTGTGCATGTAAGTGTCACTCAGCAAAACCGACAAACAACAGACTTTACACAGCAGGTTCATTTTCTGATGTATTTAAGATTCCCTGTGCAAGCCACAGCACGGACCAGATTGTGTTTCTGTAGAGCAGGTGTTTGCTGCCATATCTACATCTGTTGTCATAGCAACAACCCAGGTGTCACTTGACCAGAATACTGATTCAGTAGCATGCAAGACAATTGTTCATTTCATCTTATTATTATTTGTTATTTCAGTAGTAGTTGCATTTTTACAGCATATATGTATGTGCATATCTCAGTTTGATGCTATAGTAAATCACTTCAAACACAATGACAGCTGTTGCATGTCCAAAAATCTGATATAAATCATACTGAAATTCTTCCAAATTTAGAAAAGACTTTCATATGTTTTGGTCTGGTTGCACAGAGAAATATATCCAACTCATGGACGTACATAAAAAAAACATTTACTTTTAATAATATCCTTGTCAAATGTCAACTGCCAGAGACTTGACTCTATCCTTAGCCAAAAATATGCCTTAATCTTTTTTAGAAACGACATGTGTTTCATATTTTACACATTTTTTCTTTACAATAAGTAGCTTGCTAAATGTAGTAGAATAGATAATTCCCAGTGTCAGTCACAACAAGGCAATCGGTTGATATCAGCCTGCAACACAAAGTAATTTATTCTACATTGTCAAACATTTTTGCCTCTAGAAATATGTTTATTCCTAATTATGTGTATTTGAAATACAATGACATTAACTTAGTTTTGTTTGCAGTTTGTTTGCATGCCTATAATATGTGACTGCTTGTCTTTATTCCCTGTCAGATATGGGGGGAACAGGCTGTGAGCATGATGGCGTGATCTACCGTAACGGGCAGAGCTTCAGGCCCAGCTGTAAATACCAGTGTGTGTGTGTGAACGGGGCCATCGGCTGTGTGGGGCTGTGCACGGAGTCCCAGCCTCCGAGGGTCTGGTGCCAAACCCCACGGCGGGTTAAAGTTCGGGGGGAATGCTGTGAGCAGTGGATTTGTGATGAACCCAAAAGAGGACGCAAGACGGCGCTGCGACACGCAATAGAGGGTAGGAAATGTATTCTATTGCTTTATGAAGATGGACTTTAACTTGCAAACTTTTTCCTCATAACTGAATTTCCTTCTCATGTCGAGTAGATTAATTGGAATGCTCAGAGAGATCACAAAAACGAGGTAATGCTAGGGAAAAAAGGATTTGATCTTGAGGATAATGTTATAGAAAAGGTTGGAGGTGGCTAGGGAATGCAAAGTATTTTAATAAACAACGCATATGGCCTCTTATTGATGTCATATGTCTGTTTGGATAATTCTGCTAAAGGATTATTGCTAATTTACAAGAACATATTTGTAGAAGAAATCATTTATACAGTTTTCCAATAGCAAATGGATACAATTGGATTTGGAAAGTAGGGGCAGCTGTGTTTGAATTGGTAGTACAAACATCTGTAGTTATGTGAGTCCAGGAGGATCACAAGGTTTGTGTGTGTACACGGTGTGCAGGGACAAACCAAACCTTTCCTGTGGAAGCCCTCACACTGTTTTTGGGTCATGTCCAGTTTCCAGCGATTTATTGCAGCAGTGCTGAGGAGGGATCAATGTGAACAAGATCTCTTTGTGTTGCATAAGGATACATTTCAGATCCAGATTACAAGAGAAACACAAATGTAACTGTTTGGATTAAAACAGAGACTGTGTAATATCCATGTGCTTCTCTTTGTAAAATAATACAAGCTTAACATTATTCAAATAGAAAACATACATTTAAATGTGTAGCAAATGTTTACTGTAGCAGTTTTTTAAAATAATTAATCAATTTTTCTCACTTTTTGTTGCTGATACAGCTGCCCCAGCTGAGACCAGGAGCTGGCACAAGAACTGCATTACCCAGACTACCTCATGGAGCCCCTGCTCTAAGTCGTGCGACCGCGGCCTGTCCCTGAGGGTCTCTAACGCCAACGAGCAGTGTGAGCTGGTCAAAGAGGCTCGCCTTTGCAACCTGCGGCCCTGTGCGGTCGACATCACCAAACACATCAAGGTATCAATTCTGCTTAATATATTAAGCCGTCAAAATGATGATTTGCAAGAGAAGAACGGGTTGTAAAAAATATCTTTCTACTTTCTACTTCCTCCATCAGCCGGGGAAGAAATGTCTGAACATCTACAGGGAAGAGCTGCCCTCCAACCTCACTATCTCCGGCTGCACCAGCAGGAAGCTGTACAGACCCAAATACTGCGGCGTCTGCACAGACGAGCGCTGCTGCATCCCCTACAAGTCCAAAACCATCGAGGTGGAGTTTGAGTGTCCTAACGGGACGGGATTCACCTGGAAGATGCTGTGGATTCAGGCCTGCTTCTGCAACCTCAGCTGCAAAAACCCCAACGACATCTTCGCCGAGCTGGAGAATTACTACAGTCAGCCAGAAGTCATGAACTAACAGCGCACCCTGCCTCTCTCAATTTTTCTGGCTTCTTTTTCTTATGCAGTGTTTTTGTATTCAGATGGATTATATGCAAGGGATTTTCTTACGGTTTTTCTTTTTTCCTATTGGAAAAATCTGTAAATATGAAATATATATACCTGTCTCCAGATTGGATTCATAAAGCATAAGGGGCTTTAGAAGAATATTTGAAGAAGTGCTTTGCAAATGAAAACATTCAGACAGTGGATGTGTGAAATATTGAATGCTTAATTTATTTATGTTGCTTTTTGCATATGCCATAACATATGCTATGTTCTTGAGATGCTTTCAAGAGCAGTACACATTGTCTGTCTTAAAACGCACATGTACACTTAGATAATAAGGCGTAACTGTATATATTTTCTTTTATATTTCAAGAAATGTACGATATAATACTTGTTTAAAAGACAGATATGGACTGATATGCCAAAGATAAAGCCAATGCAAAATGAAAAGATCAGGGAAGTTCAGTTACAAGTTTTTTATTGTCATTTTTTTAATAAATACAAACTGTTATGTAATTTTAATGCTTCTCTACAGCATTAGACAGTTGTGCATTGCATCTTTACAAAGCTGTGTTTCTGTTCTACAAAGCAACATGTAGCTGTAGTGCAAGTAAAATACAGGAGTAGAAGGTGTTAGGTAAGATCTATGGTTATCCTCATGTTAACATGTGGACCTATCACTTCACTCACCCAAAAATCCACAACCACATAGGAGCATCACGTCTAAAAAAAGAACAAATCCATGGCACATCTTTGTTCCATTGTGCTTGATTGCATATAAATCATCATAAAAAACTAAAAAATAACCTTGTTGTCTTAAGCCATGATCCATTAATAAAGCATACAATGTAAAACAGTTTGAATTTTGTGTTTGAGTGTTTTGATTCACGACAAAGCATACAGCCTCATTGGAATGTAATAAAAATGATAGTTTGATTCCACCAATGAACAGATGTTAAAATAACTCAAGGATAATGGATACTGGCATGAAACAATATAATTAGCTGTATATACTAGAAGTCTGTCCCTTCTTTTTCAAAATGACATGGAAATGTTGTGAGGCAAACAGCCATTTGTATTTATCCAAGTGCCTCCAATTCTCTCTCGACTTCTACAAATCTGCTCCTACATACAAACAACAACTCTTCAGACATAGAAAAAAAAGAATAAATGATCAAAACAATTACAGTGAGAACAGAAAACAGTCATTTACAGTCAGGTATATTTGAGAAAGCGGTGTCAATATGGTAGAAATGGATAAAAACGGGATACAAGAATGCAGAAAATGGAATTAAAACATTTTTTTTTTTTATATATGCGGGGTTATGAGGGATAAATGTACAAGCTGGTGTACTAGTAGCCACAGCTTTCTTCCACATTCTCTGCTTCGGTGTCCCAAAATGCTGCGCTGCCCCCAACTTTAAACTCATCTGACCAAGGAGATCAGAAGTATTTATTTAAAAAAAATAATTGAGTCCCTCAGAGTTTGAGAACAGACTTACTGTTGACCCTGAACTCTCACTTAAAAGACATTCTATTTTCAAATTGGGGCATCTCACCTGCACTGAACAATCGGCAGGTGAGTGTCCACTGTGCTTTTTTACAAAAACACATGCTATCTTACTGCCCTCTCCACGGGTGTGCAAGTGCGTAGGAATGTGTGTGTGTCAGTTAGAGGCAGCGCAGCACAAACCGAAGGGACCTTGAGAGGTCTCGGTGCCTGGAGAGCGATGGTTCACTTAGCAGGACACTTCGGTGGACTTGGGCACAGCTTGGTCCACGTTGCTGTTGGCCAGGTGGCTGTGGCCGCGGTTTCCCTCGTTGGTGTGTGAGCGGGAGCGATTCCCCTCATGGGTGTGGGAGCGGGAGCGGTTTCCCTCGAAGGAGGTGACGCTGGAGCCGGAGGCGGTGCGGGAGCGGACCAGGCGGGTCATGCTGGCAGCGGGCACTGAGGAAAGAGGAGGCGGGAGATTAACAAAATGCACAGTCAAGAACATTTTTGAGGTACTTCTACTTCTTCTATTCATTTCATGGTTTGAAAGGAAAATGTGGTTCATTTAACTCCACTACATACATTTGAATGCTATAGTTACTATGCAGATTAAGATTTTAAAGGCCTATAATTAGCGTACAAAATACAATATATAGTTAAACAGTAAATGAACTACCAAACAGCTAGAAATAGTTTCATTTCGACTAATTCCAAATTTGAGATGCTCTTTAAATGTGTATCTGAAATTAAATGAATATCCAATCAGGGGATAGTGGTCATTTATACGTCCATATTTTAAGTGAATTATAGTGATATAGCCACATGTTTTTCTTTAACTCTTTAGACACTTTAGTTTTAAATGCACAATTCTTACTTATACTTCTTTATCTATCCAAGACTAAGTTGAGTATATGGGTCATTGTGAGTGAGTGATGTCTTGATTACTTACTGTATCCCATGCCCTGAATGAAGTACTTGAAAGCCTCTGTCAGTTTGGCAGGCTGCAGAGAGAAAAAGCACAAGTAGGGAGATAATTAGTCCTCTTGTCATTAATTACCACACTTGTTTTCATAACATTGACACCCTCAATCTCTCATCCAGCAGCTTACTGCTCAGGCTCGGAGATATGACAGCTGCGGTGAGCAGGTGCTACACAGGATTACAACCTGTGCTTCATATCTGCCACTTGCTAAAGCTCTTAAGTGCATCCTCCTTATGTCATCCACCCGTCCACCTGACACTCCATTATCCGACCCTGTGCTCAGCAAAATCAACATGTTTCACAAAGCTTTTCTCTGTTACACAAAAACCCACCTGGTCAATCTGGGGCATGCCTCCGCAGTCAGACATCTGAAGGGAAAACACAAAGGAATTAGCATTTAGCATTTTGGCGCTCGTACATTCCCACAGCAGTGGACACACACCATTAACCCTCATTACACTCAACAGTCCCCTGTTCAACACACCTTTTCCCTGCTACCTATAGACCCTGAACAGTTAACCCCAATAAATAGTGCCCATTTTAGCTCCAACAGCCATTTGGTTTCGATTGTAGATCATTAAAAGGTTGCCATGGGCCAACACAAGTAGGTCAGCTGCAGCAGATTGCGTCGTCGGAGGCGATATGCAATCGCACGTCCCCTCTTCAGCTTTCCTAGCCCTGGTTAATATGTCACCAGATAAATGCTGAGCCCATGGAATCTTATCAGCCGAAACATTTCCACCAAGGCTATTAAGACCTGAATGAAGCTGAGGGAGGGGAGGTGGAGGGAGATTAACAGGCCTGTTTACCTTCAGCAGGGTGGTCTTTGTTGGGTCCAGCTTGGTATTGCACTCAACCTAAAAAGGCACAAATAAAAGAGGGTAAGTTCACGTATGCATCTTATGTTATTAAGGATCACATGTGTACGTTTAATGAATACATTGCTATGCAAAAACAATGTGAAATAAAACATTAATTACCAATCTCAAACTTTTAACAGATTAAAACTACTCTGTGTCACTTTGTTTCTCTTCCCAACTTTGCTCTTGCCTCAGACAGTCATGGTAAACTAGTTTCCTTAACAATGCAATCTTGCATATCTCTTTGGTTTTCACATGTGACTGCAGTTAATGGAAAACATGTTTTGTTGTTTTCCCGGTGGTAACTCGTCTAATCATTAGCACTGGAGCCTTGTTTTTAATTTAGCAAAAGATTGCTCAACTCACCACAGCTTCCACGGCAGGAGAGCTGTCGCCAACAACCAGCAGTGAGTGGCACCTGGATAAGGAAGAAACATGCAATTACAAATAAGCATTGGGGAAATATTACATTTTAAATTTAAGCAGCAGGTGATATTACGGATTGATGCTTGATAACTTACTTGAGGGTTACGACTTTGATTCCAGGCATCGGCCTCTCAATTTCCAGATCCCTCCGGCTGCAGAGACAGACATAGGTTATAGAACATGTTGAATCTAAGGATGAACTTTAGTAGGTTAAGCTGACTTTTTGTGTTTTTCTATACCTTTCGTAGGACTTGACAAAGAGATGCAGGTTGAACTGGTTCATGTCGTGCATGATGTGGTGGCGGTACGTTCCGATCAAGTCGTGGTTGTTGTGGATCTCCTCCTGAGGTAAAAACAAAACACACAAAAGCTGTTAGACTCACTGAGGACTGCAAACCTAGAAAAAGCTGGTTAGTAAAAATATACCTCGCAACAGAAGATAACTTAAATCTGTACCTTTCCAAAGAGGTGTCCGATAATCGCGTCAGGCGTGGCATGGGTCCATCCACTGATCTGAGTTTAGACATAAAAACTATTTAGCTAACGTACTGTGTAAGGGTTTCAAGTTAGCCTCTGGAGTTGATTCAGATAGTGATTTAAACTGTTCTTCATGTCTGTTACCTTGTGTGCTGCCCAGTCCATCCATCCCTCAGCACTTGGGTTGATGTTGATGAGCATCAGCCCCTCTACCATGTTTGGGTAGTCCAGCTATAATACAAAGTAACAGTAATGATTAATAACCACAATCCTGCATTAAGCTTAATACATAGGTAAAGCAAAACTGGGGGCTCTGGGATCAGGCTGCCAATGTTTTGTGGTATTTAAAAAAATCTTAATATGTGTTACCCTGTTGTCTTCTTATTAAGTGTTAATGATGATGCACTTTGAATTGCCTATGTGTCTGAAAATGTGCTATATAAATAAACTTACTTTACCTTACCTTACCCTCTTCAGGGCATGGTTTGGATTACTATGTGTTATTTCTGTGTTATAAAAGGGCCAAGGTGGGGTCTTTAAAAAAGTTTGTCAGGCCAAAATCCAATGATATTCAGTTTGATGCAGACTGAAAACAGCATTTTCTGCCAATTTATTTTAGGATAACATGTTTACATGGTTGCATCAGATCTTACTCCATGATTTTAAAGTGAATGTCTGTTCAATTCAAATGTTTAAATAAGTCAATGCTTTAAAAAAGTGATGCACATTTGATTTAGGTAGAGGAGGCTGCAGCAAGGAGTTAAAAGTTGTATCTTAGTCAGCTTTGTGTCAACAGAGTGAGACTTCCTACTGAGCACTGTGTTGGTGTTGAACTGATCTGGAACATTCTTGAGGCTTTTATGGTTCAACAGGCTCGAGCAATAGGCAGTGTTACGGTGCCAGAATCAGCAAGTAGTAGAAAAACATTAACTGGCTCTGTTAATCCTGAAATGATTAATTTAATAATTATTAAACCTGACTGAGAGGGAAAGGGGGGGACTTACAGCAAATCTGGTCAGAATGTAGGCCCCCGCTCCAACGCCCATTCCAACAACACTCTTCAGCCTGCCGTCAAACATAACAGGGAACTGTTAGGACAACAGGTTAGAAAAACTCTTGAATATGAGGGTAAAGAATCAGTGTGAAAACTGGAGCTTAACTTACCCAAAGTGCTTCAACACCAGTGGGAGTGTCTCAGCGACCTGGTCCATGGATGGGTACTCATATCTGGAAAACAACATTTAAAAATTAATAGTTAAGAAATTATTAACAGCCTTTATCTAATCACTTGTGTTTATTGTTCTGTTTTGTTGATATCAGTTTGTAATAGCCATCTGTGTTTCCCCATCTGTTTTCATATCATGTTCAGCTCAGGTGGAGTTAACATGAAGCAAAGTCCCATCAGTAAAGCAGAGATTAGGCTGAACGAGACAAACACCTGTCACTACAACACACTCAACAAATTAGGTCGTCTTAAGCACGTCCGCAGTGATCTACCTAGCTGAAGAGTCAGAGGTCACACTACTTGACATACATAAAGTGTTTGTGTGTTTTTGTGACTGTGTCCCTCGCTCACCCAGTGGAAAAGGTGTTAGCTCCCTCATGCTGCCCGGGGGCGTCCACGTGACACACAGCGAAGTGCTGCGTGATCTCTGCCATGTCTTCGTGGTTGTAGAGCGTGTCCCAGCAGGTTTTGTCTGGGAAACAGTACAAGGAAAAGGAGGTGGAGGTTGAGGTGGATGAGTGATACTTGGCCGATAACCAGGAATTACCTCAAGTAACATGAGAATAAGTGTAAGACTTGTTCATCTGTGTATAACATGCAAGAGCCTTATCATAAACAATATTTGACACTATCACAATAATATGGCGGTTAGTTTGGAAGAGTTTAGATACTGTAATGAAAACGTTTTTGTTTTTTTAAATCAGAATACTTTTTTTAACAATAAAATAAAATAAAATACTTTTTTTTTTTAATAATGAAAATAAAATTGAAATATTTATACAAATATAATAAGAGTGTGCAGCAAAGAGACAAAAACAGTGACAAAATAATTACAATAAACAACTAAGAATATAGAGTCAGGTTGCTAAACATAATCTGGTCCCATATGGTTTGGTAATGCAAAACACCCCCGAGGCTTTAGGCACAACAACATATGTTTCACGTAGATCCAGCTGAATAAGAAGCCAGGCTTACGGTTCAGTCCAATGTCATGGAAGGTGAGGATCACTGGTCTTTCACCCTTGGGAACGCCCTTCATCGTACAGCGGACTCTTCCATAAGGAGTCTCCACATCGTGCTCCTATGGATGCAAAATAAATAACCAAAGTTAGCATAACATTTGTGAATGAAACACTTTTAACAACATTCCAAGTAAATATATCAAGGAATTTGGATTTAAAATAAAAAAATTGAAAGTATTTGGCACCACAACACAATATCCAACAATTATGGGTGCAAACCTAAATACCTGTACCATGGTTATCCTTGTAATTAAATTGCATGTTAAATGCAAATTGCACAAAACAATTCAATTTTCCACATATTTACAATAAATGTTTCATTGTTGCCTTCTTAAATTGTATAATCTTAATGCCATTAAAATGTAATGCTTTTTCTTTCAATTATTAAAACTACTCTCCAAACAAACTGCAACAAATAATAATAATAAGCTGCAATAATAAAAACGATTCTCTTTCATTGCGGCCCCCTGTTCCACAATTCTAGCATGGAGTATAATCCCACATGTTACTGGAAACTGCAAATGTTTCAATAAAGCCTTTTGTCTACTTACGCTGACTTCATTCTCAGCAAGAATCATTTCCACATCCGAATCATCCAAAACCATGTTTACAGGAGAGGACGTTAACGCTGCTTGATACTGAAAAAGGTGTAGTCGCAGTGGCTCCCCGAGCTATAGCTCCAAATGTTAGTAAGCCTGTAAAGTTGTTTAGCCCTCCTCTTAGAGCGGTGTTTTATACCCCACTGTTGGCCTAAGCTCCCTGCCTCCCATGGTGCCTTGCAGGCTGGTCAAAACAAGCTAACTCTAGATGGAGATCCCTAAATTGGATCAACCAATGTCAGACAGAGGGGCATTGACTAGTGTTGACGGGATGATGTATGTATGGGTGTGTGATGAGAGGGAAAAACATGCTGAGCAAATGAGGGAGACAGCGGCTAAGAGCAAAACAGAGACTTTTAATCACTGTAAAAAATACCCCATAAACAGCCAGTGACTGACATTATATAACCGGAAGCACAATAACATGCATCTCAATAAAAAGAAACTCTAACTTTGAATGCCGTTTATACTTAAGTTTATTCTATTTGATTAATGATTTTCTAAAATTAGATATCCATTATTGATTGAAACTTCCTGTCTGAAACATATTGTTGTCGTGAAAATATACTGGTCAATTTGTCAGTGTTGGTATAGAAGAAAAATGCTTTTACATAATATTTTAAAAATTCTAATTTGGATATCCAACTGTTTGTGTGCGAAATGAATCCAAAATAAAATTGTCCCTATGAAGACCAGACCTGTAGTTCAAGCACTGCACGTATGACCTACTTAGTGATTTTCAAACCAGTTTTGACTGCATGGGATCTGCCCTAGGTGGCGTAAACTACATGTAAACATCAACAACTTCGCCTAGCCTCTATACATAGGCGAGATAATCCTGCACACATCATGTGATCATGTACGTGCATTTACTATGGAGGTCAGCGGCAATACCACAATATCAACACCATCAAATAATCCAAAACCAGACAGTTTGAAACCATTACCAACGCTTCATCTGTATACTTAGGTCAGCCTACCTGTCAGTGTGACACCAAAGTCAGTCAGAAAGCTTTAAGGGCAAGTTAACCCTTGAAAGTGAAAGAATATGTACTTCAAACGGTGGATGAAAGGTCAGCACCATGATGGATGAGCAACGGCAAAAACTGTTGATGTGTGGCAGATTATTTATTTTATCCACCACTAGATGGTACCAAACTAGCTAAATCTATAAGATATAGTATAAAAAACATCTGTACATACAACCAGTAATTTGAATCCCCTTTCCACACAGGCTTTAAATAATAAAGCTGGGTTAACAACCGGTGGGAAGAATAAATGCTGGATCTTATTTCTTATGTCTGCAAACATACCTTGACAACGAGATGCTGCACAGCCTCTCTCAGGCCCTGCAAGGAAAGAACAGAGTAATGAAAATACAAAACTAATGCGATTACATTGCAACATGCTATAATCTAATATCCTGAGGGCGCCATCCTGTCACTGAATGTATTTTCACATCTATATGACCTCTGTCTTATGAGGCACCACGTATAATTTCAACATTATGAACAAAGGTTAGCAAACTGCCTTCAGAACTGGACAATGGTTGGCTTATTTGAAGCAAAAACATCAGCATGTGATAGCAATATCTTAGTTTTTATCTTTAAATGTTAATGTGTTAGTGTGATATTTAATATTATGTTGCAGAGTCCGTCCAGGTCCACAATTATAAATGGCTATTTGTAAAACAATGGACTTTATTTCTATTTCCTAATGAACTTCTGCACTTGATAGATCAAAACAACTCTTCCACACATAGAAGATCAGTGTATATCACTGTTTGCAGTTTATTGCAAATATTGCATAATAAGCTATTTCTCCTTTAAAAAAACAAACAATTACAGCTATTTCTCCACATCATAATAATGAAGCAACAAAATGTGTTTTTTACAATTCAGTGGCTCAGCTTTTTATCAGGAATTCAAGGAGTCATATAGAGTAAATGATTCAAAATGTGCACATCAATGCTATTCATGGAAATGTGCATTCTCATATGAAGCAACAGATGTACTAATGACCCAAACAAGGATCTCGTCAGATATGAATCATTCAAGGCCGAGTGATATTGATGATCAGTTTTCTGAAAAGTATTGTGAATCACTGTTGTTCTTGGCTCCGTTCAGAATACATACCGGCAGTTCCTTGTCGACCAGCAGAGGTTTGGACTCAACAACCTGGATGTCATCCATTTCAAAGAGCTGCAGAGCCTATAGGCGTCAGAGAGATAAGAGCAGTTAGTGAGTGACTGGTTCAACTTCTGTCTGAGCTTTTCCAAATTGAAAACGCTTCAGGTTATACAGGACAGTGTGTGGGGAAAAAGGCTTGGTCTAACTTGCACACAATCAAATGACAGATTGCTTGAACTTTTGGGGTGGGTGTGTTTTTTGTATTTAACAAAGGCAACACAAAAAAGGCTACTAAAGACCATATCACATGCACGTACACTCACACCCACAAAGGTGTACAGTCACAGAGACATGCAGAGACTGGCGCTGTGATCTGCGCTAACATGCTGACCAAATAACGTGCCACACCTTAGAACCGCCCAAAACAGTTATCCAGACACGCAGTCAATCTTAACCTTGCAGACAAGATACACAGCCAAGCAGACTGGTATCACACAGACAAGGGGAAGTATGATATAGTAATGGGTTCAAATAAATCAGATTTCTGAATAACTCTCACTCTGTGGCTTTAATCTTCGATCACAATCTTTTTAAAAGACAGACGACTCACAGAACTGAAACTAAAGCAGTCCCTCCCTAACAAGTATTCTCAAGATTGGTAGCATATTTCAAAAGAGAAAGAAGATTGGGGTAGACTAACAGAAAGAGACGGTTAAATGCACATTTAATAACATAAGAAAGTACAGAGGGGTTGTGCTGTGGGTCATCATGCTGTGTTGGAGGGGAGAAAACAGGCTGCAGCTCTGCATGCAAATCAAACGGCCGGTTAAAGGGCTCTTTGTCCAGGGCACCGGGGTCTCCTGAGAGCCAAGGGCCGGCCCTCCTCTCTCTCCCCCCGGCTGAAGGCCTTCACTGACCCACACACACAGGAAACAACAGACACCCGGGTTTCCATCAATACATCCCGGCCTCTTTTCATCCCTCTCCTGGCGTTCTGGCTCCTTGTATTCTGTTTGTCTTGGTTTCTGCTTGGTTGCCATGTTTGCCCTTTCCAGACACATTCTATTTGTTTTGCTCTCCGTTTCTCTTCGTGGTATGCGCTTTGCTGCGCGTGTCTTTTCTCACACTGTGATGGTGTCCCTTCAGGTAACGCTCCTCCCAGGTGACATGGCCTGGAGATAAATGATTGAGGAGATTTGCAGCATGTGCCATTATGCCAGTTTTCCTAGTACAAGATGTGGTGATCAGCACTTTTGGCTCCCTTTTTGGAATGTGTCTGTTAGATTATTGCTGAACTGTTTGAGTTAACCTATCCTCTAGTAAGGATTTTGTTTAATTGTTAACGACTGACTGTTTTTTGGTTACATACTTATACAGTTTCTCCTGATTCGTTTTCCATTCAGCCATATCAGATAACAAATCAACATTGACCTACAGGACTGCAGTGTGACCGTCGAAGTTACATGGTCGATGTAGAGATGTCTGGCAGAACACACCCTGGACAAACACACACACACATTCTCCTCTGACTGGGAAAACAGAGACCGGAGCCAGCCGGATCTCACAAAAGCTCTGAGAAAGAGGAGTATCAAACAACAGGTTCATTTTTCTGCAGAGGCCTTGAAAAACATGGCCGCCATCACACTGCAGGAGCTTTGTTGAAGAGGACAAGAGATCAGCTCCCACTGAGATTCCACAGCCACGTGAGATCAGTCACATTCATGACTGATGTGAAATTAAACAACTTAATTTCACATTAGCAAATGCAGATGGGAAAGCAGTATCAACATGGGGGAATTCTCTAAGCCTATTTCAGAGTCTATTTGCAAACACTTCTATGTATGGCAGACTAAAGAGCTTATTAACAACGAAATCTTTATTTGGCCACTGACACCACCTGTTAGCAGGGACAACTAGGTCACCTGCTGTTTACACCAGCTGTGGGGCCCCAACCGTTCACCTTGCTGAGCTAATGTTTCACCTGGCTGGAGTTAGAAAGGGCGGGAGGTTTTTTGTATAACCCCACTGTATCTTAATCCCAAACAATGAGATTTGAGGGTCGCTGTTTTGACCTTTCTTATGTAAGGAGTTTCAAAATAATCTCATAGATGTGTAGTTATGTCAAGTCAACTGCTATATTGAACATACATACAAATGATAAAAATGTGTATGCCATGTCTCAGATTATCAGCAAGGATTCCCAGTTGCCAAAAAACAATGTGAAGGTTTTGCAGTGCATCTTTTTCTCACAGGGATTGTATGCGGCTGCAGCAGGGGGCTCTCTTTAAACTGGCTTCACACCAAAGCCAGCTGAGAGTGATTGACAACGGTTACACCTTATATTTAACCAAGACAAACCGGTTCCTACATGCATATTCCCTATTGAAATTCTTGTGGGGTTTTTTCGCTGTGAGGAAGAAAACAAACTATTCACTATAACAGCTTCAGCCTGGCAGAAGTGAGACTGTGTTATGCAACCATGAACAGGAAACAGTGGGAGGATATAGGCTCTGGAGTATCAGAAATGAATAGCACAAAATCAACCGCATAACACAATAATACAGACTTTTGGAATATTTCTGGGGAAATACTGGCTTCAGGAATTAAAGATATTGTTTTGACTGAAAGTCCTGTGACAATAAACTCTCTCACATGATTAGCTGCTCTCAGGCATTGATAATCAATACGGCTTTCAAGCTTTGACAATAAACATAACTCTCATGATTAGGTAATATTTGTTAATTTCTGAAAAGCAGACCTTTTAAAAAAATCTAATGTTTACTTTTGACAGGCCAGAGCCTTAGAGAAAAACAACAACACTGATGCGGACCCTATAACAAACTAGAGCCTGTTTTGCCATGGAAAATCCAGAGATATGACACAGTACTTTAAAGTTGACCTATCATGCTATATTTGAATAATATATTGTAGGGCCATACCAAAATAAGGTATATTTATACGTTTTCTTTTTCAAAATACCAAACAGATCATGCATTTTAGCCATGCCTCATTTCGCTCTATTTTGCTCTCCTCCACCCTGTCTTTGCATGCGCTGCAGCTGACCACGCCCCCCTGCAAAGGAGGGGCCGAGTTATGAGCGTCGTGTTACCATGCTGTTACCATGCCACGGCAACCTCTCATTCCCCTGATAGGTCAGCTCCTCCGTCCTGACGTCAGAGAAATGTTCAAATCTGGATCAGTCTGTATCAGATCGGTTGCAGCCCCGTTTTTAGAGATTTGGGTATGGAGGAAAAGAGAGAGGGTTGTGTTTTCTGACACTTGGTGAGTTCCCTGGAACACCGGGGACACATATTCATGTATAAAAGACGTACAAAAGTGCATTTTGCATGACAGGTCCCCTTTAAGCCAGAAACATCCAAGTTACAAAACAGCATGAGCTCAAACTTGTCCTCCGCTCTCTGGGGGAGAGAAACATATGTACTGATTAGATTTGGACAGAGAGTCTCAATATTACGGAGCCAGAATCAAGGCCAGGCCATCCTTTCTTCATGGCCTTCATATAGTTTTAAATCCACAAGCCCGTGGCTTCCATCTGCAGAAACAATGATTGCTTCCCTAATCTTTGGGAACTCACTTAATCTGTAAAATCCCTGGTTCTGAAATATCAGCAGGGCGGCAGCAGGCCTGTCGGACTAAGCTGTCACAGACCTACATTTTCAGATTGTAAAAGATATAAAAATGTGGATGTCTCCATTGGTACTGTAAATTGATGGGTGGGGGTCATGATGGGGGGAGGGATCACACCCTCACTGTAACAAGCAGCTGCTGCTGTTTATGTGAAATGAATTCTCATGTAGCACTACAGCCCATCAGGTTCATGCGCTTTTGGAAAAGATTGAAGACATAAGCTGGACAAATAAACACAGCCTTAACAGGTCAGGACTCAGGATGCAGTGCTGTTTTGGTAACAATGGAGGATGAGCTTTATATTTTTGGCAGATTGAAACTATTTGCCTTAAACTACCATGTTTTTCCTTTTTTTTACTCAGCCAGCTGCCAGCACTATACACTCCTCCTGCCAACACCCATGCATGTCTTTGTTTATTTCCTTCTATCAAGGCTAGAAAGCAGTGGATTTGTTACGCAATAGTGTATTTAATAATATATGCCATAAGAGTTTACTGCTTGACTTGTGTGTTTGGGATCTTTAAACATGAAAAGCAACGTGAAAAGCATGTTGATATGATCAAGTTCCTGTAACCGCCCACATGATACAAACAGCTGTTTTCTACTTTACATTCAATCTGTAAAAATTGTAAGAAATATATAACACTTAAAAAAAAAAAGACTGCCAAAAAACTATAGGCTACTGTATCTCACGTGAAATCTTGTTTTGCATTTCATTAAGATGCAGAAAAAAAATCCTGATTTAGGTGGAAATCGTTTTGATATGTGCGTAAACAAGTTATATTACTTCAGCTCAAATAAAAATGTCACATTTGAAAAGATATTTCAGAGTTGCATGCACTGCCAAACAGGAATTGTAACGTGCTCAGACATGCTGCGAAACTCACAAACAACGGGAAGTAAGCTCCCAGTTCTTTATAAACTATTGAAAAAAACAGATAAATATGGTTTTGTGCCGAAACCTACCTGCGGATTAAACTTCTGATTGTCCGGGGATGATCACTCCTGTGATGTAAAAAGTCCACGAACAACTTTCTGTTGTATTTTTAAACTGCGCAAAGTGTTGCAGCGACAGAAGCGTTGCTTTGTTTATAACGTGCAGACCAAGGCGGATGTATGAGGGAATTTTATAAAGCCTTGGGGGGGTGCAGCCCAGCCCACTTTCCCCTCTGCTCTCTCCATTGGGCAGCAGCAGAGGGACTGGTATTGCAGCGTGGCTCTTTCCAGCGGTTGCACGATGAGGAAGCTGATGACACTGACTCATGGGTAAAATACTCGAAAACAGTCGATATGATTTAAACTCTCACAATGTTACCAAACTGCAGCAACGTATAAGACTGTTTTGATCCCCGTTATGTTCCTTTAAGCACCCCCTTTTGCTTTTCCATTTTTTGCAATGTTTCCAATGGAGTTTGGTCACTGTTTTTAAAAATAATTGCTGACAAAATGTAACGTGAGATGTGTAAAATGTCAATATTCTCACGCTGATGTTTGCTTTGACACTTACTCATCACTTCACCTTTCTAATGGGACACATTTGATAGTTTACTTTCTGGGTTAGGTATTATTCTGGTCTCCTTCTTTCCACAATGAGCTGAAAAGGTGTGGACAGGATGTATATGGTGAATTCGGCCCTGGGTTGAGCCATTGTTTGCTGTATGAGTCTGAGGGGTTAGGAATGCAGCCAGACCTGCAACCTTGATAAAAGGCCAAGTGGAGATAAGTCTGTACAAAGGGAAGCCCTTCCCTCTCCCTGGATCAAACCACATTCCCTTCACAGCACACTGCTTTGGTCTATAAGAGTTAGCTCATCCTACAGAAGTCATAATTAATACCACACCATAGGCAGCTGCTATACAGATGTTACTGTGAGGGAAAGCATAGATGTTATCTGAAACAGTTCCCTCAGTAAGTGACTTCAAATAGATATCTAATCTGAAATAATACCTGTGTTGAGTGGCCACTTTGTGGTCTGACACCATTTAACAGTGCATGTAATCTGAGTGGTGAGGTGTACGTGTGTATTTAGCAAGCCTCAGCATATCTAAGCATGATGTTTGTGACTCCAGATCCATTTGTTTCACTTACTTAACATGTGCTACAGTGCAGTGGAAATGTCCACACCTGCAAGAGGCTGACTGTTACACTGTGGATCTGTCAATAAGTGCTAGTATTGGAAATGAGTGTGTGAAAGGTCCTTGTCAAGATACAATAGCGGCTCTGTAGGCTTGTAATGTGAGGCCCAGGATAGGAACACATCGGACAATAGGCACATTTGAGGAGGAAAATATAACCACCATGCAAATGTCCCAGTCATTCACTAAGTAAAATGCAGACCATTGTAATCTATTGATGGAAAATGTCAGATCAAATAGTCTACATATCTGGCCATTTATAAAAACACTTAATTGTGACCTCTGTGTGAATGGGTTTGTGCGTCCGACCCTGCGGCTCCTGTACAGCAATCATTGTGAAACAAAGATAGCATTTGCAGGCCATCCAACTGTGATAGAATTAGCTCAGCACATGTGGGTTGCAGTGTCCCAATACTTGATAAACCAGTGGACTTTCACCTGGCAGATTGCAGGGTTTTTAGGAGCCACTGGCTGCGTATTACAGTAAATAAGATCATAGCTCAGCATGGACTGTGACTGTAATCACATCTTTATGCAATTGATACTCTACAGCTCCTGTACTTTTGTTTAGTCTGGCTTGAAACTATGTTTTCATTGTATTCTAATTTATTCCCTCTTTATATTCCATTTTAATACTACTTTATTTGTTTTTTTGTGATTGCATGCCCTTATTGTTATATCAATTGTAACTTCTTATTGGTTTAGTCTTATTTTCATCCTGTAAAACACATTATTGACATCATCTATTTTTAAAAGTGCAATACACTTCATATTGATTTAGTGTAATTGTGTCCTCTTATTTTCATCCCATTAAGCAATTTGTTTAAAAAAATGCTATACAAATTAGTTCTAGGTATCATGGACAGTGAGTTCTGGGAGCTAGGTGTTATGTAAAGTGAAATAAATCATTAGATGGTGTCCTGTGAGGACACAGCATGCAAGGCCTGTCGTAACAGAAAAACGTAAGCATCTATTGTATAACTTTTTTATTCAAGGAAACAAAAGAGCAAATTGGATACTGTTGGATCCTTTTCCTTCTTTTCTTTCTGCCTTGTCCTCGAATACAGTAAACACATAGCCAGTAAAAGCTCAACTAAAGCCCAAAAATGTTTCCTTAAATTAAACAACATGTTGGGCTGTGTCCTAACAACTACTTGTTCCTCAACTTCTTTTCAAAGCCCACACCCATCCCAGAGTCTTTGTGTGGCCCTCCTGTAAGGCAGTTTCAACAAGTCATGACAACCCAAGTGATGCAACAGGCTTGTAACAAGAGACTGTGATTCAGACGCACATGACTTGAAGTGTGTCTGTAGGTCACGTAGTAAATGGTCTGTTGGCTGATGTAAATGGGTGACTAATGCAGAAAGGTTCCAGCCTGTATTGTGTTTTAGTGAAAACAATGACAACATTTAAGTTGTGGCTCTGACAGTGACCCCCTGTTGAAGTTCTTGTTAGCTTCCACTCTTAATAATACAGCACCATAAATACGCACTTTAAATGTTTAGTCTTATTTGTTTAACATGAAGACATTCTCCAGCCTCACATGTAATGAACCGAGTGTTTGAAGGATTTAGGTGGATCTATAAGCAGAAATTGAAATATGGGATCAGATCAGCATCCATGGTGTTGGACTTTTGCACATCCATGATTTAACAGTCCCCAGGAAGAGTGCTGGGCTTTAAGGACCATTGTTGTAATGACCAAATGGGAGGATTAGTCAGTAGGTTGCAATCTACAACCTCAACACTAAAGATGCTTAATCCTACAAACATGACCTAAATGTGCGGTATCCATCTTCTCATCTAACTTTCAGCAACCAAAATCATTTTCCACAACAGCCAGCACCCAGGTGTTTTATGAATTGATACCACATGTAATTATTGCACCTGTAGTAAACAGGTCAACAGACAGATAAACAATGTGAATTTTATTTGGCTGTAAAGTCAGTTTACCACCAGCAGTGTGTCAGCTCCTCCTCTGATGTGAGGTTTTTCTCCGCCTGTCTACAGTATATTCAATATTCATTATCTTGTTTTTTAAGGTATTTTAACAGCTTTGATAAGACTGTCCTGGTTTCTCTTGATGTTGATATGGTTGTTACTAAGTGACTAAGATGGCTGGGTAAATGTAAATGATATATCACCGTTAAATCATTGTTTTGTCTGGGAGCGCCTGAGGGCAAAGATTAAACTAACCGGACGTCTACAAAATATGAGTACACTCTTGGTCTACACCGTTGACAGAATTTCTAAACCCTTTTGATGCAGGTATTCTTGAAAGAATAAGTAAACTATGATTTAAAAAAAGTAACTATTGTGCTGTTTAAAAGAAAGCAATTGAAAGTCTTACAACCACAGGGACTGTCAGCTGACACATTTTCGAAGAAGTGTAACAAACAAGACTGTGAAATTATTGAAGATCGTATCCTACAACCTGTTCTAAAAAAGCCAAAGGCACAAGACTAGTAATTCATTAAAGGTCGTTCATTCATGTGTTCACAATGTCTAACTGATTAAGTACAAATTATCTTCAACACAGTGACAATCAGATATGCATGGTTGATCCAATATCCAGCAAATCATTTGGAAACAGGGAAAAAGTCAGCATTTAGCTCTGCAGTACAAAAGAGATGGTGTTGTTTGAATGACCCGCATGACTGATTCTGTGTTACATAAGAAAATAAGATCAACAAACTTCGAGTTGACCTAATTCTCCCAGAGGCAGAGTCAGTGGTCATAGCTTTTATATCTTTATCTCAAGCACCAATTGTAGGCATAGTAAACATGCCAAGGCAGAGTTAGTGAGGACACACTCAAACAAAGCTGGAGTAACACTGTGTGTGAGTGCCATCTCTAAACTGTACTACTTTTGGGGCTACGCAGGAATTGCTTAGATGAATATGAGATGGGTTTTTTATTTGGTTACATTGGCAACATTACATTGCCATTAACAGCCTGCTTCCCTTCTATACTGTTTGTTTTATTCCATACTTTTGCATGCATGCAAAAATACCCACTGAAAATAAATGATCTCTTTGGCATCAGTGTTCGGTAAACTATAATTTCTTTACACTTGGCAGGAGCAACACATTCCAGCAGCAGCAGGTCGGCCTGTGCAGAGAGAGTTGGACCGTTCACTAAAGGGGAAGCTGCGCCTAACCAGCCTCTGTTTAGATTCCTGAGGAAAGTATGTGAGGTCAGGACGACACGACATTAGCTCAGGGGTGTAACTGCAAATGATAATTCATAGCAAAATCACTGCAACTCACACCAAACCAATCTAGATTGATAAGAAATCACTACAGGTAAGAGATAAATGTTGTTTTTTTATTTTGGGGTAAATCTTCCCTTGGCCTGTAGAGATTATATTAAAGGCCCCCTATCGAACTCTTTTACAACAATATATTATAGGTCTCAGATATATACAAAACATGTCTCTGAACTGTTTGGCTCGAAATACCAAACAGATCATGCATTGTAGCATGCCATAAACCCCTCTGTTTCAGCCCTGTTTCAAAAGTGATTCTGTGGATGTGTTGGTTTAAAAGAACACAATGTGCTCTAGGAGGACATTCAGGTGATGAGGTGGACGGGTGTTACCTTAGTTGGTAAGTGGCTAATGGTTTCCCAACAAAGACTGTTGTGCCATCACTATGTTGCCAAATCTGATCAGCTAATTTTCAGACAGGTTTTTATATATCAGAACAAAAAGAGAGAAAATCTTTTTCCTGAAACTTTTCGAGTCTCTTAACACACTGGCGACACATATTTATGCATAAAAGTGGATTTTGCAATAGGTGACCTTTAAATTCTAAGCTTGATTCAGGTCCTATAAAGTTATTTGGAAGTATAGGATCCCAACAGAGAACCGCTAATCTGGGTCATGAGGATCTTCCTGGATGAATTAAAGCGATGGTCTAATATGACAGAAAGGCGGCAAACTTTGAGCCCCTTCTGTTTTGCTGTTACTCGATGTACTGTAACAACAGGGTTTGTATATAAACAGTGGATGCAGCTGTTTGGATTATTTGGGTAGCGGGTGAGTGGATGTTTTAGGAACAGATAAAAGGGATGGTGGTGTGTTGTGGATGAGCAACCACAAGTGGAAATAAGACTATTAAGGGCTGTCAATAAATGTCACCATTGAATCTAATTGATATAGAAGGCTTTAAAGGGGATTTTTGCACAACTGCGTGTGTGAAGCATGTTTTGACTGGTCACGTGTCCTCAAAGTTACGGATTCATTCACGGCCAAGGGAAACTTAGAGTTGATTAACTTAGTGCAGGCTAAACCATACTGCTCTGCCAAAAGGAGAAAATACTGTAGTGTATTTTCAATGATTCACAAATTGTTTTGGTAGAAAAGTTGGAGCACTGTGACCTACTTTAATGTCTGAGTTGTTGTTAATAGTTAGTGAGAAGTTAATTGGTGACCCAGATAGGCTTATTATTCCTTATCAACTTGATAGTGAAGATAAACAAATATCACATTCTTCAAAAGCAGATATCTTAATCCTACAGTACTGTTGTAAATCAAAGGTCTCATAAAACAATTCTTTGTACTTTTCATCAAAGCTATACAACGTGCTTTAAAGTGAATGACATTGTAAATCATTATTGGCATATTTAAATGGTCCATAAACGTTTTTCTAAACTGAAATGCCCCTCATGATAAGCCTCTTTATTATGATAAATCAGTAAAATTGTACAAAAGACATATAAAAGTCAAAATGTATTATTGTAGAGATTATGCTATCATTGATTGATTATTGTGTTGAAAAGTAAATGCAAGCAAACTTGAAAGGTATAGGTCAACTCACCAGTACTTTTCAAAGCATGTTCAAAGTAATGACCCTTGGGCTTATTCATTGTGTGTAATGCTGCCTTCAGGGGCTGTTGTAAATACTACTTCTGTAATTAGATGTACAATTCAATGAGGTAGAAAAAACATAGTGTTGGAGGAATTATTAAGAAAAAGGGACAGTAGTACACTATAAAAAAAAAACGCATAAAAGTAATGCATTCTGTAGGCTACTTAAAACATCAAAAGTAAAAGTTATTCATAGAATGCATAGATCAATGGAATTTTCAAATTGAAAATCAGCTATAAAACAGATCCATAGTCCTTGAATGCAGCAGAGCCCGCAGCTGAATGAACAGGCTGTAATGATGATCCAGTAGTTTCAGGAGGACAGCAGCTGCTGGGGGAGGCGCGATACCGGGGACGAGGAAGACGAGCGCAACGTGACTGCCCCCATTGTTTGTTGTAGTGAGTGGATGTTGACGTGGGGCTTGTTTATCTCCTTACGTCCGAGTACCACACCTTTAGGACGCCTCGTTTTACTCAGAACATTACGACACGAGTAGGCTACAAGCTGTACCATGACATGATGATTTATGATCTACTGTACCTTTAAGAAAAGTCAACAAAACATACCTGTGTAGAGGTATGCCTACCTGTGGAGCTACTCCAGACCAGTAGGCAGCCATTGTAGTTTTTCAGTAGGCTAATATTGTTTTACACTAAACATAATGTATTTGTATTTGTTTGTGTTAACTCTGGCAAGTAATATAGTGTATGAATTTGCCCATATAGTTAATATATGTGTAAATCACTAATCCGGTCAGGTAATTATACAATTAGTCAGTAGGCTACCATTTTGTTAAACTTTTGTGATGTGTATTTTTCCCGCTTTTTCCCATGTTTTACTACCGTTTATTTTGGCTTCACTAAAATATAGAAATACATATTGTTATTTCCCCTGCACTGGTTCAATCTAGATATACATAACTTATATTTGATGCAGTATAGCCTACTACCAATTCACCCAATAATAATAGAAAGTACCTCAAATTGACTCCACATTCACAATGTTAAAATTCTCTTAAATATATTTTCTAGTGATAAAAAACACATTATGTCACTCTATATAATGAGTACTTTTACTTTTGCTACTCAACGTGCATTTAGCTGATAATAGCTCTGTACATTTGCTTAAGTCAATTTAGAAAAAGGTATTTGTTATTGGGAATATTTAGACGTTACACTTTTACTCAAGTAACTTATCTGTGTACTTTTTTCCCAACTGAATATAACACTGATAGGGGTCATGCAGCATAAACTGAACTTTAACTTTTGAAACTATGCTTTTAAAAATGTTACTGCAGAGATTTAACTTGTAATTTAGGTTTTGTATGTTGTGTTTTGCTTACTGATGTATTATTGCAATATTTGAAATTGTGGTTTTATTATTGTAGTAGTTTTGCTATATAGTAAAAAGGTTGCAGTATTAAGTAATAATCTAAATAATAAATGTTGTATTACTCTCGAGGCTCCACTGTCAAATGGGAGGAAATGGAAGTTTGAGTGCTAATTTTTGTGTATTTGTCCTCAGTGCAGAAGGTTCCCATGGTGTCTCCCGGCCTACTTGTAAGCATGCTGCATAAGAAGTGTCCAGAGATTACACACACACACACACACACACACACACACACACACACACACACACACACACACACACACACACACACACACACACACACACACACACACACCATGCTTAGAGGCAAGCATATTTTGGTTTGGAGGAGGACTTACATCAGAATTAACTAAGGACATTTTGGGTCAAGGATTTGTAAGAAGACGAATAAACAAACACCGACATAGTGGGAGGAAAGGACATCTGTGACATCCAGAGCAACACTGACCTATACAGCAAATACAGTGAGGATCGTCTGCACAGTTAAGCATACAGAAGGATTAGAGCTTGAACCAGTTTACTCAATCAGTAAACACAAATCAGCGTCAGAAATTAATCCTTTACAGTAGACTAGACTATCTCCAGTTTCCTCTTTTGCAATTTAATGAAATCCTGTCTGGTCTCCTGGTATAAATATTTTAAACACTTCTTGGGCTTGTAAACATTCAAAACAAAGCAGGTTCTGTATTCGGTTACGGCCTTTTTCATCACGGCCTTAAGGAAATATAATGTGCAGAAAGATGTTGTGTAAATTAGACAGCAGCATGAGGAACAAAATGAAGGAGAAAAAAAACGAGGAGTGAAAAAGGGAAAGAGGTGTTGTTGTCCCTCAATGTGTCACTCAGTCAGTCACATGCTCAGCCTTTCTGTCCGACTGCCAGGCTTTGCTCTCTGAGTATAATCTGTGTTGACCAGTCAGTGGAGGGAGGGGGAAAAGATGGAAGGCAGAAGAGCTGCGTTGCAATCTAGGTCGTCCACCAGTAATCCCACGTTAAAGTATGTCGTGGGCAAACGATGCCAAATGCTGAGCTCACCCAACTCCTCTTCCTTGCCCTCTGTTCAGCCAAGTTTTACATCTTGTGACAGACCTCTCTGTTTGGGTTCGACTGCAGGAGTCACATGCTCTGATATTGCCAGCGATAACAAACTCCTGACTTTTATAGGGGCTAGAAGGGGGATACAGTGATCAGGAAGTAGCATCTTGGCTTGACCTCAGATTACTTTTCTTTTAGGTATTTGCTTCATTACCAAAACACTGAGACAGTCATCTCAAAATTGGACCACTAATAAGCCGTGGTGACAAGATTCAACATGAAAACGAATTTGCACTATTTTGGGAATGTGTATGCTTATTGAAATCCACTTTTCTACTCGTGACATAAGAATTAATTGGACAAACTCTCATGTTGACCTGTGCTGGGCAACCCGACTCTGAATGTGGGTTTACACTTGTTGCATTTCCATTCTAATAGGAATTTTTTCTAGTGTTCATTGTGTTATACATCTCAAATAATCACTAGGTCAATATGTACTGTCTTTCTACAAAGATTGTTTGTAAAGTTTAAATGTTTTGTGTGGAGTTAGTGGATCATAAATAAAAACCTAACTTGCTTGAGATCATGACTTTCAATTGATCTGACACAGCACAATGGTAATGGAGACCTTTATGCTTGGCATTCCTCTGGACAAAGACTGCTTGTATTATGTAAAAGTGTGGCAGCACAGTGTGAAAAGAGCCACTTTGAAACTAGAAATTAATGTAATGTCTTATTTAGCTAATCCCTGACTCTGGGCCTTTGTTTCCTGACTAGATCCTCTACGGCTCAGTGGTCCAATAATGCGATTCCACCTCACACAGTCCACTGAGTATTTGATGCTCATGCCAAAAACTATTTTGTTCCTGTAAAATAAGTCTAAACCTGACTAAGTAGGTTATAGTTCAGACAATCTACATTGCAGTGCAGATGTACTGCAAATAGAAACGCAAACAGATTTTATCCATTCCATATTTGCTCACCTTAACCTTGCCAGAGTGGTCAGTCAACTCAACGCAATGTCAAGGACTTAAAGGGTGACTGCCGCTTCAGGGTTGTAAAGTTCAAATTTCCCAACTTTTTTGTATGGTCTGTTGTTTGGTTATTCAGGGAGTGCCTTATATGTTGTACTCTCTTTACACTCAGCACTGCATGACCTATATACCTTTCAGGTGAGTTTAGTCGAATTACAGAATTAAAAAAAACATGTGAAAAATCAACAAATGATGTACCAGAATAGTAAACAAACACCTTTAATTGTTCAGAGTTTTGTACAAGGGTGTGTTGACATTTGTGGATCACGAGCGAGCTAAACTTTGAAATATCATACTGCCCTCTTGAGGCCAGATGCTGACCTCAAACCCAAAAATATTATGTAAACATTTCCCAGTTACCATTTCCCAGTCCAGTAATCCAGCAAGGCCTCAGGAGCTTAACCACGAGTCATGAATAAAATACAGCCACAAATAAAAGGAAAATAGACACAAGGCCATTACCAGTCCTTGTGTGTTTTGAAAGTGTGCCTGGTTTTAAATAAAAGTCTCTCTGAAGTGTATGGTCCACTCAAAAACGAATAACATAGAAAAAGTAAAACTTTTTTTCATAACCGGAGAGCATCCTGGGTAAAAGTGGGTACAGAGTAAGTGATGTAGCTGCTGTGAGGGCTGGAGAAATAAGGAGCAGCTCTGGCTCTTGTGTACACAGGGAATGAGGACTCCGTGCACACATGCATCCTGATGGGCTTAGCAGCTCCGCTAGCAGTGAGTCCACAGTGTGTGCTGCCCCCTGTTGAGCAGATTGGGGAACTTCCAGGTGAAGCCTGAAGGAAGAGAGGCTCTTCAGAGTCCCAGCTGAAGCTCTTCTTATTCCAAATTTTGTGTATGGAGCGTCGCTGCTGATAATCCACTTTGAGCGGCACACTGGACAGAGGAGAAGCTCTGGAGGCCCGAGCAGAGGGACTGTCTCTCTTCAGGAGGGATTCAATAGAGAAAGGACTGCTGAACTTCACCTCACATCTGATCTGAACCCCTCTGCAGGCTGCAGGTTCAGGAGAGGGGACAGCTGAGCAGTTCCTCGATGCTCTGCTCAGGTTCTCCGTCTCCACTTTGGAGGCCAACTCTGGGAAGAGCTGCAGGATTCCTTTGAAGTGACGACGCGCCATCTTTGCTGTGATCTGACCAGAGTCCAGTTTCCAGTAGTTCCTCTTACTGTCTATAGAATCTGGGACAACTGGAATCTGAAAAAAATACAAGGGTTAATTGTTACATCAAATACTAAAAGGAGGTTAATTTGCGAAGATCTGAAATGAAAGCTTACCTTGACAAAACATTTGTTTGTTGATAGACAAACTCTGATGTTGTTCTCAACAGATCTTTTGTCGTCAGAGATTAATGGGGCCAGTCTGTCCATCAACTAGAACAATCAAATTGAGATTAAGTTTAGAATCGAAACATGTGTTTCACATTCAAAGATTCAAAGGATTCATTGTCCAGTAGCTACTATAATATTAAATCCCAGGCTCCATTAATGAAACATTAATATATAAAAAGAAATAAAACAAATCTAAAAAACAATAAATATAGTGCAACAAGAAAACAGAATAAAATAGTGCAGGTAAACTATATTAAATGTACAAAATAAAATAAGCTAAATGTTGCTGAGAATGTTGTAAGTGGCAAAGTAAATGCAGGAGTCTATATACACTTGTAGAATAAGAAAAACAAGAACAGAATGTAAAATTAAATACTTTACAATGAAATAGTGTTACTTAAATTCATTGCAAATGTGTTGACCCTTTCTTACCCGAGTAAAGGTGAGCATCTTGCCAGGAACGTCCTGCAGGATGACAGCGATCTTGGCCAGGTAGGTGGTACTCTTCCTGAACAGACCTCGCTGAGAGCTGCTGGCTGGACTGGAGAGAGATCCAAACTTCTCAGGCCTGGTCTGCATCTTGTTTGTTGGAGAATCAGAGGAGTCAGGAACAGACTGTGGTGTTTTCACAGCCTCACTGAGAACAGTTGTGGATGGGAGGTGGTCAGCTCTGGATATAAATCCTGTTGGGACAATAGGACATTAGAGGGTGTGCACTACAGGTTAATGAAACCTTTTGAAAAGTAGATGAGCCATTAATGTTGGAGGTGGAGCCAGTGGTTTCAGTAAAAGTCCATTTCCAAAGGGTCATCAGCATGTCTATATGGAGGTCCTGATCTGCCTCTTTGTTCATGAACAGTTACATTTTCAGACTTTAAATAAAGGTTATAGAAGTCCAATAATCCAAACAGAATATACAAATGAATAAGACTTTACTTTAAAAGTTTCATTCAAAAAGTAACACATCATACATTTAAATGTATTAAATTGAAAGAAGCTTTTGGCTAAAGCAATGTACAGTATACAGAAGCACAACCCAAGCAACAATATATCAACAAACTAAACTACTAAACAATGATACAACTACTATGTACAAAATGTGGTCTACATTTTAAGCTTTTTCTTACTTAAAATAAGCCAACATATCTTATTACCATTTTAAATGATTAATAAAATCATTAAAAATAAAAACTGGAATATATTTCAACAGTTAATATTAAAATAATATAAAGTGAATTCACAGTAAATCAATGTTTGTTGGGGTAGTTGTCGGTATACTCACAGTGAAGTTGTGTCTCTCAGTGGAGCAGCGACTCACTAGTCTGTGATAATTATTACATTAACTCAAACTACAAGGTTCCATCCTATAATTTGTCCAACCTTGTTTGTTACGTTCTCAGAGACGCCATAAAGATGTTGTCTGGAGCCTCTCAATAGCTGCTGTGAGAAAACACAATACACAGCTGGGTGATAATGACATTCCAATGAGCAATCTCATAACATTCTTGCAGTTTGCACATCCCTCATCACTCCTTCAAAGTCAAGCCTATATCCCTTTGTCCAATGTAATGACGAAGGTGATTTACATCAGTGATCCCCATTCACTTGCATGCACCCATTAGCTGGGCTGAATGATTTAAAGAACAAGTTTTGAAGTTGATTCTGACTGAGGCTGCAGTTGACCAAACCATTAAGCAGCTGATTTCACTTTTGTGTGATTGAATCTGTGTGACTCTGCTGCTTTGGGATCTGTTACAAGTAGCAGTTTAAGAAAGATGTCTGAATAATCCTGAAGGGTAAAATCAGATTTAGAGGGTTTTACTTGGAAAAGTTGTTAAATAATTATAAATAAAATGTCACTGTAACCTTAGTAATCATGAGTCAGACTGCCCATGTAATTTAGGACCACACCCTCAACTAGGGCTGTTCAATTCATGGAATTGCAAAATGGACTTGTACAATATTTAGATAGCTTGAAGCACAATATTTGTTAAAAGTGTGTGTTAAATGTGTGTGTGTGTGTTAAAATAACATTTTGAATGAAGTGGTGCTATATCCAGGCCTACAAGTCATATTTTACAGACTTAAAAAAAGTTAGCTGTTGTACAGTTCCTTTAAAAAAATCACAGCATTTTAATATCTTTTAATGATAATGAGAAGAATGATGGGGAAATGATCAATCCGTCCAATATTGTGAAACATATCGCAACTGCAGTCTCTAAAAAGTTTGTGGTTATTTTTTAAAACTTGTACAGTATACCCTCAACTAAATTGCAAATTAGTAATACTGAGAATGGCAGCCGTGGGGCGTTCAGAGAAGCCTGTGTGAATGGATGGAGAGACAATATGGGTGGAGGGTGGGGCTCGGAAAAAGAAAATTAATGTGCGTGCAGGAGACATCAGTGTTTATAGTCGTATAAAAGAATAAGGTGTGTTTGAGGTGTAGTCCTATTCATAGAAATAAAGGTAACTCCTTAAAAAACAAAAACAATGTTTAACCATTATATTAGCTATTAGTTATTCACATGTTAATAAAAGGGTGGACATGTTCTGTCTAGAAAAACAACTCTGTGGTTATGAAATCAGGCATGATACGTTTATCAAGTACAGAACGTTGACGTATATTAGTAAGAAATGAAGTATGTCTAATTTAAGGTAACATACAAAAAGATTACACTTGATTAATTTCAGTCTCTTTCACATTAAGATAAGATATACTTTATGAATCCCAAATTGGGAAATGTTTTCATTGCAGCAGCATGTAAATCAGAGTATTGCATAATTAGAGATGTATGTAAACATCTCAAAATAGAAGATAAAACAGAGCTAAAAAAGTGAAAACATAAAAGTCGACCGTGAAGATACAAATCTGTAAACTATCTGAAAAATAAAACACTATTGAAGGGCCAAATTACAGCTAAAACAATACAAAAGTAGGATATTATTTACATTTAGTGTTAAAGAATTTGAAGAATTACAAGAAGAGGGCAATGAACACTATTATCTCTATACAAAAAAAACTCAAACGGTGTCCTTTAAATGTATGTATGCTGCTTTTTAATATATTTATTGATGTACAGCACCTTGGTCAACTCTGTTGTTTTTAGATGTACTATATAAATGAAAGTTGGATTGGTTTGGATTTAAAGCGTGTTTACTGTGTGTAAGTGAAATACTCTGCTATTCTCTCAGGTGAACCGAATGTGAATGAATCTCGACGAGGCGTAAATCACTGGAAAGTGAGACAGACGTACAGCCTCAATACCATTGTGTTTGATGAATACAGCCATTTCAACTGTTACATTCCAATGCTTATTATTACAGCCGTTGTCTGGGAGTGGTCTACTTGTTTGTGAGTGGACACAGGAGTTTAATCTACTAAATATTTATTATGTATTTTTCCAGAACCTCTCAATTTTAGAGAAAGGGAAAGATACGAGTTGATAAATGAATAGCTTAGTCTATTAAAAATAGCTTTTGCTGACCTGAACCTTTTCTTGTTTGGATAAAAGAGTAATATTAGACTGTGTAAGTAGCCAGTTTCTGATAAAGAGTACCCAACATTTTGCCAGGACCCAAAGCCATCTTTACTTTTCCGAGAATGATTACAAACTGTGTCATGATACAGAAACTGAGTCTGTTTTTAATCCTTATGAAACTGATAAGGACAATGGTGAGCTTGCCACACATATATTTAAATGCTTTCTGGCTCAATTCTTAGACAGAGAGGTTTACTTCTTGGTAAAATAAAAGCAACTTTAAAATGTACCTGTATAGAATGAAGGTTATAATATATTTTTTCAAATGGACTTCATATACATTTAGCTTTGCCTTTTAAAAAAAATGTAAGCTTAATTTTAGTCAAGTGTGTGCTAGTTTTTGTTAGTTTCAGTAAGTGGGTAGTTTTAAAATACTGTTTTTAGTTGTTGTTAGGGCTAGGAAAAATATCTCAAAATGTGTTGCTACATGCACATACAAAAAACAAGAGTAGAGAACAGTTTAGGAATGCCCCTTACATCTGCTGTTTATTTTAATTTTATTATGTTTCCTATTAGTTTCAGGTACAGTTTACTATAATAACCCTTTTGAAATAATGTGAATAAGACCTTTTTCAAATTGAGTTCACTGGCAAACACAGGGTGCATAAAACCCTGGCTGACTGACTATAATCAACGTATTGAAAATAAATCAAATCCTTGATGTTTGAATATCAGTAAATGACTCCTTTTGAACAGGACAAAATATACATACTGAAACCTTTTCTGTGTTAACTGGCTCCACCTCCAGCATTAATGGCTCATCTAACTTTCAAAGGGTTCTCATTAACATCCAGTATACACCCTCTGATGTCCTATTGTCCCAACAGGACTTATATCCAGAGCTGACCACCTTTGGTCATATCTGTTCTCAGTGAGACTGTGAAATCCCCTCTGTGTGTTCCTGACTCCTCTGATTCTCTCACATAAATCTTTATTTTGGGACCTAACTCTTCTTAAAAAAAAAAATGCAGACCAGGCCTAAGAAGTTTGGATTTCTCTCCAGTCCAGCCAGCAGCTCTCAGCGAGGTCTGTTCAGGAAGAGCACCACCTACCTGGCCAAGATCGCTGTCATCCTGCAGGACGCTCCTGGCAAGATGCTCACCTTTACTCAGGTAAGAAAGGGTCAACACATTTGCAATTATTAAAAAGTGTCGTGTTAAACATGTTTTGATTGTAAGTTCATTTCAACTTTTTTTGTAGTTGATGGACAGACTGGCACCATTAATCCCTGATGACATAGTGACTATTGAGAACAACATCAGAGTTTGTTTATCAAACAACAAATGTTTTGTCAAGGTAAGTTTTCTTTCCAAAACTTCTGATGTTGGATCATGGAACATGGAAATGTTCCTTATTAAACAACTTAAGCTCTATCTATAAACCCTGTGTTGTATTTTTCCAGATTCCAGGTGTCCCAGATCTCATAAGGAAGAACTACTGGAAACTGGACTCTGGTCAGATCACAGCAAAGATGGTGCGTCGTCACTTCAAAGTTATCCTGCAGCTCTTCCCAGAGTTGGCCTCCAAAGTGGAAAGGGAGAACCTGAGCAGAGCATCGAGGAACTGCTCAACCTCTCCTGAGCCTGCAGCCTGCAGAGGGGTTCAGATCAGATGTGAGGTGAAGTTCAGCAGTCCTTTCTCGATTGAATCCCTCCTGAAGAGAGACAGTCCCTCTGCTCGGGCCTCCAGAGCTTCTCCTCTGTCCAGTGTGCCGCTCAAAGTGGATTATCAGCAGCGACGCTCCATACAAAGAGTTTGGAATAAGAATAGCTTCAGCTGGGAATCTGAGGAGCCTCTCCTCCTTCAGACTTCAGCTGGAAGTTCCCAAATCTGCTCAACAGGGGGCAGCACACACTGTGGACTCACTGCTAGCGGAGCTGCTAAGCCCATCAGGATGCATTTGTGCACGGAGTCCTCATTCCCTGTGTACACAAGAGCCAGAGCTGCTCCTTATTTCTCCAGCCCTCACAGCAGCTACATCACTTACTCTGTACCCACTTTTACCCAGGATGCTCTCGGTCTTTATCCGTAAAAAAAACAAACAAATACAGATATCAGCTCAAGTACAGTAATTATAAAGGTATTTTGTAATGTGTCGACACAACATGATTTCATACGTTGACTGCGTGTCAGAGTGGCACCTTTGTTCCCTTTAATAACATAGTGGTTCAGATGAGGTGAAAATCACCGACATGTTTTCAAATACTCTCCACTTAAAAGCATCTTTGTTCACTTTAGTGACCCACATTCCAGTGATTATCACCTCATTTATCAGTTGTCTCTTTTGAGCTTTCTTTGTGGAGGGACAGACTGATTTTGCATTATATTAAATATGTATTTGGTTTCCTCTAAAACACTGAATTGGAATGTAGTGACACACACACGTTCATATAGACCTGGAGGTTTATTGTGATATATGTATACATTTGGATTGAACACATTCTTAATAAATAGTCTTGTTTGTTTATAGTTCAGATGTAGTTCCTTTTCATAAACCGTTGGCCTGATCATTGGATACATGACTGGAGGTGCATTAATGGGGTGGGGGGGAATACATTACATAATATCATTAGTTTTTGTTGAGAAACTGACAGGAATCAGATTGTCTTTTGGCATATTATACACTGAAATGGTTCTCGGCTCGTCAGACAGCCTTTCAGCATCTAGCTGTATTTGTATTCTCCATCCCCCTTGACAATCAAAACAACTTTTTTGTTGCTTAATGTGTGATGCCTATTTTTTTCCTCTATTAATATCTTTTGTCCACATTTTCTGCTCTAAAAACATCTCAGAAAAAACAGAACTTGCCACATGATGAATTGCACAACATGAAAAGATAAATTCTCTTTACACTCAAACCGAAACTCAGGTGGTTGTATTAGCTCTGAATGCAGTCCACAATTTCCATTTTGTTCAAAAAAAGAAAGTAAATATTTAGCATTAAAGCCATTAGGATTTTCTTTAAGGCCTTGGGCCATTTTTGCCTCATTTTAAACGCGTGTAGTTTGCTACATGCGCCAGATTGCCCAAATTCTGTCTTGATTCAAATGCCGAGGGTACAGATGAAGTTAAAATGGCACCCATAGACAAAAATTTGAACTTTATAAACTGTAAACGTTTTAAAAAAGGCTGGAAGTCTATCACAACATCACATGGAAGGACAGACGACAGGACAGAGACTATATGAAATAAAATGCCATTTTATTGTTCAGCCGTGTCACAACCTCGTCTCCAAAATAAGCACAGCAGGACTACAACTGGTTCATCAACCTAGCTACCCTTGATAGCACATAAAACTGGGTTTTATTAGACCACCAATGATAGCATTAAAGACTTTTCTATCAGACATCCAATGATAGCATACAAAATAGTTGATAACCTACCAGTGATACTGTATATAAAACACTTGTCTCTAGATTTATCCCCAACCCACCCTCAATTTTACCCATCTCCCTCTTTAGAACATTTGTGACACTGAAATATTTTATGCTTTAACAAGCACATATTAAGAATGCATAACTCTCCATTTTTGAGATTATTATTTAAAAAAAACTACACAATGTTACACTTTAAGTCAGGGTACAAGTCATCTGGTTATTAGTGTTCTACACATTCGGCCATAAACCAAAGGAACATTGTATAATATCACTATAACTTAACACTACATGTAATATACGTTTAAAAAAAAGAAAAGAAATTACAAATGATTAGCATTGAAGAGAAAATGAAGATGGCTAGTGCGAAGGCAAGCTGGGTCAGTACCATAACAGAGAATGAGTAATACAAAAAGAAATAAAAAAATAGAATAAGAAAAATAGAAACAAGAACTGATAAGAATACAGGCAAGGCTAAAACATGTGTTTCAAACTTTAAGATCCACCTCATGTGCACTCATCCATATAGGTAACCTGCTCCAAGACCTCCATTGTGTGATTCCACCTCTCTCTGATACTTAACCCTTTCATTTCCCCCACATCAACTTGCTTAAACACTCCCATGGCAACCATCTTCTTTGTTCTTTTTGTGTCAGGCACTTTCCAAGACCTCTTATTCTTCTCTTTACCTTCAACAACTCTACAGGCCAATCATAATGCTGCTTCAGACAATGCAGGTTCCCTCAGCACACAACTGCAAAAGAGCACAGGACAACATTTTCAGTTAGTTGCTTTTTAGATCATTATTTCTGATACTGTGACATGGAAAGTTATATTTTCTGCAGTGGCATTATGGCTTACCAATCCTACAGGTCGGTGTCAAACCAGGCCAGCTGGTTGCTGTCCATCAGGTCCTGGGAGTGGCCGAGGTCTGGCAGAGGGTCAGTGTGATGGCCCAGGTCGGGCAGAGTGTCGGTGTGGTAGTCAGCCCCTTCCATCATGGGGTCCAGAAGGGAGTCCTGGCCGTAGGCTGATGGGTAGGCCCGGTAGGCTCCATCTGGAAAAAACACAATTATTTTTGTATTAAAAGTGGTGCAAACGGTTCCAAACACTAAAATATTATTCGGAACAAACAAAGACACGCAATATGTAAAATGATACCCATTATGATATGAAGGTAGGCCTGTCGAGATAAGCAATTAATTGACTTATCGTACGATAAATAAAAATGAACTCGATAACTTTTCTGACCTCGATAAATTGCCGTTTACATGCGTGTGTGTTTACATAAGGATGTAACCAGCATTTTAGCCAGGTGCGCTGCGGCTGCCGGCCAGGCGCGCTGCCGGACACTCTACCGACCCGGTGCGCTGCAAAAAACGTTTTACTACTGCCTTTTCACAAATGCAATTGCGTGTTTTGGCCACAAGAGAGCTCTGTTTTCCAGCCTGAGTCTATTTAATTTACTGTTTGGGTTGTGTGTGATTTATTTAATATTTTTTTTATAATTTAATTAATTTGTTTTATTTATTACATACAATTTATTACATATAAATATTTCACATTTCATTTTCAATTTCATTTGAATGTTCAATAAAAAAAGAAAGTACTTGAATTATTATTATTATTATCACCATTATGTCAGTGGTCTAAAATGGTCTTACAACTGTGTCGACAATATTATCGTTTATCGCAATAATTTCCGGGAAAATGTATCGTCCAACAAAATTAATTATCTTGACAGGCCTATATGAAGGGTTATGCTTTAATAAACTGCAATACTGTAAGCAAGGCAACATATTCAAATAAGTAAAAGTAATGCATGACATTCAAGTTTATCTATATGTATTTTTTTAAAAGAACGCTATTCAATACAATTAAAAAAAAAAATCTATTATTTCGATACAAACGACAAATCAGATGCTTTTCAAAATCTAGTTACATAAACCAAAGCGTGATGAAATAAGAGGCGAGAAACCGAGAGGGGGGGATTTCATTTGAGAAAACACAGGCACTCACCATCCTGCCGATAAGCCAGAGGGTCTCCCTGAGCTCCCATATCCAGTCCCAGGTCTCCAGTCTATAAAAGGCAAATCAGTGATGAGTAAAGCACGACACAAGCCAGCCGACAGAGGAAAATGGATGCCTTTGTTCCAATACTATAGCGCTTTACTAATTGTATACAGTATGCAAAAGTACAGTCTAACATTAGTGTATATAGCATTAAAGCAGTGTTAGTTACTTAAACCTGTTAAGAAGACTATGTTGTCCCTGATCATAACAGATTTGTTTCATTTGCAATGTATGTGTGCGCATGCGTGTACCTCGTTCCAGGCCATGGGCTCGGTTCTGAACAAAGAGCTGGTCAGCTCCACTGACAGACGCTTCTTGTAGTCCTGGGGTTTGTCCTCAGACATGCGGAACAGGACAGCTGCAGCATAGGTAGCTACAGGAGACAAAGCACGGCAACACAAGTCAGGTACACCGAGGATACACAAGTTCACAGACTGATCAGAAATGTGAGCACAGCTTGTTTACTCACCAACACCCTCATTACGAGAGTGCAGCAGCTCAGTGAGGGGGGCAGTGGCTCCTTCAGCTTCAATGGCCTCAGCAGCTTCCTTATCCTGAGCCAGTTCACACAGCACACCTGCTGCCACGCGCTGGATGTTCTCCACTGGAGAATACAGCAGCTGGAGACGGGGAACAGCACATCGAAGGATAAGAGTTTTGATAAAGAAAGGAACGTTGACAAATAATAATAAGCGTAAAGGGATTAGAGAACCAAAGTTGCCAGTTAACCGATTGCCTTTTCTAAACAAAGACATGTGCATGGCTGTGGGATAGTCAGTGTTGGCTATAGTGCAGGGATGCAAACACACGTATGGTGAAAAAAGAGAGAACTATTTGAAGCAGAAAAAAAACTGCGTAATACACCACCTGACAAAGGCCTGTGCTATAATGCTTCAATTAACTGGCTATTCTTTATAATATACTCAGATCAATAGGAGACAGAGATGTTAAGTTATAAATCAAGGGTTTTTATTATTATTTACAGCAGGGGTGGGGAACCTTTTTCCTCTCAAGGGCCATTTCAATTTTTACAACATCCTCCGAGGGCCGTACAAATTATTGAATGCAACCTCTGCTTAAAAAAAACTAAAATCACAGCCCATTCATTTCGCCTTTCTTTCATGCTGTGCAAATTATTATTTTTTAAATGTTGAAGTTAAAAGCATCAATCTGGTGCACTTTGAGAGCAAAATTAAGAGATCTATGGATATATCTCTCAACACCCATATGAAACAGAACTGTAAGCAGATTTTTTTCTTTATGGATATTTTACAAATCAACTTTGTTGTTACTGTCATAGTATTTTATACCCGTTTTTCATTTAGTCTCTTATTTTTTTATAACTATAATGATCATATCAAGGTATGCCTTAACCTCACTGAGCTGAGGTTATTTGAGCCCCTCAGTCTGTCAGGAGAGAGCTCTCTTCCACCTGGTTGTAGAAAAAGCTCTTTATATTCGTTAGCATAGCTAGCTAACCAGATGCTAATAACAACAGATCGCCACTGGGCTTACAACTAAAGACACAGCCACGCAAAAACTGCGGCATGTGAACGGCTCCTTATGGGTACTGCAATATTTGAAGTGCTGGAGCGGCATTCCGGTACTCTCAGTCAGCACTATACCACGTGATGACTCGTTACGCTCAAAAACCCAAAACAAAAACTTGTCGGTTCTCCACGAATTACACAAGTCACCCAAATCAGCGTTAAAAAAGCGGGAGGCGCCGAAAAGCGACTAATTTGCATGCATGATAGTGAGATCAGGAGTTCAAGGTTCACCTGGACAAAGAGTGGAATGGTGTTGAGCCCTCTGATGACAATTCTGTTGTGGACATCCCGGGCCAGGATGTGCAGAGCGCCTGTGCATCCTTCCACTATTTCCTCCATACGCACACCCTCCTTTATTTGTTTGAGTGGGGGAAAAGGCACGTTAAATACACAAAAAATATAGATTTTAAGTACAGAAAGCTTGAAGGATTGTTGGCTTGGTTACACACCACAAACTGCTGCTGGTTTCCTCCCATGCTTGTGCGCCTCTGGGTGTCCTGGTGAGCCCTGACCAGCAGTTGGACCAATCGGGGGATGGCGCCCTGCTCCCGCAGAGCGCTGTGGTTGGCTGGGCAAAGAGCCAGGTTACGGATCAGACCAACTGTGGCCTAAAGAGGGGGGAAATGTAAGATATTTGAGTTAATTGATGTCCTATTAGGAAAGGTTGATCTGAAAGTATGAAAAATGAGTAGATGCAGAGATAACAAGGTGGCTAGTGACCTTGATTAGTGGCCAGTGGGAAGGAGGGTGCAGAAGTTTGACCACCACAGGCAGGCCGTAATGCAGGCGCACGGCATTCTGGGCCATCTCAGCATCCTGGTGGCGGGAGGTCAGGTGACGCAGGGCACAGACGGCGGGCTCTGTGATGTCCTCTCTGTCGCCGGCCCTAAGCACTGTTCGCACCAGAGCCTCAATGCCTCCAACCTGACATGAGATGAGATCAATCAGCAAGCGACATAATATTGCATCATTACAAAAACAAGGCTGCCGACAAAGAAGTTAAAGCCGAATACACCATCTAAATTCCAGAGAGATACATAGCTGTGTTCAAAGCTCGTCTGTACATTACATACCTGGCAGACCATGAGTTTGTTACTATAGTTGTTGCAGGTCAGATTGGAGAGGATGCCGGCGGCACATGTCACTACATTGATGTCATCACTGCCCAGCAGCTGGACCAGGGTCCCCAGGAGACCCTCCATTCCCTCCTGAGAGAGCAGGGGACAAGTCAACAAAAACAAATGAGGAGAGGAATGGGAACATCCTAAATAGGTTAGCAGTTTGTTTTGAGCATTTAACACACTGCTTCTGTTGGATCTTAAAATAGAACCTGGGGGCTCAATAGAAGATGGCATTAGTGATTATTGAGAGTGTGTTGTACCTGTTTAGTGGCGGCATCTGACAGATTCCTCAGAGTCCAGAGGCAGTTCTGCACCAGGCGCTGGCTAGGGTCTGTCAGGTGAAGCCCCAAGGCCTGCATGCCTCCTACACACACACGCCACAGCAAATACATTCATTCCATCAGAATAATTTCACTTCAGAAGCAAACCAAAATGTAGACAAGGACCTAAACTATTTTTCAATGTTTTGACAATCCATTTCATTTTTGTACATACCAGCCTCGACGATGGCAGGCTTGTTGCTGGAGCAGACAGAGAGCACCTTGAGCACTCTGCTTGTGGTCCACAGCAGCTTCTCGTATGTGAAGGTCCTCATGATGTTAACCAGAGCCTGGGGACCACCGCTGGCCAGAATGATCAGCTAAAACAAAGACAGGTTCATGTTTAGTAATGCTACAACCTACTGCCAGCCAAGTGGCATCACTAGAGACATCAAGGGCTTTTAAACCGGGATAGTATCAATCTCTCAATACCTTGCTTTCCTGGTTGCCATATGCAAGGATCTGCAGGCAGTCAGTAGTGATTGCCAGGAACTTGACGTTGGTGTTAGCCAACAGGGCCACCATCTTCTGCAGACCTCCAGCCAGACGCACTGCCATCTTTGCTCCTTCCTGGTGCAACAACAGGTTGTGGAGAGTGGTGATGGCGTAGAACAACACACTGTCCACTGGCGAGCTGGAAAATGTAAACAAAAAGTTTAGTCAGACAACAGTGCAAATCTAGTGTTGCAGATAAAACAGTTATCACACAAATTATTTAATAAACTACAAGTGTTGGACATATTGGAATATGTTATCTTAATAAATCTAGTCCCTGGGAGACCTTTTCTACATATTGCAAAAACGAAATTGAGTTCCTTGAGACACAGTTTTCAGTACTGTTCACATCTGGCCAAATAATACAACATTCGAGGAACAATTTAAAATATTGAACACATTTTTGGATCTGCAGTCAAATGTATTTTGTGATAACCCCCTTTGTAGTCTAGTATAATCAGGTAGTTCATCATCTCAAGCTACTCTTTCATCCTACGTTTGTGGTGGTAAATGTGGTAATATGATTCCAGCTGCAAATTCAAAGACACACGGGACATCCAACAGGTTGCAACTTGCCAGCCAGCAGAATAGCTAGCCAGTGTGTGTTTGGCTTTTCATTGAGGTAGAACAAAGGGCATTTACGAAGAGTAAAGTAAAAGGAGGAAGACGACCTAACAGTTTTCAATGTGTTGTAGTGTGCAGGTTATGGTTGGCCAATCAGGCTGATGCAGCCATTTGAAGGCTTTACTTTTAAGACAGTCTGTTTTTATTTGCAGATGACTTGTGTGCTTAATGATGATTGATAGGCTTATAGATGTTACATTTTTCTTTGTGTCCAGCATTAACAAGAGGAGGAGTTAGAGAAAAGAAAGGGGGCCGCTAAGGGGTGTTTGAGACACAAAATGAACAAATGTACGTTTATCAGTCTGCTGCATATATTTAAGTCTAAAACCAGCATGCCTTGCCAATGAGTTGGCAAAGGGACAGCGTCAATAGGCTGTAAAAAGTTTAAAGACTATCTTGTGATTTACAAAATCACTGATAAAGCCCAGTATTGTACAACAATAACTTTAGCGGCAAAGAAAGTCAACACAAAAGTAGCTACTCTTTTAGGCAGACAACTAATACAAACTACTCAAAACAGCTTTTTGCATTATTGTTGCTAGCATTAGAACCATTAGGCCGGTTTCAGTGCTGTAGAGCTCCACTATTTCTTACCCAAGCATCTTAACAAGAGCAGGAATGCCTCCAGACTTGAAGATTGCGAGGAGCCCCTCACGATGGTGGGAAAGGTTGTGTAAGGTGCCAGCAGAGCAGCGAGCTGTCTCCACATCCCCAGTGTTCTGCATAGCACGTACAACGGCCGAAACCATTTGTGGCGAGCGCATCAGGGCGTGGCGCGATGCCTCCTTCTTTGACAACTGATGCACCATCACAGCTGCTTTGTTCACGACAACCTGGGAAATAGATTTGTTTTGGGTTAGGGAAGCATGGAAAAGTAGGGGATGTATACTGCATTGCCAATGACTTTAATGATACCACAGGTGTTTGTTAATGTGATAATCACTTATTGGTAGACATACCTGGTCCTCATCATTAAGCAGTTTGGTAAGCTCAGGGATGGCACGAGTGGCCAGCTCAGCATCATCTTGATAGTTGATGAGGTTGACCACAGCATGCTTCAGCATCTGAGAGGGCTCCGCCAGGCGTTGCACTGCTGTGGGGTGGGCAGCGTCCAGCTGGGTAGGTGAGATCTGGATGCCCTCCTCCAAGGTCTCAGGGAACATGGCAGCACGCACGCGCTGGGCCCGGGTCATGGCATACCCCTCCATGTCTGAAAGTTATGCAATATGCCGATTAACTATAGAAATGTCTCGCACATCAGAGATGTATACAATTGATGCAGGAGAAAATGTTTCTTGTATACCTGTAGGCTCAGGAGTGAAGGGCTGGTTGAACTCCCAGTCGTAGAGACCTGGATCATCCTCCTCGGCATCAGGGTTTCCCTTGCCACTCAGAGATGGAGCTGAGGTTGTTACTCCAGACTGAATTCCTGAGTCCAGGTAGGACTGCTGCTGCCACTGGCTCACTGCAGCCTTGCTGTCTCCCATTGCCATGTCCAACTCCATCAAATCAGCTACACAAAATGGGGAACACAGGGAATTACAGATTAGGAGAAGAATTATCTTAACTTTCTAACACTTTTAATTAGTTTATTTAGCTTTGAGCTAAACACAATTGTTCTTGAAAAGGTTTTAGTAATCTTATAAATTACAAAACGTGTAATCTTAAGTAAATGCAGAGGTGAGATATGGAAATTAAAAAAGTTAAATTGCCATGAGAATAAAGAGGGACACAAAGTGAGTGGAGCCCAAAAAGTTTGAATCCTGTTGAGGCAAAATGGGGAAAAACATCAAATTCCTCTCTCAATCCCCCGGCCACACTTTTCTAGACAAGAAACTCAGATGTAACAAAGGACGAGTTATAATAACTCAGGATACTGGGACATGTGCTCACCTAGCTTACGGTGAGTAAGTGACTTCCAAGGTAATTCATGCATTTATGTACAGTAAGAAAACATCCCATCTACACATGAAGAGCAGTGTTCACATGATGTACTTAAAAGGAAATAAAGTGTTTTTATACTTACACTGGGTAGCCATTGTTCTTGCCTGCCCTCAGCCCGCACAGCAGATAAGTCTGCGTAAAGGAAAAAAGTACACAGGGGAAAATGAGAAAACTCGCAAACAAACTTGAGTTTCTGTTAGCTAAAGCCAACTCCAATGTTTTTTGCGTTTCTCTTACGTGGTCTCAAGAGTAAAACCACTGTCTTCTGCGCTACCTGTACCAGCTCCCTGTGATTCAGACGCTTGTTTGCCTTGCTAACGTAGCTAGGAAGGGAAATGCCGAGCCTCCACCTCCAGCCGAGAGAGCAAAGCAGTGGGTATTTCCAGGCCAGCACGAACACAATTCACCATTCAGCGGCAAAGAACATCAAAGGCATATTTCTCCCCCTCCCCCTACCACGGCCAAGTTCCGACCTCGCAGCTTGGGTTTCCAATGAGAGAAACTACCCCTCCGCCCCGCAATCACTTCCATGACTCCTCCTCTCGTGCAGAGTCTAACTAGGAGCATAACAACCTACCCAAAAAAATAAGCCCATCAAACTGTACAGGATGCACTAATCATGTTTTAAGGGCATATAACTTAAGACCGAGGTGCTAGCATGTATTAACCACCATTCCTAGCTAACAGGTTGCCTAGCTTACCTTGATAGCTCGCTTAGCTCCCTTAACGTGCGTAGCTTACTGCTCCACTAGTTAGCCAACTAGCTAACATAAACAAACACAGTTAAGGTCCTTACTTACAAAGCCTAAATTGTTCAGTCTGATCCTGAGACTCAACCAGTAGTATTTTAAGTAGTTTTCGTTACAAGTCGGCTCAACAATTGAATCGTGACTTTCAAGCCAACCCAATGTTTTATTCTGGTTTGATTAGCTTAGCTAGCCAGGACGTATGAAAAGTAGATCCAAGCGCCACCGTACAAAACCTGCTGTGCTGCCAGCCAAATCAGAAAACCCCACCGGAGCCCCCTCCCTGTTCAACGATGGTTTTCTTTGGTGAACAAACATTGCCGCGATGTAAATCCATTATATTATAATAGCTGCAGTAAGCGTACTACCCTTACCAGAGTCGAGAGGTTCTCCGTGGTTCTGTTGGGGAAAATGTTGTCTTTTCTCTTGGCTGGAAATAGGAAAAGGGCTGCTAGGTGAACCACCCGTAGAAGTCCGAACCACACCCGCTGTTGCTCCGCTGAAGATGTTGCTTCCGCCTGTGCGATCGAGCATCAAGATGGCGAGGAAAAAAATATTCTGCCGCACTCGGAAAAATAGGGCGCCCTTTTAAACAAAGTTTTAGCTAAATAAACTGTTATTTAACAGCCGTTGACAGATATTGATATTTGTTTTGTTAAGAGAAGACCTAATTTTTCATATTTGATCGATTTCATTCAGTTAAATGAAATATGTGTGATAGTGTAGTGGCGGTGAGGACGAGGAGCATTCATTAGAATGGAATGTGATTCATGAGCTGCTGTGATACGATAGAGGCTGAGGGAGTAAACCGTCACAGCACTATAGCACACATTTTTCCAATTAAATAACCTATAGTTTTGCAAACATTAAATGTGATTGTCACACATCACGTTTGTCATACTTGCACCTGGAATTTTTTTTTGCATTTAAGAAACTGCAGTGGTTAAAAGGAAGCTGAAAGATGTACCATGTCATGATTGAATTTGAGTTCTCTATTGAAACCTGATTGAAACCCATAATATGATCATATAACACATCAACCCATTGATAAGAAAAAAACATGACCACAGTAAGATAATACTGTGCTGTAGGGTAATTGGCATTTGATCTCTTATCTCCATTGTTGTTTTTTGTTGACATGAACTGTACAGCAAACGGAGTTTAAGTCATCACTAACTGGTTAAAGGTGGAAAGTAAAACTCTACGCTATTTTTTATGGCCAAAAGATATATGCTTATTCTTGATATTAATTAAAATTGTGTGCATCTCTGTTTTAGGCAATTCTTTAACAACTAGCTGATATCAAATTTCAATGCCCATGTAGCAATAGTCTGATATTTAGGATTCTCTTAAATTCATAGTGTTGTTCATCTACCTCAGCTTTTTAGCATTAAATACACACACTTACAAATGCTGTATGAAAAGGAAATGTCTTGATATTGAAGGAAAACATTCAAGAGTGTCACAAATAGTGGAGTGCATGTGCATGTGTCTGACTCATGCCATGGAACAGAAAAGGTCAAAGTCCAGTGTCATAGGGAATTATATTGTTGTGAATAAAATACATTATATATAAAGGAAACTTACTTTAATTTGTTATACCACAACAATCAGTTGGAATATGTTCTACTCATAATCATCTCTCAAACAGTGACAGAAATGTTAAGGCTATACAAATGCATTGCATTTCTTCAAGGAGTATGAATGATAGTAAGAACAGTAATTAGATAGACCCTAGTGCCAATGGAAGTTTAATATATATATACACTGCCTAAATGAAAAGAAATCCTTCCTTAAACATTTTCCTTTATTTTGCTAAATGAGTGGGTCTTACTACTTGCAATAAGTCATGCAAGTGCATATTAGTTATATACGCTTATATCATTCCAGTCATGAAATGATAATTTTCTGAAGTGTATATTGTATTCATCTGCAGAGCCCACAAAAAGGCGTACAGGATAATACATTAAAACGAGCTGCCCATAAACAATATTATACGGAGATATCAGGAGAAACTGTTTGGACACAAGACACTGGAGAATTGTCTGAATATATTTTAAATAAATAATGCACAAACATTAGCCCCCCCCCCCCCCCTCCCCCCTCCAAAATAACAGGAACCACTTACAATGCAGAAACCCCACAGTCAATACCTTGGTGTGATGAGGCTCATACATTTAAGTTATCTTTGAGGCTTGGAATAGGCCCCATCAATAAAAATAGAAATATATATAATGGCCTTAATAATGGCAATTTATTTAACTTAATAAGAAACACAGGAGGAGCTATATGAAGATCAACTGCATTTTAAGGTGTTTGTTACTTTGTGCCCTTTGTTTTTGTGACTGAGGAAGAGCACTGTAAACCAAACAAGAAAGTGTAGTGTATGCACAAGGTCACTTCACCTTGTGGCTCAACCCCAGGTACCTACTGTAAATTGAAAAACAAAACAAAACCGTATGTCGTTTTTATTAATTCCCCATCACAGAATAACTATTTTTTATTTTGACTGACAAGCAGAGGAATGACTGGTAAAAAGAATGACTGCCTCGCTGTTGTAAAATAAAACATTTCATAAAAAGAAAAGCAAAGAGAAGCCATTTGGATGAATCCGAATAAATACACCTTTTATTTGACCGATTAACAGATCTGATTATACAAACGCCAACACAGAGCTCTGAAATAACAGGACCAATCAGCGAGACAATGACTGTACATTCTTGGTGTGACCCTCCTTTGTTCTAACCCCCTTGCCCACCCACCAACCCGCCCGAAGTAACTATGAAACTGAATCACTAGTGCTTTTTTTTCTGTACAGGTAAAGCTTAGCTACCCACCCACCTAACCTCTACCACCCTCCCTTTTCAGTGCACTGTCTGTTATCTACAGGTTTGGGCAGAATCTACCACAAGGGGACGCTTGGCCAATGTTAGAACAGGGTGCCATGATGGTAATTAGGTGCACCCTACACAGGACTAATGCTTGAGTTTCAACTTTTATCATGAAGTTTATTGTTTGTCATGTTTGTGTATTCTATCAGACAGGGCCTCTGTAATAATAGTGTATGCACTGTTTTAAGAGCTTGTAGTGTAAGAGCATAGTAATGTTTTTGCCTTTTTGTTGAAATGAAAACAGCCCAAAATCTCTCAACATACAGGTCTAGGTTTAGGTAACTTCCTCAATTCTATCCATCTGTGTCATTCTTTCACACACGCACACACACACACACACACACACACACACACACACACACACACACACAAATACTGGTATGTTTGTCCCTTCATCTTAAAAAACAACTGTTTGTCATTTTGTTTCAGGCATTTTTTAGTTCTCAATCTCTTCTTCTGGCCAAGCATGACTTGCCCCACATACATTAAACACACAATCATTCCTATAGTACTCTAAGTGATGTTTCTTCAACATGCACCCTCAGCAGTTCCTACAGTAAAAACACCGACTGTACCACCATCACAAGAAATGGATGGATAAAACACCCTCGCTTTCATTCCTCTTATCAATCTTTTTCAAAAACCACTTACTTTTTCTCATCCCAACCTCCGCACCCACATTGGCCCCCTTACCCAATTACTCTCATGTAACAGACAGTCTTGTATGTAACAGTGACAAATACTCGCCCTCAGTGCAACAGCCAGGAGTAGAAGAGAGAGAGGTGGGGGAGGGGAACAAGGTGTGGGAGAACGGGTAAGGGAAGAGAGGATGGGTTCTTCTTCTTGAGGATAATTTGAAAGATGATGGGGATGGAAAACTGTGTGCCAACATCCCTCTTTTCTTCCTGCATCTTTGGGATGGAGTAGAGGGAGGAAGGACAAGGAAGGTGACTGAGATGGAAAGGGGGTTGGTGGTTGGGGGGGGGGGGGGGTGAGCGCAGGGTTTAGTGTGTTGGCCTTCATGTGTCCTGGCCGTCGGTGGCAGGGGTGTCGTTGGCATTGGGCATGTCAGAGTCATTCTCCCGGCTGGATATGCGGTCCAGCTCTGCCTGTACATCGCTCAGGCCCAGCTTCGAACCTGCAACAGGTGTGGGTGGATACCAATCAATAACATAACATTATAGTATCATATCATTAACCACAACCATTTTATACAATGCAATAAGCAACAAGGCAATTAAACGGGATTGAAATAAGATCTGGGGGAAATTAGATAATAGGAAAAGTCATTCAGGATAGTATAATTAGGGTTATTTTAACAGGGTTAATACGGTTAATTAGGTTATTTTTCACAGTAATTCAGTAGACTGGTCTGGTTTTGGCAATGTGCTCTTGAGTTAGTTAACATACAGAGACATATTATAATAAAGGTGAAGTAATTTAGCTTGAATTGCCCCGTTTTTTGTAAATGTTTATAATTGTAATTCGAACAGTGTATTAAACAGTCCAGGTTTATTGTAGTAACTTAACAGAAAATGATTACATAATCGGTATCCAGTTTAAATATATGGCAAATATGTTGAGTATTGGCCATATAAGGTATTAAGTATCAATTTTCAGTACATCAGAGTCTCAGCTATAATCATGTGCAATGTTTGTGGCAGATATTAGTCACGAGAAATGCAATGCAGCATGCAAAAAAGAAATAGAAGTATGAGGAGGGGCAACATTAGGGGGGCAATCTTGGTTAAATCTTCAGCAGTCAATCAATGATTGGCTTTACATTCAGTTCATCCATTTTAAATACTGTCTACCAGAAATGTCTGTAACTTTAACTATGTCTATATCTTAGCCTTATATTTCAACTTGCACTTTTGGGGCCTACATTTCTTATTGTGCTTTTACTTGCATCATATTTCTTAGTTCTATAAATATTTAAGGTGCATTGTCGAAGGAGAGATCCAAGATTTGGCAACGACTGCTTCACTGTAATTGCAGTGCATATAATACAGGCTCAGTGGAGGGAAAGGGACAACAGAAATGTAGGGATGCTTCTGAGAATCAACATAGACAAGCAATGATAAACGATATCTCTCACACACACACCTTAACGTGGCCAGCATCCTCTGACTAGAACTAGCGCATACACACATTATGAATGATGTTAGCAGTGAGCAGTGAGACAAAACAGACTGTGAGCTTTGTTAAAAACAAAAATACAGTCACACTACAAAATACAGGCAGGCATAAAGATGATGGGTTTTAGACCCTTTTATGATTTATTTACCATGCGTTATGTTCATGTCTGGAGAAGAGGAAAGGAAAGGAGAGTTAAGAGAAAATGAAGGATTGCAGATGGGAGTTGCAAACCATAAAAGAAGCCGAGTAATGAGTAGCTGCAAACGGCATTAAATCCAAAGAACAACTGAGAACTTATTCTCTATCCATAAAACTGAAGCATGGTAGCAACTGTATTCTCACCTGACTTGCGTACTGTTCCTGGAGTGTTGTTACCGCCCCCTGGCGTCCCGGGCCCCCCCCGTCCCTGCTTTCTTTGTCAGTAGACTGTTGAAGAAGTTGGCCAACACACCCTCACTGGTCTGACCTGCAGCATTAAGGGACCAGAGTTAGAAAAACAAACACACACAAGCAATGCACTAACTGAACCTTCGTCATGGGTTGATGGTGTTGATGTGTGCAGCGCTAAAATGCATGACGTACCCGACTGTGGCATGGCGTTCGCTACGTTGGCCGCTGCTGATCGATTACTCGTCCTGGGGGAGCCGGTGGGAGCTCGACTGGTGGTATCCTATAAACAACAACAGTATTTTTTAAATACTGGAGGGAGCTTTTCTGTATCTTATTAGCCAAAACAAGAAACAAAATAAAGCACTTACCACTGGTCGCCCTGCTGTCACAGCAGGCTGTTTGGCGAGCAGCGACTGCAAATTAGAGCACACTCACTCCAATTAGTTCACATATCAGGACCCTCAAGTCAGATTTATTTGGAGTACCATCGAGCAGCAAACCAACTGGCATATAAACAACAATTACTGACCTGCAGTTTTACCAGAAACACTTGGTCATCTTCAGCCTGAATCTCCTTTTCATGTACAATCTGGTGAAAAGCAAGAGAAAAATTAATCATTTCTGAAACACACTTCCAGTCCTTCATTAGAGTACTACAACAGATGGGAGAAAAGTCTTATGATCCTTGCAGGGATATTGGGTAAAGATTGGCAGTAAACGTAATGTGACATGCACATGCTGTGCTTGCCTTAGAGAATCTAAGAAAACATTTTCTTTTTTTACAGGACTCTGTACCTTTCTGACTGGCGGTTTGACTATTACTTCCTCAAAGTTGTCGTCTGCTTTTACTGTCTGGAAGTTCTCATGAAGTATGGCAATCTTCTTCTCATTGTCCCAGCCTGATGGACTGAGAGAGCAAAGCCAGGGTTACAAAATAAATACAGGTGGCGCCACAGCTGTACAGTATGCAAACACACACATTAGCAGGCTTACATGAAGACTGCATCTCTTTCCACCACTTGTGCCGGGCAGTGGAAGGGAAAGCCGTAGAGTCTGTGGACCAGATATTTGTACACGATGTCCAGGTTCTTCATCTCCTTCACTGATGTGTAAACCAGAGACGCTCCATCTGACATGGCTGTCAAGAATATTTTCATTGCCACCAATTATAAATACAGGAGCAAAAATATAACTAACGCCATAGTGACAGAAAACCTTTTTAAAACAGTATCACTATAGAAATCAGAAAACAGCTTTCACCAATTGCCACCAGCACACAGAAAAAAAGGCAGTTTAAACTTTTGGACAGCTAACGCAATAACCCTTGAAAATCTCATACCTTTTCCACATTTACTGGAGAATTGTTTTTGTAAAACAGACTATTTCAAGCAATACTGTGTAATCCAAGACCTTTATGAAACTCTCTTTGCAACAAAGCAATATCAACAGCTAAGGTCAAGACACAGCTTGCATTGGCAAGAATACAGCAATAACGGTACTGCTGGGAACTTTGCCTTTGGCCTGACAACCAAACAGTTGCTGGTCACATTATATCTCGATCCTTCATCAATAAAGAGAGAATAAACACCAATATTTATGAATAATGAATGCCTTACATTTCTAGCATCTAACGTTGAAACTGCAGTAAGTGGCATTGATCAACAGCTCAACTAAAAACCTTGTGTACATTAAAGTAAAATGTTGTTTTGAGACACTTTACATTATTGTGTGTGCACTGTTTTGCTCACTGTTAAAACCATGTTCAGTAAAGGATACACTGCAGACAGAATTGTCGGATGTGAGACTGGATGAAGTCCAGGTGTTCGTCTCTGTAGTCGTGCTCCTTCTCCAATGTGCTGATGGCATCACACTGATGGGAGAGATAAGTAGATGTGAGACACTGGTGAATATGTGTTAGAAGATGCAATGTATATATAAGTGATTTAATTTATTTTTCACAGGTTTCAAATATCCACTGCATGACTACTCAACATGAATCATCTTTGCATCATCTTTGAACTGACGTGCATATGTTTTTGGTTGCCATTAATTGACTCAGCAATTTAACATTTAGTGTTGGGAACCTCAAGCAGTGGCTATCAGCTGAGAATCCCAACCACACTGAGGGGGTAGTGTCTGACGTAGAAAATGAAATAAGAGAAAAAAGGACCCGGTACCAAAAGGGTTAGGGTTAGTCAGCCGTATCATGCAGAGGAACTACGTCATTATATTTTAATGTAAAAGTAAAATATGATTCCACACATAAGCGAGTCAGTTAGTGTATACCTTGGTGCAGACCACCACCACTGGTATTCCCAGGTTGTGTGTGAGTGTGTTGTCTCCTAAGGGCAGCAGCACACTCTCCTCGTCTTCACTCCTCCTCTGCGGGGTGCCATCGTCCCCACTGCCTGGCTCTGTGTACTCCTGGAACTGTTTTACAACTACACACACACACACACACAGAAACAAAATGTTCCAAAACAACGATAAGCAAATAATAGGACCTGGCATTATCATAACTTCTAACAAAAACATTAATAAAGAGGCTTCTTTGTGTTTTTATACTGCTAAGAACATTTCAGAGAAAGAAACACAGACATATAAAAAAATGTTTTCAATTTTTCTACTCGTCAGCTGTCAGTATGACTCACGTCTTTGCTCCAGCTCCCGCAGCAGTTCCGGAGCGACCCGGAGTTTGTCGATGTGTTCCCTAGCAACGGCGGCCCACTTCTGGAGAGAGTCCAGGGCGTTCCAAGGCCGCGACATGTCAACAGTTATCAGCAGCACCGTGTTGTCGATCGAGTCCACTGGCACAGCTACTCCCTGCAGACCTTTGTGGTAAAGGTCGCCGTCTAGCACCCAGGCATTACACCTGGTTTGGTCTAAACACATCAAAATAAATACTTTAGAAGTAGCCTGAAGTGTGAAAAAATAAACACAAGACAACATGGACATGTGTAGCTCTATGTATAAACTGCAAGCCGCTGCTAGTTACCATCAATGTCGTCGTCATGGACACTGAAGTAGAGGTATTCCAGGCCACGCCCTTTCATGAATTCTTCAACCCCCTGCATCTTAGCAACCAAGGCGGTCTTCCCCGAACCCACCTCACCTAAACAAAATCAGTCAAGAGAAAACAGAATTATTGATAGAACACAGGTTATGGGTAGTAGCCCTATCAATGCCAGCATGCCCTGCTGAAATTATGCCAATATAGCTATTAAGAAATAATTACGTATCATAATTACTTATATAATAAAGGAAGGGTTGCACCTAAAGATTAATCACATTAACTCATCAACTGACACAACCTCCTTTAATTCAGTCATTACTCATTGGTTAATAAAATGCAAAAATGGTAAAAACAATTGATCCACATGCTTAATTTAACAAAGATAACAGAGATATTTAGTTTACTATAACAATGGACAGAGAAAGACATCAGAACCTTACATTTGAGATGCTAAAATTAGAAAATGTTTGGCAATTCTGCTTGAAAACTGGCTTAAGTGATTACTTGATTAGCAAAATAGTTGTAGTTAGACTGTTTATCACCTAATCCATTAATCAACACAAATATACTGTAAACAATCCACTTGACTAGAGCCATGCAGCTTAATAATACATAGTTTGCCAGTGACTGTCGACAACAGAGTGTATCTGCACTTGTTGTGGCATTACTGAAAGCCTCAACACTGATAGCATGACATTGTTATTGTTTATTTAATAAGGTCAATGCTGCATCCATTTTTGCACTTTGCCATAATAGGTCAAGGGAACACAATGCACCATAAAGCAGGGCTTGCTGATGTTGTTATAGATAGCATAACAGACAGATGCTTCGGTAACCAACTCGATGATTAGCTTGAATGGGTAGCAGGCTGCGGATTATCCCAGGCGGATGTGTGTGTTTGTGTGTGGACAGCAGCGGGACACGAGGACAGAGCGAGACGGGGAGGCTCCCTTTCTGCTTCAGCAGCATAATAGAAAGAAAAACAACACACACACACACACAGGGCTGACGATGTGTCTTGTCCCCTCAGCATCATCTTCACCTAGCAGCAACTAGCATCCTTGAATGCTAGAATGACTTGCAGGGTTTCAAGGCGGCCCGATTCTCGCGTATAAGATAATAAAGGAGTCAGTGTGTGCGTGTGTGTATGCGCGCACCCGTGGCCGTGCTTTTGTATTGTAGGCGTTCTGGAAAATACACCTGTCTTTCTCTGTTAGCCGACGCACCCGCTACCAGGCTTTCACAACACAAAAGCACAATCAAAACCAAAGCAAGCTAGCTTAGCCACCGAGCAGCATTAAGTCTAGCAGAATGAGATGAGCAGCACGCTAACGTTGCTTATTGGCTAGCCAGGAGACTGCAGACAGATACCCACCCATGACCAGGACATTTCTCCCCGACGGTAGCTTAGATCTTGAATGGGTTGACACTTCACTCAGGATGGTGGACCTGCAGACAGAAACGCCTCGTTAAAACACGGCATTCATTCATTAACAGACAACAACTGAAAGCGAGCTAGTGCTGCTGTGTCACCAGTCAGTCTGGTGCTGATGCTAGCTAGCCTCGTTAGCAAGCTAGCTGTCAAACCATCCTCATCCGAGCACAATAGACCCTCTGCGACCACAAACCCTGCTCATAATGAACCAAATGAAGAAACACATCGCTAACCATAAGTCCTGTCCGTCATCTTCCTCTTGGTTGGAGTTATCCACTGTGCTTTTAGGTCCAGTTGATGTGGAGGATAATAATGCACTCCTCCCTGAAGTCGCCATCTTCGCAGGGCTTGTAAACCTAGCAGCAGAGCGCCCGGATGTAGCAGTAGAGTGCTAACCATAGACTGTATAATGTGCTAGCCTCAGCCTGGTGCACCCTCCGCACGCCGGGGCCGGGGCGTGGTCCGCGGGCACAAAGCTGGGGTCCCTGCCCCAGACAGGCATGATCTCATCCACAGGCACAGATCTGGACCGACCATCCACAGAAAGTTAAGTTCAGGGAAGAGTATAACTAAATATTATAAAAGACATAAATAAATAAATCAGTGATAGGCTAAAAATGCAGTGGTGTAAAGTAACTAAGTAGCCTAGATTTTCTCAAGTACATAATAGTAGGCTACTCTTTATATGGCTCTGCTCAAGTTCTGTAGTTAAGTACAATTTCGAGGTACTTTTTTGCTACTTTGTACTTCTACTCCATTACAAATCAGAGGTACAATGTTGTACACTACACTACATGTATGTAATACCTTTAGTTACTTTGCAGATTTGGATTAATGATTTGAAATAATCAATACTGAAATCATACTTTAGTTACACCTTGAGTAAAATTAACAAGCCCTGCATCATACGAAGTAATACAAAATTAGCTGCACCTTTACCAGCTTTCATAACCCTTTAATGCATCAATATTTGTAACCAAAACATATTATATTATTCTGAAATTGGCAAATCTGCACAATGAGTTTTTGATGGCAATACTTGTAACAGAGTATTCCTACACTCAGGTACAGGATCTGATTACTTTTTCCACCTGTGTAAATATGTTTTATTTCTTCATTAACATTCTTGGCTACTGGATTGTGTTTGTCTAAACTGGGACTTATGCATAAATAATGAGACCAGTATGTGGTATACAGCCCAGGCGTATGACAAATAGGCTATGCATAGTATAAGCTTGTTGTCCCTGCCGATTCATCAGAATGAATTATCAGGGAACATGGGCTTTCAGAAGAGCAACACAAATCCGTTTCAGACCAAATATCCTCTTAAAACTGTTGCCTCATAAACCAATGCTTTGATTTGTTGATTTATTGGTTGGTTGGTTTAATAGCCTATGGCACCCGGCCTAAGCCTAAATTATAGAGATAAAGCTGTAATACCATATTGGATGCACTTTAAGTTTACTATTCGAAAATTAGATTTACAGCAGCAGTGATTTTACAACAGGTTAGACAATATCAAAAATATGATGACACAAGAGAAATAGGGGAATCATCCAACGTAAATAATTAAGCCTAACATAAATGAACATAGGCTACATACAAAAAAAAAACTCATTTAGTTTTGAGTAAAAGTTCAGCACAGATAAATATATCTGAATGCATTTGTAAAGCACCTTTGATACAGCTTGTGCAATTCACGTTAGGTTTCACAGATGTCTGATAAAGAGGAAACCATAAACTACCAATTGGAGACTAAAATACAACAAAGTAGAAAATATAACACCAACAACATAGATTAAAAACATTTCGAAATAAAGTAGAAAGCCATATAGTCCAAGCACATTTAATATCCTGAATATTCCAGGAGCAACATCTCCTCATACTCTGTTTGAATTATTCCGAACCAATGAATCTGGTGGGCACAGCGTGAACTTTAAATTAAGCACAAAGTGGTCTCAGGTGTGCGGTCATCGCTTATTATAAAACCGCTGAAGCATATCGCAGCCAATCAAAGCTGAGAACCGGAAAATCAGTTTTATTCAAGTCAGTTCCCTGTTTCAGCCACGAGATGGTGCTGATGCACTGCGCTCGGTGGCCGCTGGTCCCCGGGTACTGTGCGCTCTCTGCGGCCCCTGATGGAGCCAGAGGATTACAAACTCTGTTAAGTGGCGCACCGTCCTCCTCCTCCTCCCCATCTCTCAACCAGAGTAAACCCAAGCGCACGGAGCGCATCCTCCCCGAGCTCGTCCTGTGGGAATTAGAAAGCAGAGCTGTTAGGCTGTCAGCACCAAACCGGCCGAGCTCTGCAGTGTAGGGGACTGAGTAAAACATATCGACAAAGAGTGAGAGAGAGGGAGATGGGTCCGGAGGCGGCGAGGCATCCGTGATTGTCAAGTGAACGGCGGTGAAGTTGTTCGGCTCCGCTCGGATCTTTTCTCCAGGTCGTTGAGGTGAGTTTTCTCTCTGCAGGAGATAGGAGCAGCCCGGATGGTGCATGTCTATCCGGCTGCATGAGGGGTGTAGAGGCTATTCCCAAACATTTGCACTGGACATTAATACTGTTTTGTCTTATAATGGAAAAGGCATGACAACGTTAGATGTTTATTGCCTGGTGTATCATATTTATTCTTTAACAGCTTGTAAGACTTTGTGGATTTTTTATTTATTTTTGAACACAACTATCATTCTTTCTATCAGGCAACAGCATAATATTCTAAATTATATCCACAGAGTGTACACAGTGTAAATAATTATTTATTTGTGAAAATAGAACATAACTCTTCGAAAGCCTTTGCATTAATTTATGTGTGTTACAAGAAAAGATAAGCCCTATGGGAGGGAAAGATCTGTTTCATTCTCTGTCTCTCTTTTCCTCTCGCCCCTCTGCTTCATTCACGCTCACTCGCCTTCCTTTCTCCAGCTTTTTCTCTCACTCCATCTCTCTAATCCCCCCTCTCACAACCTCTGTCTCCCTCACTTTCATTGCTTCTGTCTTTGTGTCAGCTCTAATAACACTGTGAGTTTGCAACACCAGACTGCTTCACTTCTGATACTACTCTCTGTCTTTTCTCACACCCAGCTGCCTTTCCTATGTTCTCTCTCTTGCACATTGCTGCCACCTCTCATGATTAATATGCCATATAGCATATGCATAACAAGCCACACACTGCTTTAGCTTTTTTCTGGATGTGCTGCATCTGAATGCCGATATTACTCCTCCTTGTCTTATAATCAATATGTGACTGAGCAATTACAGTGTGTGAATGGTGTGGACCTTCCTTTGGCTCACTCATTAATGTCACATCTGTCACAGTCAATCTACATACGTGCACATGTAAATGGTGACACACATCTATACTCGTTTGCACACACACAAGGGTCATGGCAATTGAGCTCTGAGCCTTGATTGATTGTTACAGTGTGGAGAATACGAGCTGACAGTATGGAAGGATTTTTAGGCATCTCACACCGCCTGGCAATCAATTCTTCCTCATCCGCTTTGTTTGGGCATAATTCATGAATTATACACACAATTCAGAGTACACAAACCACTTTGCTACAAAGCGTTTTGCAATTTGCACGTCTTTGTTGATGCTGGTTGCTTCAATCAAGAGTCCTACTTTTAGACATTTCTGCAATTATATTGCTTGTTAAGTGTTTATAAGCATGCCTTGTGATTCTACAAGTTTATATATGTGTACAGACCTAGGAAAACACCAGGATTTAGTCAAATAGCTCCTCATTCCTGAACCCTCCCTGCCTCTGCATTTGAGGGGTATAACAGTGCATGCATATCAAAGTAAACCTTGACTAAACAACTTTTGGGGACTTTTTCCCTTCAAGAAGCTATTGCAAGATCCTGTGGTGAAGAATGATATGAAAATCATTTTTCACCTCTGGCAACACATTTGGCAGCTGATCCTTTGCTTTACAGGCAGATCCCGCACACAGCTCTTAACACTCTGGAAATCTTCCACATCGTCTGTCACTTATCAGTGTCATCTGCTGTCACCCGTAACAGACCGACATGTGCTGCTGCCCACAGACTCAAACACACTCCGTCACCACCGTGCAGCGGGCTCTTATGGGGATAAAAACGAAATACACGCTACCTACACACAGGTTTGCTGCATCTCACACACCTGCCCTGTGGCTCTGTCCACGCTCGTTTGTCTGTATACAACCATTCAATGAGCTTAGCTAAAAATAATCACCACCAGCCAACACACATGGAACATGAATTATGGAAGACAGAGGGAGAGAGAGAGACATTCAGGTCAGATTCAGACCCAGTTCTTAGAGCTTCACTCCCTAAGGATGATACTACTAGACCGCTGCATTAATATTCAGTTTATACCATCTAGCACATCAGAGCACAGCGGTTACCCTTTAGTTTGGACTAACTGGGCTTGAGGCTACCAATGGTTTCAGCCCAGTTCTCCAGGACATTATGGGCTTGGAAAATGGATCTGTGCATTTGAGATTAATTATATGCAATGTAAGATGTGTTTCCAATGTAATAGTAATAGATGTATAGCCAGTGTCAATTGGATCCTGCTTTTGAGATTGTAGGCTTTGAGATAAGACCACATGGAGGAGGTCATAACAGTATAATTGATGATGTTGCAACGCGTTTTTAAGTCTACTATCTAATACTGTACCTTAAGTGAACGGATCTGTACCGTACTGATTGATACCAGTGTCATATATGTCCATTACATATGAAGCTACAGTCAGAAAACAGTTAGCTTAGATAGCAAAAATATTGTAAGCACGGAAACAGATAGATTTTTAGATGCCTTTTCATGTGTTTCTTTGTTATGTTTGGCCTTTTCTGCGCAATATGATTTATTGTGTTGCGTTATTTCCTTTATTCTGTACTTGCTTTTATCATTGTAATTACATTTTGTTAATATTATTATGTCATTATAGCCTGGCTCTACATCTTAACTTCACTCAAATGTGTTGTTCAAAATAGACAAATAATATACAACCTGTTAATAAGTACAGTGGTTTGCCTTTATGCTTTATTTAACAGACAGACATGACATTGTTATCAAACTAGCGTCAAGATAGTGAATAAGTATATATCCCAGAATGTCTTTTAAAGATCCTGCACACACACACACACACACACACACACACACACACACACACACACACACACACACACACACACACACACACACACACACACACACACACACACACACACACACACACACACACACACACACACACACACACACACACACACACACACACACACACACACACACACACACAGCTGTTTCATTACTACTAATTACATCTCCGGTCAAGTTGGAGGTGGTTGGGGCGATGATGGAAATTACATCAAATCACAAGAGTCCATGCATTATTAAAATATATAAAGGTGCACATTATTTCCCTCCAACAGGTGCAATAAAAAGAGAGTGAGGAAGAAGTCGATCAGCTGAGTCCGCACACACAGATCTAATTAAGCAGAATAATTGAAAACACCTGTGTGTGTGGGTGATGGATGTGCAGGGCTTTTAAGATCAAGAGAGTTATCCCTTGTTTCACATTACACATTATTGCCACACATGTGTCATATTGACCATCATTGCTGTACACAAAAGCCCCTGTAACATGTGTCAGATAGGAAGAAATAGACACATTTTTTTGT